>NW_027363631.1:0-583190 GCF_046119375.1 Phyllobates terribilis
ATACTCATGCAGCTCCACACACACAAACACTTATATATATATATATATATGTACACTCATCCATCGTATACATTACCACATCTTGAAATTCCTTCCAGGAATGTGACTGATCACATGACCTGAAAGGTTCAATGGTTAATCAACAACTTTGTTTGATTGGGACCCTATCCATGCCACCTCACATATCAGGAGTGTCGTTCTTCTTTTCATAAAGAGGTCCAAGGGCTAGTCTTGCAGAAGTTTTTTCAGCTACACAGGATGCGCAACATCCGTGCAAGTCCTGGTGACTTTCTCCCCTGCACTGCACCGATCAGATAGATCAGTGTGGGGCAGGAGAAAGGAGAACAGTTCTTTCAGTGATCATGAAGGATGCTGTCAGTGTTTTCCTCCATCAGAATAAGCAGCCTCTAGACTGTAAGAAACACACACATTTTAACATCATTTTGATTGTCTAAAATTTACTGCAGCTAAAAATTACATTTGGTTTACAATGCATTTTGCCAGATATGTTGTCACTTGTCAAAGCTAAGAATTTTACATGCTGGGTTTTTTTATGGCACATTTAGCACTGATAAGTTGTCACACTCTTGCTTAATATGTTAACATTCTGTCTGTAAACTGTATATGCATAGCTACCTTTTTGAAGCAATATTGAGATTTACTTAAGAACGTGGGGCCCAATAAATACCATCAATGGTGCCCAGTCCAAGAGATGGTGGATCCTATAGGTAAACACCACCTCATCATGCACTAAAACTTACTAAAAAAAAAAAAAGATGTGAAGTTCACACATATAGAAAATGGACATTTTGTGAATACATATTACACGTATTGTAAAATAGATAGAGCTCATATGTAGAGTTTGTTTGATAAACTTTCCTACTACTTTGTCTAAATTAGAAGCAAATTGGTTGAACATTACTTCTACCTAAAATGGCAGAAAACGCACCTATCTTGGTGATGGACAGGACAGCTAGAGGGGATATGGAGGAGGCTGTTATTTTTTTTTTAATAGGTGTACTTTCACCAATTTGCTGATAATTCATTGAAAGTAGATGATCGGTACAATTGCTGC
The DNA here is from genome assembly GCF_046119375.1 of Phyllobates terribilis. Lineage (NCBI taxonomy): Eukaryota > Metazoa > Chordata > Amphibia > Anura > Dendrobatidae > Phyllobates > Phyllobates terribilis. Next base: position 1,076 of record NW_027363631.1, read on the forward strand.
CAATGCATTTTTTAAAGCTGTATTGTCATGAGTCAAATTTGATCATGTTAGGTTCTTGCATAGGTCCTATAGCATTGATAAGTTTCCACCCTCTTTCCTACATACACACATCTCTCCTGCATACACACAACTCTACTACTATCACACACGCAATTTTCCGAAATACACACACAACTCTCCTCCATACACAAACACAGTTCTAACACATATAGCTTTTCTACAGCTTTGAAGTATGCACTCACACCTCTGTTACATACACGCACTGTTTTGCTACATACTTGTACACAGCTTTCTTACATACCATACACCAACAGCTCTCTTATATACTCATGCAGCTCCACACACACAAACACTTATATATATATATATATATGTACACTCATCCATCGTATACATTACCACATCTTGAAATTCCTTCCAGGAATGTGACTGATCACATGACCTGAAAGGTTCAATGGCTAATCAACAACTTTGTTTGATTGGGACCCTATCCATGCCACCTCACATATCAGGAGTGTCGTTCTTCTTTTCATAAAGAGGTCCAAGGGCTAGTCTTGCAGAAGTTTTTTCAGCTACACAGGATGCGCAACATCCGTGCAAGTCCTGGTGACTTTCTCCCCTGCACTGCACCGATCAGATAGATCAGTGTGGGGCAGGAGAAAGGAGAACAGTTCTTTCAGTGATCATGAAGGATGCTGTCAGTGTTTTCCTCCATCAGAATAAGCAGCCTCTAGACTGTAAGAAACACACACATTTTAACATCATTTTGATTGTCTAAAATTTACTGCAGCTAAAAATTACATTTGGTTTACAATGCATTTTGCCAGATATGTTGTCACTTGTCAAAGCTAAGAATTTTACATGCTGGGTTTTTTTATGGCACATTTAGCACTGATAAGTTGTCACACTCTTGCTTAATATGTTAACATTCTGTCTGTAAACTGTATATGCATAGCTACCTTTTTGAAGCAATATTGAGATTTACTTAAGAACGTGGGGCCCAATAAATACCATCAATGGTGCCCAGTCCAAGAGATGGTGGATCCTATAGGTAAACACCACCTCATCATGCACTAAAACTTACTAAAAAAAAAAAAGATGTGAAGTTCACACATATAGAAGATGGACATTTTGTGAATACATATTACACGTATTGTAAAATAGATAGAGCTCATATGTAGAGTTTGTTTGATAAACTTTCCTACTACTTTGTCTAAATTAGAAGCAAATTGGTTGAACATTACTTCTACCTAAAATGGCAGAAAACGCACCTATCTTGGTGATGGACAGGACAGCTAGAGGGGATATGGAGGAGGCTGTTATTTTTTTTTTAATAGGTGTACTTTCACCAATTTGCTGATAATTCATTGAAAGTAGATGATCGGTACAATTGCTGCCAATGCATTTTTTAAAGCTGTATTGTCATGAGTCAAATTTGATCATGTTAGGTTCTTGCATAGGTCCTATAGCATTGATAAGTTTCCACCCTCTTTCCTACATACACACATCTCTCCTGCATACACACAACTCTACTACTATCACACACGCAATTTTCCGAAATACACACACAACTCTCCTCCATACACAAACACAGTTCTAACACATATAGCTTTTCTACAGCTTTGAAGTATGCACTCACACCTCTGTTACATACACGCACTGTTTTGCTACATACTTGTACACAGCTTTCTTACATACCATACACCAACAGCTCTCTTATATACTCATGCAGCTCCACACACACAAACACTTATATATATATATATATATGTACACTCATCCATCGTATACATTACCACATCTTGAAATTCCTTCCAGGAATGTGACTGATCACATGACCTGAAAGGTTCAATGGTTAATCAACAACTTTGTTTGATTGGGACCCTATCCATGCCACCTCACATATCAGGAGTGTCGTTCTTCTTTTCATAAAGAGGTCCAAGGGCTAGTCTTGCAGAAGTTTTTTCAGCTACACAGGATGCGCAACATCCGTGCAAGTCCTGGTGACTTTCTCCCCTGCACTGCACCGATCAGATAGATCAGTGTGGGGCAGGAGAAAGGAGAACAGTTCTTTCAGTGATCATGAAGGATGCTGTCAGTGTTTTCCTCCATCAGAATAAGCAGCCTCTAGACTGTAAGAAACACACACATTTTAACATCATTTTGATTGTCTAAAATTTACTGCAGCTAAAAATTACATTTGGTTTACAATGCATTTTGCCAGATATGTTGTCACTTGTCAAAGCTAAGAATTTTACATGCTGGGTTTTTTTATGGCACATTTAGCACTGATAAGTTGTCACACTCTTGCTTAATATGTTAACATTCTGTCTGTAAACTGTATATGCATAGCTACCTTTTTGAAGCAATATTGAGATTTACTTAAGAACGTGGGGCCCAATAAATACCATCAATGGTGCCCAGTCCAAGAGATGGTGGATCCTATAGGTAAACACCACCTCATCATGCACTAAAACTTACTAAAAAAAAAAAAAGATGTGAAGTTCACACATATAGAAAATGGACATTTTGTGAATACATATTACACGTATTGTAAAATAGATAGAGCTCATATGTAGAGTTTGTTTGATAAACTTTCCTACTACTTTGTCTAAATTAGAAGCAAATTGGTTGAACATTACTTCTACCTAAAATGGCAGAAAACGCACCTATCTTGGTGATGGACAGGACAGCTAGAGGGGATATGGAGGAGGCTGTTATTTTTTTTTTAATAGGTGTACTTTCACCAATTTGCTGATAATTCATTGAAAGTAGATGATCGGTACAATTGCTGCCAATGCATTTTTTAAAGCTGTATTGTCATGAGTCAAATTTGATCATGTTAGGTTCTTGCATAGGTCCTATAGCATTGATAAGTTTCCACCCTCTTTCCTACATACACACATCTCTCCTGCATACACACAACTCTACTACTATCACACACGCAATTTTCCGAAATACACACACAACTCTCCTCCATACACAAACACAGTTCTAACACATATAGCTTTTCTACAGCTTTGAAGTATGCACTCACACCTCTGTTACATACACGCACTGTTTTGCTACATACTTGTACACAGCTTTCTTACATACCATACACCAACAGCTCTCTTATATACTCATGCAGCTCCACACACACAAACACTTATATATATATATATATATGTACACTCATCCATCGTATACATTACCACATCTTGAAATTCCTTCCAGGAATGTGACTGATCACATGACCTGAAAGGTTCAATGGCTAATCAACAACTTTGTTTGATTGGGACCCTATCCATGCCACCTCACATATCAGGAGTGTCGTTCTTCTTTTCATAAAGAGGTCCAAGGGCTAGTCTTGCAGAAGTTTTTTCAGCTACACAGGATGCGCAACATCCGTGCAAGTCCTGGTGACTTTCTCCCCTGCACTGCACCGATCAGATAGATCAGTGTGGGGCAGGAGAAAGGAGAACAGTTCTTTCAGTGATCATGAAGGATGCTGTCAGTGTTTTCCTCCATCAGAATAAGCAGCCTCTAGACTGTAAGAAACACACACATTTTAACATCATTTTGATTGTCTAAAATTTACTGCAGCTAAAAATTACATTTGGTTTACAATGCATTTTGCCAGATATGTTGTCACTTGTCAAAGCTAAGAATTTTACATGCTGGTTTTTTTTATGGCACATTTAGCACTGATAAGTTGTCACACTCTTGCTTAATATGTTAACATTCTGTCTGTAAACTGTATATGCATAGCTACCTTTTTGAAGCAATATTGAGATTTACTTAAGAACGTGGGGCCCAATAAATACCATCAATGGTGCCCAGTCCAAGAGATGGTGGATCCTATAGGTAAACACCACCTCATCATGCACTAAAACTTACTAAAAAAAAAAAAGATGTGAAGTTCACACATATAGAAGATGGACATTTTGTGAATACATATTACACGTATTGTAAAATAGATAGAGCTCATATGTAGAGTTTGTTTGATAAACTTTCCTACTACTTTGTCTAAATTAGAAGCAAATTGGTTGAACATTACTTCTACCTAAAATGGCAGAAAACGCACCTATCTTGGTGATGGACAGGACAGCTAGAGGGGATATGGAGGAGGCTGTTATTTTTTTTTTAATAGGTGTACTTTCACCAATTTGCTGATAATTCATTGAAAGTAGATGATCGGTACAATTGCTGCCAATGCATTTTTTAAAGCTGTATTGTCATGAGTCAAATTTGATCATGTTAGGTTCTTGCATAGGTCCTATAGCATTGATAAGTTTCCACCCTCTTTCCTACATACACACATCTCTCCTGCATACACACAACTCTACTACTATCACACACGCAATTTTCCGAAATACACACACAACTCTCCTCCATACACAAACACAGTTCTAACACATATAGCTTTTCTACAGCTTTGAAGTATGCACTCACACCTCTGTTACATACACGCACTGTTTTGCTACATACTTGTACACAGCTTTCTTACATACACCAACAGCTCTCTTATATACTCATGCAGCTCCACACACACAAACACTTATATATATATATATATATGTACACTCATCCATCGTATACATTACCACATCTTGAAATTCCTTCCAGGAATGTGACTGATCACATGACCTGAAAGGTTCAATGGTTAATCAACAACTTTGTTTGATTGGGACCCTATCCATGCCACCTCACATATCAGGAGTGTCGTTCTTCTTTTCATAAAGAGGTCCAAGGGCTAGTCTTGCAGAAGTTTTTTCAGCTACACAGGATGCGCAACATCTGTGCAAGTCCTGGTGACTTTCTCCCCTGCACTGCACCGATCAGATAGATCAGTGTGGGGCAGGAGAAAGGAGAACAGTTCTTTCAGTGATCATGAAGGATGCTGTCAGTGTTTTCCTCCATCAGAATAAGCAGCCTCTAGACTGTAAGAAACACACACATTTTAACATCATTTTGATTGTCTAAAATTTACTGCAGCTAAAAATTACATTTGGTTTACAATGCATTTTGCCAGATATGTTGTCACTTGTCAAAGCTAAGAATTTTACATGCTGGGTTTTTTTATGGCACATTTAGCACTGATAAGTTGTCACACTCTTGCTTAATATGTTAACATTCTGTCTGTAAACTGTATATGCATAGCTACCTTTTTGAAGCAATATTGAGATTTACTTAAGAACGTGGGGCCCAATAAATACCATCAATGGTGCCCAGTCCAAGAGATGGTGGATCCTATAGGTAAACACCACCTCATCATGCACTAAAACTTACTAAAAAAAAAAAAGATGTGAAGTTCACACATATAGAAGATGGACATTTTGTGAATACATATTACACGTATTGTAAAATAGATAGAGCTCATATGTAGAGTTTGTTTGATAAACTTTCCTACTACTTTGTCTAAATTAGAAGCAAATTGGTTGAACATTACTTCTACCTAAAATGGCAGAAAACGCACCTATCTTGGTGATGGACAGGACAGCTAGAGGGGATATGGAGGAGGCTGTTATTTTTTTTTTAATAGGTGTACTTTCACCAATTTGCTGATAATTCATTGAAAGTAGATGATCGGTACAATTGCTGCCAATGCATTTTTTAAAGCTGTATTGTCATGAGTCAAATTTGATCATGTTAGGTTCTTGCATAGGTCCTATAGCATTGATAAGTTTCCACCCTCTTTCCTACATACACACATCTCTCCTGCATACACACAACTCTACTACTATCACACACGCAATTTTCCGAAATACACACACAACTCTCCTCCATACACAAACACAGTTCTAACACATATAGCTTTTCTACAGCTTTGAAGTATGCACTCACACCTCTGTTACATACACGCACTGTTTTGCTACATACTTGTACACAGCTTTCTTACATACCATACACCAACAGCTCTCTTATATACTCATGCAGCTCCACACACACAAACACTTATATATATATATATATATGTACACTCATCCATCGTATACATTACCACATCTTGAAATTCCTTCCAGGAATGTGACTGATCACATGACCTGAAAGGTTCAATGGTTAATCAACAACTTTGTTTGATTGGGACCCTATCCATGCCACCTCACATATCAGGAGTGTCGTTCTTCTTTTCATAAAGAGGTCCAAGGGCTAGTCTTGCAGAAGTTTTTTCAGCTACACAGGATGCGCAACATCCGTGCAAGTCCTGGTGACTTTCTCCCCTGCACTGCACCGATCAGATAGATCAGTGTGGGGCAGGAGAAAGGAGAACAGTTCTTTCAGTGATCATGAAGGATGCTGTCAGTGTTTTCCTCCATCAGAATAAGCAGCCTCTAGACTGTAAGAAACACACACATTTTAACATCATTTTGATTGTCTAAAATTTACTGCAGCTAAAAATTACATTTGGTTTACAATGCATTTTGCCAGATATGTTGTCACTTGTCAAAGCTAAGAATTTTACATGCTGGGTTTTTTTATGGCACATTTAGCACTGATAAGTTGTCACACTCTTGCTTAATATGTTAACATTCTGTCTGTAAACTGTATATGCATAGCTACCTTTTTGAAGCAATATTGAGATTTACTTAAGAACGTGGGGCCCAATAAATACCATCAATGGTGCCCAGTCCAAGAGATGGTGGATCCTATAGGTAAACACCACCTCATCATGCACTAAAACTTACTAAAAAAAAAAAAAGATGTGAAGTTCACACATATAGAAAATGGACATTTTGTGAATACATATTACACGTATTGTAAAATAGATAGAGCTCATATGTAGAGTTTGTTTGATAAACTTTCCTACTACTTTGTCTAAATTAGAAGCAAATTGGTTGAACATTACTTCTACCTAAAATGGCAGAAAACGCACCTATCTTGGTGATGGACAGGACAGCTAGAGGGGATATGGAGGAGGCTGTTATTTTTTTTTTAATAGGTGTACTTTCACCAATTTGCTGATAATTCATTGAAAGTAGATGATCGGTACAATTGCTGCCAATGCATTTTTTAAAGCTGTATTGTCATGAGTCAAATTTGATCATGTTAGGTTCTTGCATAGGTCCTATAGCATTGATAAGTTTCCACCCTCTTTCCTACATACACACATCTCTCCTGCATACACACAACTCTACTACTATCACACACGCAATTTTCCGAAATACACACACAACTCTCCTCCATACACAAACACAGTTCTAACACATATAGCTTTTCTACAGCTTTGAAGTATGCACTCACACCTCTGTTACATACACGCACTGTTTTGCTACATACTTGTACACAGCTTTCTTACATACCATACACCAACAGCTCTCTTATATACTCATGCAGCTCCACACACACAAACACTTATATATATATATATATATGTACACTCATCCATCGTATACATTACCACATCTTGAAATTCCTTCCAGGAATGTGACTGATCACATGACCTGAAAGGTTCAATGGCTAATCAACAACTTTGTTTGATTGGGACCCTATCCATGCCACCTCACATATCAGGAGTGTCGTTCTTCTTTTCATAAAGAGGTCCAAGGGCTAGTCTTGCAGAAGTTTTTTCAGCTACACAGGATGCGCAACATCCGTGCAAGTCCTGGTGACTTTCTCCCCTGCACTGCACCGATCAGATAGATCAGTGTGGGGCAGGAGAAAGGAGAACAGTTCTTTCAGTGATCATGAAGGATGCTGTCAGTGTTTTCCTCCATCAGAATAAGCAGCCTCTAGACTGTAAGAAACACACACATTTTAACATCATTTTGATTGTCTAAAATTTACTGCAGCTAAAAATTACATTTGGTTTACAATGCATTTTGCCAGATATGTTGTCACTTGTCAAAGCTAAGAATTTTACATGCTGGGTTTTTTTATGGCACATTTAGCACTGATAAGTTGTCACACTCTTGCTTAATATGTTAACATTCTGTCTGTAAACTGTATATGCATAGCTACCTTTTTGAAGCAATATTGAGATTTACTTAAGAACGTGGGGCCCAATAAATACCATCAATGGTGCCCAGTCCAAGAGATGGTGGATCCTATAGGTAAACACCACCTCATCATGCACTAAAACTTACTAAAAAAAAAAAAGATGTGAAGTTCACACATATAGAAGATGGACATTTTGTGAATACATATTACACGTATTGTAAAATAGATAGAGCTCATATGTAGAGTTTGTTTGATAAACTTTCCTACTACTTTGTCTAAATTAGAAGCAAATTGGTTGAACATTACTTCTACCTAAAATGGCAGAAAACGCACCTATCTTGGTGATGGACAGGACAGCTAGAGGGGATATGGAGGAGGCTGTTATTTTTTTTTTAATAGGTGTACTTTCACCAATTTGCTGATAATTCATTGAAAGTAGATGATCGGTACAATTGCTGCCAATGCATTTTTTAAAGCTGTATTGTCATGAGTCAAATTTGATCATGTTAGGTTCTTGCATAGGTCCTATAGCATTGATAAGTTTCCACCCTCTTTCCTACATACACACATCTCTCCTGCATACACACAACTCTACTACTATCACACACGCAATTTTCCGAAATACACACACAACTCTCCTCCATACACAAACACAGTTCTAACACATATAGCTTTTCTACAGCTTTGAAGTATGCACTCACACCTCTGTTACATACACGCACTGTTTTGCTACATACTTGTACACAGCTTTCTTACATACACCAACAGCTCTCTTATATACTCATGCAGCTCCACACACACAAACACTTATATATATATATATATATATATATATATATATATATATGTACACTCATCCATCGTATACATTACCACATCTTGAAATTCCTTCCAGGAATGTGACTGATCACATGACCTGAAAGGTTCAATGGTTAATCAACAACTTTGTTTGATTGGGACCCTATCCATGCCACCTCACATATCAGGAGTGTCGTTCTTCTTTTCATAAAGAGGTCCAAGGGCTAGTCTTGCAGAAGTTTTTTCAGCTACACAGGATGCGCAACATCCGTGCAAGTCCTGGTGACTTTCTCCCCTGCACTGCACCGATCAGATAGATCAGTGTGGGGCAGGAGAAAGGAGAACAGTTCTTTCAGTGATCATGAAGGATGCTGTCAGTGTTTTCCTCCATCAGAATAAGCAGCCTCTAGACTGTAAGAAACACACACATTTTAACATCATTTTAATTGTCTAAAATTTACTGCAGCTAAAAATTACATTTGGTTTACAATGCATTTTGCCAGATATGTTGTCACTTGTCAAAGCTAAGAATTTTACATGCTGGGTTTTTTTATGGCACATTTAGCACTGATAAGTTGTCACACTCTTGCTTAATATGTTAACATTCTGTCTGTAAACTGTATATGCATAGCTACCTTTTTGAAGCAATATTGAGATTTACTTAAGAACGTGGGGCCCAATAAATACCATCAATGGTGCCCAGTCCAAGAGATGGTGGATCCTATAGGTAAACACCACCTCATCATGCACTAAAACTTACTAAAAAAAAAAAAGATGTGAAGTTCACACATATAGAAAATGGACATTTTGTGAATACATATTACACGTATTGTAAAATAGATAGAGCTCATATGTAGAGTTTGTTTGATAAACTTTCCTACTACTTTGTCTAAATTAGAAGCAAATTGGTTGAACATTACTTCTACCTAAAATGGCAGAAAACGCACCTATCTTGGTGATGGATAGGACAGCTAGAGGGGATATGGAGGAGGCTGTTATTTTTTTTTTAATAGGTGTACTTTCACCAATTTGCTGATAATTCATTGAAAGTAGATGATCGGTACAATTGCTGCCAATGCATTTTTTAAAGCTGTATTGTCATGAGTCAAATTTGATCATGTTAGGTTCTTGCATAGGTCCTATAGCATTGATAAGTTTCCACCCTCTTTCCTACATACACACATCTCTCCTGCATACACACAACTCTACTACTATCACACACGCAATTTTCCGAAATACACACACAACTCTCCTCCATACACAAACACAGTTCTAACACATATAGCTTTTCTACAGCTTTGAAGTATGCACTCACACCTCTGTTACATACACGCACTGTTTTGCTACATACTTGTACACAGCTTTCTTACATACCATACACCAACAGCTCTCTTATATACTCATGCAGCTCCACACACACAAACACTTATATATATATATATATATGTACACTCATCCATCGTATACATTACCACATCTTGAAATTCCTTCCAGGAATGTGACTGATCACATGACCTGAAAGGTTCAATGGCTAATCAACAACTTTGTTTGATTGGGACCCTATCCATGCCACCTCACATATCAGGAGTGTCGTTCTTCTTTTCATAAAGAGGTCCAAGGGCTAGTCTTGCAGAAGTTTTTTCAGCTACACAGGATGCGCAACATCCGTGCAAGTCCTGGTGACTTTCTCCCCTGCACTGCACCGATCAGATAGATCAGTGTGGGGCAGGAGAAAGGAGAACAGTTCTTTCAGTGATCATGAAGGATGCTGTCAGTGTTTTCCTCCATCAGAATAAGCAGCCTCTAGACTGTAAGAAACACACACATTTTAACATCATTTTAATTGTCTAAAATTTACTGCAGCTAAAAATTACATTTGGTTTATAATGCATTTTGCCAGATATGTTGTCACTTGTCAAAGCTAAGAATTTTACATGCTGGGTTTTTTTATGGCACATTTAGCACTGATAAGTTGTCACACTCTTGCTTAATATGTTAACATTCTGTCTGTAAACTGTATATGCATAGCTACCTTTTTGAAGCAATATTGAGATTTACTTAAGAACGTGGGGCCCAATAAATACCATCAATGGTGCCCAGTCCAAGAGATGGTGGATCCTATAGGTAAACACCACCTCATCATGCACTAAAACTTACTAAAAAAAAAAAAGATGTGAAGTTCACACATATAGAAAATGGACATTTTGTGAATACATATTACACGTATTGTAAAATAGATAGAGCTCATATGTAGAGTTTGTTTGATAAACTTTCCTACTACTTTGTCTAAATTAGAAGCAAATTGGTTGAACATTACTTCTACCTAAAATGGCAGAAAACGCACCTATCTTGGTGATGGATAGGACAGCTAGAGGGGATATGGAGGAGGCTGTTATTTTTTTTTTAATAGGTGTACTTTCACCAATTTGCTGATAATTCATTGAAAGTAGATGATCGGTACAATTGCTGCCAATGCATTTTTTAAAGCTGTATTGTCATGAGTCAAATTTGATCATGTTAGGTTCTTGCATAGGTCCTATAGCATTGATAAGTTTCCACCCTCTTTCCTACATACACACATCTCTCCTGCATACACACAACTCTACTACTATCACACACGCAATTTTCCGAAATACACACACAACTCTCCTCCATACACAAACACAGTTCTAACACATATAGCTTTTCTACAGCTTTGAAGTATGCACTCACACCTCTGTTACATACACGCACTGTTTTGCTACATACTTATACACAGCTTTCTTACATACACCAACAGCTCTCTTATATACTCATGCAGCTCCACACACACAAACACATATATATATATATATATATATGTACACTCATCCATCGTATACATTACCACATCTTGAAATTCCTTCCAGGAATATGACTGATCACATGACCTGAAAGGTTCAATGGCTAATCAACAACTTTGTTTGATTGGGACCCTATCCATGCCACCTCACATATCAGGAGTGTCGTTCTTCTTTTCATAAAGAGGTCCAAGGGCTAGTCTTGCAGAAGTTTTTTCAGCTACACAGGATGCGCAACATCCATGCAAGTCCTGGTGTCTTTCTCTCCTGCACTGCACCGATCAGATAGATCAGTGTGGGGCAGGAGAAAGGAGAACAGTTCTTTCAGTGATCAGGAAGGATGCTGTCAGCGTTTTCCTCCATCAGAATAAGCTGCCTCTAGACTGTCAGAAACACACACATTTTAGCATCATTTTGATTGTCTAAAATATACTGCAGCTAAAAATTACATTTGGTTTACAATGCATTTTGCCAGGTATGTTGTCACTTGTCAAAGTTAAGAATTTTACCATGCTGGGTTTTTTTTATGGCACATTTAGCACTGATAAGTTGTCACACTCTTGCTTAATGTGTTAACATTCTGTCTGTAAACTGTATATGCAAAACTACATTTTTGAAGCAATATTGAGATTTACTTAAGAATGTGAGGCCCAATAAATACCATCAATGGTGCCCAGTCCAAGAGATGGTGGATCCTATAGGTAAACACCACCTCATCATGCACTAAAACTTACTAAAAAAAAAGATTTGAAGTTCACACATATAGAAAATGGACATTTTGTGAATACACATTACATGTAATGTAAAATAGATAGAGCTCATATGTAGAGTTTGTTTGATAAACCTTCCTGCTACTTTGTCTAAATTAGAAGCAAATTGGTTGAACATTACTTCTACCTAAAATGGCAGAAAATGCACCTATCTTGGTGATGGACAGGACAGCTAGAGGGGATATGGAGGAGGCTGTTATTTTTTTTTTAATAGGTGTACTTCACCAATTTGCTGATAATTCATTGAAAGTAGATGATCGGTACAATTGATGCCAATGCATTTTTTAAAGCTGTATTGTCATGAGTCAAATTTGATCATGTTAGGTTCTTGCATAGGTCCTATAGCATTGATAAGTTTCCACCCTCTTTCCTACATACACACATCTCTCCTGCATACACATACATCTCTCCTGCATACACACAACTCTACTACTATCACACACGCAGTTTTCCTAAATACACACACAACTCTCCTCCATACACAAACACAGTTCTGAAACATATAGCTTTTATACAGCTTTGAAGTATGCACTCACACATCTGTTACATACACTCACTGTTATGCTTCATACTTGTACACAGCTTTCTTACATACACCAACAGCTCTCTTATATACTCATGCAGCTCCACACGCACACAAACACTTATATATATATATATATATATCCTACTAATATTATAAATGCGAAAGTTTGTCAGTATTTATGTTTGTTACTCTTTCACGAAAAAACTACTGGACGGATTTGCATGAAACTTTACAGTAATATAGATTATACATCGGAATAACATATAGGCTACAATTTGTAATGATTTTATGTAATTTTGGTCGTAATATAACGATACATGTCAATTAAGTCGGAAAAAAATCTGGCCTCTGAGAGCTCTCTTATATACACACATACACAGGTGATATTTAAATGGCTGATTTACAGCAGTCAGAAGAGATTGATAATACAATAATTTGCCCATAGTGGATCATTGTATAGTGAGGTCACAGTTGCCGCCTGTCCACAGTCAGAATACAGGGGTTATCATATACCGTGGCCAGGTTCAAGTGTGGCACAGGGGGTTCACACACGACCCCCAGGGACTGACATTTCCTAGCTGTCAGTCATGAGCTCACCCTGATACATTACACTCTGGAAACAGCTGAAGGGAGAAGGATAATTTATGACATTTTCTCAGACTTAAAAAAAAATAAAAAAACACAGAAAACAGCCCATGTCAGGAACAGGTTACTAGGGAACTACACGTCCCAGCACGGCCTGCCCGCGCCCACAGCCCGGGGGGAGTGTGAGGCTTCCTCCTGCAGGTTGCCCGGGGGCACCGGGCCGTCATTGTCCTCACACAGGGGGTCCCCGCCGCCATTGTCCCTCCACATAACACCGTATAATAAAACATGCGCTCACCTGCGCCAGCTGCTGCAGCCGGGAAAGTTCCGAGCGCCTCACCTGGGCGGAGGGGAAGTGACTCACACACGGGGAGGGGCAGTAACCTGAGCGCGGCTCCATGGAGGATGCACACACTGCAGCCTGACAGCACCGGCAGCAGCGCTACACAAATGGTGTCCTCCCCTCCTGTGTGCAGCACAGCCCTGTGTGTGTGCAGTGCAGCATGTCACCCACACCACCAGCAGGCTGCTCTCAGCTCCCACAGAGCACTGGGAATGGTTGCTATGGGTAACCGCGCCACAGCTGCTCCTCATAGACCAGTCATATACAACTGATATCGTCTGTACAGCGATCGTAATATAACTAATTAGATTGTTTTAGTATTTTGTTTGAACTTTACTAAGTACCTATTTTGTAATTAGTACTTATAAAAATGCCGCGAAAGCGTAAGTCTAACATTTCGCAAAGCTCTAATAAAGCCCGAGCTATGAAAATAATTAGACGTGATGAGACGTCTCAACAAGCCGAGCAACGAAGGCTTGAGCAGGCGGTGCGTTGTGCGGCACATAGAGCTGCAGAGACTCCAGAACAATCCCAAGCCCGACGTGAACGGAATGCGGAGTTTTTGGCATCTCAACGGGCTGCTGAAACTCAAGAACAGTCCCAAGCCCGACGTGAACAGCATGCGGAGTATCTGGCGTCTCAACGGGCTGCTGAAACTCCAGAACAGTCCCAAGCTCGACGTCAACAGCAAGCGACTTACATGGCGTCCCAAAGAGCCACTGAAACTTATGAAATGGCCGAATCACGCAGACGCACTGTTGCTGAAAGGGCAGCACAGCGACGTCAAACATTTACAAGAAATACATGGATATTGTTTAATAAAGCAGCATTTGAGTATGACGAGACTCTTGATTATGAAACTCACAAGCTTATAAAAATAGAAGCAATGACCATAGATTGCAAATATTGCGGAGCTCTTAAGTGGAAAGAGGAAGCAGCAGGTATGTGTTGTTTGGGCGGGAAAGTAGCTCTTCCTTATACAGACGAGCCAGTTCAACCTTTAAAAGAGCTTTTCTCTAATGAAACTGATGAATCTCGCCTTTTTCTAAATAATATAAGAAAATACAACATGTGCTTTCATATGACGTCTTTTGGAGCAGATCAAATTGTCTTAATGCCAGGGTTTTGCCCGACCTTTACAATACAAGGACAAGTATACCACCGTATCGGTTCTTTAATTCCTACGTCCATTTCGCAACCACAATTTTTACAAGTTTATTTCATAGGTGACGAAGAAGAACAAATCAACAGGCGTACTGAGTGCGTGCAAAGCGTAGATAGAAACATAGTTAAAAAATTACAACGAGTACTTCACGACCACAACATTTTGTGCATGAATTTAAAACGGATAGAGACAGAATGATCAATGACGATCATTTCAAAGTAGTGATTCACCCAGACCGTGTACCACGTGGTCAACATGAGAGATGATTCAATGCCCCTACTACAAATGAAATAGCTGCTGTAATAGTTAGTAGCGAACAAACTATGTCTCGGGACATCGTTGTGCAGCCGCGCGATGGCATGCTCACTAGGGTTCCCAATACACATAGATTCTATGACGCTCTCGAGTACCCAATAATTTTTTGGAAAGGACAAGAGGGGTACAGCATTGATATTCCTCAGATAAATCCAATTACCAAACAAGCAATGCCAAGCAAAAAGGTGTCCTGCAAAGATTTTTATGCCTTTCACTTGAAGGTCCGTCGCAGCGATTTTAATTTGATGCTTAAGTGTAGGCTCCTACTTCATCAGTTTCTGGTCGACATGTATGTAAAGATGGAAAGTGAGCGCTTAAGGTTCATCTCTTTAAATGAAAAAAAACTGCGCGCAGAAAATTATATTCACTTGCAAGATGCAATAAGAAATGATGCGGATTTGGATCCAAATAATTTAGGTCAGATGGTGATTCTCCCGTCATCATTTGTAAATAGCCCGAGATACCTACACGAATACACACGAGATGCGTTCACATACGTACGTAATTATGGGAGGCCTGATTTATTTAATACAATGACTTGCAACCCCGCTTGGCCAGAAATCACCAAAGAGCTTATGGCTGGTCAAAATTCAACAGACAGACATGACTTAACAGCTCGAGTATTTAGAATAAAAGTACAGAAGTTGGTAGCTCTACTTACAAAAGTTTACATATTTGGTGATATGCAATGCTTCATGTACTCGATCGAGTGGCAAAAGCGAGGTTTGCCTCATGTGCACTTACTGCTGTGGTTAAAGGAAAAATTGCATCCGAACCAAATTGACGAAATCATATGTGCTGAGATACCAAACCCAGAAACCGATCAAAAGCTCTATGATACAGTGACAAAGAATATGATTCACGGGCCATGTGGTACATTCAATTCTTCATCGCCATGCATGAAGGAAGGAAAATGTACCAAAAAATATCCGAGGAAGCTTTTAAAAGATACTCAAACCAATGACAGGCGCAGAGCACCAGAGAATGGTGGACGCAAGACGATTATAAAAACCCGTAGAGGAACACAGGAAATATTGGTGGACAATAGCTGGGTGGTCCCATATTCTCCACTCTTGTCAAAAAATTTTAATTCTCATTTAAATGTAGAGTTCTGTAATACGGTACAGGCGATAAAATATATTTGTAAATATGTTAATAAGGGTAGCGACCAGGCTATTTTTAACATCCGCCAGCAAGGGAATGTTAACATTGACCCAAGAGATGAGGTGCAGACCTTTAGAACCGGCCGATATGTTAGTAGTAACGAAGCAGCGTGGCGGATCTTAGGTCTGCCTCTGCACGAGAAACACCCAACCGTCACTCATCTCGCGATTCATTTACCCAATGGCGAGAGGGTTTACTTTACGGAAAATAATTTTAGAGAGAGATTAGAAGCACCACCTAAAACTACACTAACTGCATTTTTCCTGTTGTGCCAAAGTGATACGTTTGCAAAAACATTACTTTACATTGACGTGCCTCGCTACTATACTTGGAATGTGGCACGGAAGCAATGGAAACGTCGTTTACAAGGAACACCTGTCGATGGCTGGCCAGGTGTGAAGGCAGGAGACGCTCTAGGTCGCATTTACACGGTGCACGTTAGCAATTTTGAATGTTATTGCTTGCGTATGCTGCTGAATGTAATAAGGGGTCCAACCAACTTCTCGGATTTAAAAACATTTGAAGGTCAAGAACTTGCAACTTTTCGGCAGGTGTGTGAGAAGATGGGGTTGTTGGAAGATGATAACCACTGGGATATCACCTTAGAAGAGGCCGTGCTATGTCACTCCCCGGCGCAAATAAGAGAGCTGTTTGCCATATTGATATGCACTTGCGGCTTATCCAATCCTCTACAACTCTGGCACAAGTATAAAACTGCGTTATCAGAGGATATCATGCACAGATTTGAAAGAATGGATCACGTTAACGATGATCTCTGTTTCAATGAGGCGTTGGGGCTTATCGAGGACAAAATATTAATAATTTCTGGAAAGAAATTGTCCGATTTTGGTCTACCCTCACCGCGGCGTAGAGGAGAGCTGTCGAACGAGTTGATAAAAGAGCTAAGCTATGATACCAACCAGTTAGACGCTCACGTTTGCGAAACTGAGCCACGTTTGCTACCTGATCAAAGAGAGATTTATCACAAAATAGTAGGACGAGTTGAGAATGGTGAAGGTGGACTTTTTTTCCTTGATGCCCCGGGTGGTACAGGAAAAACTTTCTTGCTTAATTTACTTTTAGCAAAAATTCATAGCAGTCATAACGTTGCATTAGCTGTGGCTTCCTCTGGAATTGCTGCAACATTGCTAAGTGGTGGACGGACGGCACATTCAGTCTTTAAATTACCTCTTAATCTGGTGAACGAAGAAACCCCATCGTGTAATATCAGCAAGAGCAGCGCCCGTGGCCTCCTGTTGCAACAGTGCAAACTAATCGTGTGGGACGAGTGCACAATGTCACGCAAACGCGCCATCGAAGCTCTTGATCGTTGTCTACAAGACTTACACAGTAAACAAACAATAATGGGTGGTGTGGTTGTTTTATTGGCTGGGGACTTTAGGCAAACTTTGCCTGTCATCAAGCGAGGCACTGCAGCAGACGAAATTAACGCATGTCTGAAATCCTCATATTTATGGACCAAAGTTGAAAAGCTGCACCTCACCACCAACATGCTTGTCCAGCTATTCAGTGATCTAGAGTCGGGCGCGTACGCTGAGAAACTGCTCGAGATCGGTGAAGGTCGAATCGAAACTGACGAAGAAGGTATGGTTCTATTCACTAACCAATTTTGTCATGTTGTGGATTCGGAAGACGCACTTATTGCTCAAGTTTTTCCAAATTTGCAACAAAACATCCACGATGAAAATTGGCTATGTGAAAGAACTATACTAGCACCAAGAAATGAAACAGTTGCGAAAATCAATAAAATTATCTAGGACCAAGTAACCAGCGATGCAACAACCTACAACTCCATCGACACAGTCATGTCATCTGAAGACTGTACGAGCTACCCCGTGGAGTTTCTTAACTGTTTGGAGCTATCCGGGGTCCCATCTCATAAGCTCGAATTAAAGGTCGGTATACCCGTTTTGTTAATGCGCAACTTGGACGCCCCGAGATTATGTAATGGCACTAGATTGCGAGTCACTGAACTAGGCAGGCACATTGTAAAGGCCACAATTTTAACTGGAGAAGCTAAGGGTGAAAATATTCTTATACCACGCATCCCAATAATACCCAATAACTTACCCTTTAATTTCAAACGTTTGCAGTTCCCACTTAAAGTTGCATTTTCAATGACCATCAATAAATCGCAAGGGCAAACTTTGAAGGTAGCGGGGATACATTTAGGCACGCCCTGTTTTTCCCACGGTCAGCTATACGTAGCTTGCTCACGTGTTTCTAAATCGCAAAATCTACATATTTTCGCTGAACGAAAGAAATCAAATAACATAGTTTACAGGAGTATATTGCAGTAAAAACACATAGATAAATTACCTGCAGATGTCCACTATTCCAATTACATACTAATTCTTTACTAACACGAACAATATTAAACGCAAGTAACTTCAGTCCGTCCTGTTTATTAATCAGTGTTTAGTAATCCGTTTGTGATGAAATTTGATATGGATAATTTCAAGCCTGGGGAAGGACATAGGGCTACTTTTTATAAACACACCATACAGGCGAAGATTATATAAAACTGTAAACCTGATTGACTGACACACCTAGCGGTCAACGCACAGCCGAAACCACTGAACTTATAGCATCTTGAAATTTGCAGATAGGTTCTATTATAGCTTAAATGAGCACTAAGAAAGGAATTTTGATAATTCCACCCTCAAGAGTTTCCCTCTTCATATTATAGGGGTTCAAAGATTGTATGGAATCCGTCAGTTTTGAAGTTAGACATCTGAAATTTTGGATGTACGAGTAACTAAATATGATTATTTTTTTTTACTATTAAGATTATTTTTTTTTACTATTAAAATGATCTGTCGCGAAACTTAATGTGGCAGACCAAATTCCACGCGAGCGAAGCAGCGGGTAAAAGCTAGTAGCATATAAAGATGTCAGAAGAACAGATTTCTAAAGCACACAACCGCAGGCAACAGTTAGCTGCCATTAATGCAAAAATGGATGAGCTGGGGGAGAAAGAAGCTGAAGACATCATGGGGACATGCCTCCAGGAGCTAACACAGTTTCTTACCAGGTTGAAGTTGGAGGATGGAGGGGCGGCACCAATTACCAAAAGCGTGAATCTCTGTCTGCAGACTGAACTATGGGAATTGAAAGAACAACTCAAAACCCTAACAACAGCCCTGCAGAAATCGACCAAAATCTCTTAACGGGTGACAGACTCAGACAGAACCTTTAACCTGCTCGGGTTAGATAAATCAGAAAGACAGTCCTCTCTAACACCACAAATCACCATAAGGAAAGAATTCAAGATCCTGGGACAGATTGGAGAGTGTGAACAGAAAGAGAAACTGTCTTATATGAACTTGTTTCACCAGATTGATGCAGGCTTACAGAAAGGCTACCAGCCAGATGAAATCGTTGAGGGGGTGGTGAAGTGATCAGCCCAGGAATGAACCTCTATAGTATGCTAGAAATGAAGAGTCAATTGACCTTGCAACAGCTGAAGATGATTTTAAATGGGCACTATAAAGAAGAGTGTACTTCAGAATTGTTCCACCGACTCATTAATCTCTCACAGAAAAATAATGAATCACCCCAAAGTTTCTTGTTCAGAGAAATTGAACTGAAGAATAGACTGTTGTTTGCATCCAGAGATGTAGAAGCGGACGAGAGGTTTGATGCTGGACTAGTCCAGAAGAAGTTCTTGAGATCATTGGGAACAGGGTTAATCAGCAAAGACATCAAGTCGCAGCTGAAACAGTACCTAGAAGATCCTGGCATTCTGGACGAAATCCTAATTGAACAAATGAATGAGGCAGCTAGATTGGAGTCAGAGAGCGAACAAAAGATAAAGAATGGCTCTGCTCCTAAATCAAAAAATATCACAGTAAAAGATAATTCCTTACCAACACCAGGTCAGATTACATGGAGGGGATGGCTGTGTAGCATTATACATGCACACGCACACCGATGGAGTTTGCATATTTTTAATGTTTAATGTTAGGACTCGCAAGTATGGGGACCCTTGATGCTGGGTTGCGAGCTTGCGTATTTTGGCCAAAATATTGACCCTTACCTCATGTGGTGTATTGATCTTATATACTATTTTTCATCTTTTTTACACATTTTTATGCAGGATGCAGCCAGGCCTCTTTAGTGTTGGCTGGGTAAATTGGGGCGTCTGTCCTGTGGGGGTGCACGTATATAGTGCTCGGCAGCCCCCCTGATCTAATAGTATAGGCATCATCAATAGGCTGCAAGCCAGACACTGTGCATCACACATATCTGTGTGATTGGTGCCCTATGCAAACTCCATCGGTGTGCATGTATAATACTACGCAGTCACCCCCTCCATGAATTGGTAGGTTAGTGAGTGGCTGTCTGCATCAGTATTTTGCACATGTGCTGCCCCTGCCTTTATCATGGAGGCTTGCTGCATCCTGCGATGCCTTGGTAATCTGACCTGGTGTTGATAAGGCATTATCTTTTACTGTGATGTTTTTTGAAATTAGCTCCTAAATCACCAAAATGAGTCAGCTGAGGTTGGAGACCCCCAGTGGCCAGTCTGAAGATAATCATGGAGACCCTCCAGTGCCACCTCCGAGAGGGAACCTTAAAGCACCAACAAAAGAGAGGACCGCCAGCGCTGACTGGGAAGAAGTAATAGGAGAACTGCGAGCTGAGTTGATTGAGATGAAAAAGTTGATTAATTCCAGAACAGAACCTGCATCCCTCAGACCCAGGAGTGGGTTCCAAAACAGAAGATACCCGGCTTGTGAAGCGTGCCGTTCATCAAATCAGAGTACGGTATGTGTACACTGTCTAAGATGTGGTGAGGAAGGACATTATGCCAAGAAATGCCAATGGTCATGGTCTTTTGGGTTAAAAGACAGGAGGTTGCCAGTGCGGGGCGACTGGTATCCACGACACGGAGGAGGTCCCAGAAGCAAATCCAAATCTCACCAAACCCCAGAACGGTGTATGAGGTAAAACGGCTGCGTCATTACTATCCCCAAATGTGTTCCCGTCTACAACAGCTGCAAGAGAGACAGGGGCATCAGTTACTTAATGCCCAGTGCGGAGGTCAAATGATGTACTCCTGGGAGGAGGATTCCTCGGTCAGTAAAGATAGCATCATCGGCCTAATCGGCGAAAGATGCTTTATATAGTGCCAGCTAGATGGACTCCTGAAAACAGCACTGTGGGACACAGGAGCCCAAGCGAGCCTTTTAAATGAAGAATGGAGAAGGCTCTACCTGCCACATAAGTGCCTTCAAACTCTTAGAACCAGTGGAACTCCACGGCAAAGCAGTCAACCAGACCGAAGTCCCTTTCATAGGCTGGGTGGAAGTGACTTTCCAACTGAGGGCCACGAAGAACAGCAACACCATTGAGCTTTTGGTACCTTTTCTCGTGACCAGTAATCAGAACGTGGAAGAGAATCCTATCTTGGGTTATAATGTAATCAGTGAGGTCATCATGAAACACAAGTCAGGGACGCTGGTGGTGGATGCAATTGCTACATTGCTTGCCATACCCAATTCGTGGTGGAAAATGTGATTCATAGAGTAAAGAAAGCACAGAATACAATGGACCTAAAAGAAGTCAAGGTAGGCTGGCGCCCAAACATCATTCCTGCAAACCAAATGGTGGGGGTGAGGTGTGGAGTCCAGGTAGAACTGGTAAGAAAAGTTCAGAAAAGACTGTTCATGCCAAAAGACTCATCAGAACTTCCGGAATGCCTAGTTCAAGGTGAGACTGTGCTTACGATTCCTACTGGTGGGTTTACTCGAGTGACAATACTGGTGATGAATACTACGAAACAAGAAATTAGACTGGATCCAAAGACTGTGTTAGGTCACATTGAAACCGTTAAAACTGTATATTCAGCCAGTGTGAGACCCGCCCACGGGTCTACCATGAATTCAGTCTCCCCACCAAGGAACAGGAGTTGACCAGGGGAGGAAATTGCGCGACCCACCTCGGGGTCCTGGGATCCCCCAGTACCCCTAGAACACTTGTGTGCTGAAGAAATAGCGGTAGCAAAACAGATGCTGAGAGAAGAGTGTCATGCATTCTCCAAAGATGACTCTGATATAGGAGGTATCCCGTTGGTGCAGTTGGAAATCAATTTGAAAGACATGACCCCAGTAACCAGAAGTTACATGTCTGTGCCAAAACCATTACACCGTGAAGTGAAAGAGTATTTACAAGATCTAATCAACAGAGGTTGGATCCAAAAGTCAAAGCCGTCTTATTCCTCTCCTATTCTTTGTGTTAGGAAGAAGGACGGTACGTTGAGACTCTGCTGTGATTACCGGGAACTAAACCGAAAGTCAGTACCTGATCAGCACCCGATACCACAGATTCAAGATATGCTGGATAACCTATCAGGAAGTGCCTGGTTCTCTGTCCTCGATCAGGGTAAAGCATACCATCAAAGGTTTGTTGAAGAGTCCAGTAGACCTTTGACAGCATTCATCACACCGTGCGGGATATACGAGTGGATCTGCATACTGTTTGGGCTCAGTTCAGCTCCAGAAAAATTCCAGAGGAGCATGGAGACATATTTAGAAGGACTGAGGGATAATATCTTCCAGCTGTACTTGGATGACAATGTGGTACACAGAAAAACTTTCCGGGAGCATGTTGAACATGTGAGGACCGTATTACAACGGTATCAAGTCAACAACATGGAGTTAAGTTGACCCCCAAAGAAGTGTGAACTGTTCAAAAGGCAAGTCTGATTTCTAGGGAAAATTGTGTCCGGAGAAGGATATACCATAGACCCAGCAGAAATCGCTCTGGTACTGGCCTTAAAAGACAAGCGGCCCTCTACTGTCGGGGAGTTGAGGTAGATATTATTATTCCTCTCCTACTATCGTACTTACGTTCGGAACTTCTCCAGGATTGCCACCCCACTATACCTCCTCTTGGGGGGGGGGTGGTGACAGAGTCAACAACACACACTGAGAAAAAGAAGAATGCGGGTAGAACTGGGCTTAAAAGAAGCAACGCCGTTTCATCCCAAAAGCCATTCTCTGGACAGTAGACCACCAGGAGGTATTGGAAGAACTAGTAGACTACCTGGTAAAACCACACATCTTGGGATATCCTGATTTCAACTTACCGTTTGTTCTTCATTGTGACGTTTCTCAAGTTGGACTGGGAGCTGCCCTGTATCAGCATCAAGATAGAAAACTGAGAGTCATCGGTTACGGTTCTAGAACGTTGACAGACGCCGAGAAGAATTACCATCTACATTCCGGAAAATTGAAGTTCCTGGAGTTGAAATGGACTATCTGTGAACCATTTAGAGATTATCTCTACTACAGCAAAGAGTTTGAGGTATACACTGACAACAACCCTTTGACCTATGTCCTCACTACAGCCAAACTGAATGCAACGGGTCAGAGATGAGTCGCTGAACTAGCTGACTTCAATTTCAGCATCAAGTACAGGCCAGGAAAATGCAAGGCTGATGCTGACAGATTGTCGAAAATGCCAATAGAGCCTGATTAGTTCATGTAAGAAAGCTCAGAGGAAGTCAGTTTGGAAGCAATTGAGAGCACTACCCAAGCAGTACAAGCTTATCAAGAGGAAGACACACCATTGTGGTGTCCGTTGACGGTGGAAACCACCATAAAAGCGAGAGAACAAGATTACCCCCTGTCTACTCAACGACTACCAAAAGGAAAAATCGATAGAGCACAATGGGAAGATCAGATAAATGGTAAAATACTACTTTATGTGGACCAAAATCAGTTTCCAAGTAAATGGGAGAAAGATAATGAGTCACCAGCAGTATCTGTTTTAGTTAAAGAATGGATGAAGCTCTACCTCAGTGAAGACTGTATCCTGTATCGTAAAGGAGGTCAAAACCGGCAGTTGGTACTACCCAGAGTATTTCGTAGATTGGTCTTCAAAGAACTCCATGAAAACATGGGACACCTGGGAGTGGAAAGGACAACAAACTTGATCCGTGAACGTTTCTTCTGGCCGTACATGCAGAGAGATATTGAGAGATACGTGACCAGGGAGTGTGGGGGTCTGAAAGATAAATGTCCCAACACATCAACCCGGGCACCTATGGGCAACATCCAAACTACGTATCCGTTTGAGATGGTCTCAATAGACTTTCTACATCTCGAGACGTGCAAGGGTGGTGACGAATACATCTTGGTGGTGATGGACCATTTACTCAAGCATATGCCACCACCAATAAAGAGGGTCGCACAGCAGCAGAGAAGATCTTCAATGATTTTGCTTTGAGGTTTGGGTTCCCTACGAGGTTACACCATGACCAAGGAAGAGAATTTGAGAACAAGATCTTTGCCAAGATAGGAAAGTACTGTAGGATTCAGAGATCCCACATAATGCCCTATCACCCAGAGGGTAATGGACAAGTGAAACGATTTAGTCGGACATTATTGTCGATGTTGCACACTTTAACAGCTGACGAGAAGAAAGACTGGAAGAGTTCTCTGTCAAAAGTGGTACATGCCTATAACTGTACGAAGAGCGATGCAATGGGTTACTCACCCTTCTTTCTATTGTACGGTCAATCGCCAAGACTGTCAATCGACATCATGTTCGATACTCCAGTGTCAGAGACTTACAGAACATATCCGGAGTATGTTCGGAAATGGAAGGAACGGATGGCAGAGGCATACAACATAGCGTCCAAAGTGGTTACGCAAGGACAGAGCAAGAGCAAGGAGTACTATGACTGAAAATGTTATGGAGCAGAATTGGCACTGGGAAGCCGTGTGCTAGTCAAGAACAAAAGGCGGTCCGGGAAAACTTTGTTTGTACTGGGAAGACAAGGTGTATGTGGTCGTAAGGAGGAAAGCCGATGACAGTACAGTGTATGAAATCCGATTGGAAACCAGAATAGTCCATCGGAATTTACTACTACCCTGTGATTATCTCCCACCACAACAAGACTTTCCAGAAGTAGAACAACATCGTCCGAGATCGACTAAGGGACCACCACAGACTGAAGCTCCGAAGATGGATAGTGATCTTGAAAGTTCACATGAAGAAGAACACACCGTTGTATTTCTCGGACCGGCAAGGAGAGGGATGTACCATCCTCAGGAGAGTGAAGTAAGTCCCCAGGCTCCAGAGTTTGTACCAAGGAGTACAGATATAGTCCAATTCAGATTTGATGATCGAACACCGT
The DNA here is from genome assembly GCF_046119375.1 of Phyllobates terribilis. NCBI lineage: Eukaryota > Metazoa > Chordata > Amphibia > Anura > Dendrobatidae > Phyllobates > Phyllobates terribilis. Next base: position 26,650 of record NW_027363631.1, read on the forward strand.
TCACTGAAGAGACCGATCGACACTTAGGAGTAGCAGAATTACCAGACCAGGTGGAAACGAACGATTCAAGAGAAGTACAGTAACTTACAGAGGCACTTCCAAGATCATCTGAGGAAGTTCGAGAAATGAGTGTGGCAGAAGAAACTCCTGCAACGGAGGAACCCGTTGTATCTGAGGAACAACCTACCAGGAGGATGTCGACTCGAGAAGTGAGGAGGCCTGTGATGCTGACATATGAGACACTCGGTGAACCGAGTCAAGTGCCAAGGACTGTCGATTGGAAACAGGTATTTCTGCCTACGGACCAGGTAAGCTCACTTGAGTGGTATTCACCACCGAGAGACAGTATGGACAATGTTACCTGGTAGAAAGACTTGTTTTGGCCTAGTGAGAGAGAGAGCTGGTTGAAGACGTACGAAAACCTCCAGCGGAAGAGATGCTGATTATTTTAATTGTGTATTTCTTTCAGGAGATCTACAAGCAAAAGGTCGTAAGAATAGGTTGTTATTGATGTTTGTAAATTTTATGCCAATATGACAATGCCAATTTGTATATAAAGTTATTCAACTTTTACCACTGTCTCAGAATTGGTCAGCTTGACCAATTAAAACGAATATCGAGAACAACATTAAAAAAGAAGGGAAAGTGTGACATGCAGAAGTAGTGCTGTTGCTTCAAAAGCATCCAGCAACTATAAGAGTTAACACAGTCACAAGAGACAGGGAGTGGTTAGCAGAGCCCCAGGGGGATTGTGGGGAACTTGTTTACTATTCTGGCTGCAGCCAAAGGGAGAAGTGGTGTGTGATCTGTATCTCACAGAAGTGCAGGAAAGAGAACAGGATTCAAGTCCAGGGTGAAACTCAACACGGGTCAGATACCCTGCACTGTTAGTTCAGGAAATCTATCATCGGGCAGGAAGATAAGGACTGGAAGGAATTGTGTCACAGAGATCATCTTCCTCATCAAACCCTCCCCCCTCCATCTCCATGCAGAATAAAGAATGCTGTGTACTAGTGAGACCTTGTGAAGGAAAAGCCTGCTGTTTACGTATAGAAGTGTGCTGCCAAGAGATCTAATTTGTGCTGAATTATGCTACTGAAGAGACTGAGGTTCCTGTGCCTGCTTTATGAGACTGTGCTGTAATGAAGATTGTTGCTGTAATATCCCTGAACTGCACTGGCCATGCTTCAGATTAAATTCCACTGTTAAACTGTTGAAAAAGACTCTTGTCAGATGTGTCTGGTCAGCAACTGAATCTTTCATGTGCCTGAGAGAAGCTGCAGCCTATGGTTGCCCTGAGTAACGGTTCCCCCAAGATTCCAATTAATTTATGAAACCTGTCTCGCCCTATTTGAACCTAGTGGCGTGCGTGTAACAAAAGCCTAGTTTTGTTGGTTGGCTCTGTCAGGAACTGTAGTAAGGGCACTAGCAGCAGCTATCTCAGTCATAGCAAATTTAAAGATGTGAATAATGTGTGGGAGCATTGAGCTCAGGACATTTTTCATACTGACTCCGGGATAGTGATGATTTTGTAAAGGTGTCAGTTGTGTCAGCCAGACCTGGAGATTATCTGTGAATGAATGCATGGTCAGCAAGGCTACAGCATGTTAGAGAGGTGGTAGCTAGAGAGAGCCCCCTTAGGCTGCGTGCCCACGATGCCCACAATGTTTTTTAAGCACTTCCATAGGAGCAATTCCGCCACGGAAATGCTTAAAAAACGCTTGGTAGAAGGTCTGCAATGTTCCCCAATGATAATCCGCATTTGCTGAGCACATGCTGGGAAATTTCCGCTGCAGATTAACATTGCGGAAAAATCCGCAGCACTACCATAAATTTAGCGGAATCGCGGCGTTTTAGCCACCATTGACTTGTATTGGACCGCATAACATCCGCATGACTACATGTGCACATGCGGATATTATGCGGTTCAATGCGCAGATGGTACCTGGGTCTGGAGAAGAGGAGACTCTCCTTCAGTCCCGGGTACCATACTACCTGTAGTTAAAAAAGAATTAAAATAAAAAATAAACATATACTCACCTTCTGATGGCCCCCGGTCTCCTTCTCCGGTGTCTTCGACTGCTCGCGGTGGTAAAAGGACCTTCCATGATGTCATTTAGTCATGTGACCTGTCACATGACTAAATGACGTCATGGAAGGTCCTTTTACACCACCGCGAGCCGCTGAAGACACCGGACGCAACGGAGAAGGAGATCAGGGGCCATCGGAAGGTGAGTATATGTTTTTTTTTTATTTTTCACCATTTGTATTCTTTTTTTTACTATTGATGCTGCATTTGCAGCATCGTAACTTGGTCACACTATATAAATCCATGCCGTTTGCATGGATTTATACAGTGTGACCAAGTTGTCAAGCACTTTTCCAAGTGATGCTAAAATCGTTTAGAAAAGTGCTTCACAACTCGCATGCGAAATCGCATGTTAAAAAAGCTTCACTTACGCTTCTACCTGGCAGAAAAAAACGCATGTAAAATCCGCATGCGTTTTTTCTGCCAGAGAGATGCAGAAACGCTCAGGAAAAATCCACAGCATTTCTGCATCATGGGCACATAGCCTTACACTGTTTCACAAGAGTGCAACTAGGGTGCAGTGGTCACAGCGAAACACATGAGCCATGTGGCCCTATATCAGGAAGGTGGAGGTGATGTTATCAGTGTGGGATGATGTTGACAACAGACGCATGCTCAGTAGAGGAGGAACTAGCCCAGACCCTGAAAAGGACATCACTGACGGCTCTTAATTCAGGGAAAGGACAGGCGCTACTGCAATGACGACAGCCTCTGCTCCCTGATGATGGTTTGTTTGTAAATCCCAGTATGCACTTGGGGTTCTCAAACGAAGCAACGTGAAACAGGAAGAAGGTAAAAAAAAAAAAAAAAAGGAGTCAGATAGTCTAGTGAAGGAACAATAGGGATTTTTTAATTAATGTATATTAGAAAAGAGATTAGGTAATGACATTAACCCCTTCACGACCTATGACGTTAATGTACTTCAAAGGTCATGTCCCTGAATTTAATGCAGGCTCATATGCCGAGCTCGGATTTTTCACAGCAGATGATGGCTGATTTAAGCCCAGATTCCATTGGTCAATACCCAAAACCCAGTCTTCACCAGTCAAGATGCCGCAGGTTAAGCACCGAAGATCAGACGGTGGTCATTGGATGAGGCAGGACGTCTGCCGTGCTGACGAGAAGACCCAAGTGAACCAGGCCTTTAATTCAAGCGTAGACGAACGGTACAGGGTGTGGGCCGTGGCTGCGCTTCAGAAAGGAACGAGGGTGGCCAGTGTGAAGAACACACTAAGTGACTCACATATGAGGCACTTGTGGCTTAGCGGAAAGTACCGGTGTCCCCCGTTAGTGCCAGTATAACAATCAAAGGCGCTTGAAGGGCATATTACAGCTACAAGCCTGGCGCTGGCAGTGACGCTCTTTGAGCTAAAGACATTAATAGTCGTTTAACTGTGAAATGAGACTGCATGCAGATAGAACATAGAGTAAGATATTGCATTTATTACACTGCTTTTATTGTCATTACTGCTAAGATTGTGTTAGTTGTCTCCATATACCTGCATCACCATGTGTTCCTATAGTTAAACGTTCTTTCTGTGGTAGGAAAATAAACAGCTTTGGTTAACTATCCCTGCATCCTCACTATCTGCATCATTACATCTAGATCATTTCACCCGATAAATGAGCATTTAGCTTGTTTATTGTGTTTAATTGGCTGCCTCTTTAGAAGGGACTGAAAGCTGTATTTTAGGTGTAAATGCAGCTTTCAGTCCCCCATACATAAGTCTAAAGTCGGTTGACACATTCATATCAATAAGTATGCCTTACACTCTAATATGTGTGGCGCCCCTGAGGGTTCAGTCGCCACAAAGGTACTGCATCTCACCCAGAGGTGTGGTATCTCACTCTCAGGTAAGGAAGGAGTACAGCCCGGGACCCTAACACCTGCATTCAACACATCCACTTCAGTAGGGCAGGGCGAGATTGCTCCTACGGGAGAGCACAGTCCCTGGGCCCTGGCTGGAGTGGAGGGGAACTTAGTGAGGGGGAACCATGTAGTGGGTGTGGGTGGAGAACGTAAATCAGGGGAGCACTGGTGAGGGAGTGATATAAAAGAGGGAACCATCTTAGAAAGACAAGCCAGTCAGAGGAGGAGAGTGTGTGGAGCAGAGGCTCTGCAGGAGCTCTGCTTCGGAGGCGGGCCTAGTGAGAGGCCCAGGACTGAGAGAGGAGAGGGAGCAGGAGAAAGGCCCCAGGAACAGAGGGGATCCCAGGGGTACGGGCAGTGCTAGAGGCCACCCGTACGCCCGAATCTGCCAGGCGGTGGAGGGATCGAGCCGCAGAGGGGATCGGCTCCTAAACTAGTGGAGAACTATAAGGCTCAGCTAGGAACCGGAGGCTGCTGTACTTGCAAGGTGCAGTGGCCACATTCGCAACTATATCGCCGAAAAGGTGGCCACAGAGGGTCCAGGGGACTGCAGGTCGCCCGACAAGACCCGAGGCTACCGGATTGGGACACTGGTTGCGAGGCGCAGGGCAGGAGGGCGAGAGCCAGCGCAGGAAGACGACTGAGGAAGGCACATAGAAAGGGGTCCTGTCAGGCACTCTTGAATCACCTGAGGGATTGCTGAACCTCTGCCTGGTGAACGCAGCACGACGTGGGAGGTTGTGGTCCGGACCCTGTAACCTGAGGAACTGATCAACTGTGAGTAAACTCGGAAGACTGCACCCCACTGTCTCTGTGATTATTGCTGCACCATCAACCCCTGCACTACAACGCCCAGCATAACCTATAACATCTACACTGCCCTGGAGCTGAGCTCTACCTGTGGAGAGCCACACCATCCCTGCTGCACTCACATCAGCTCCAGAGGACCTGCTCCGCAGCGGCGGCTCCCTTAGCCGCATACCAGAGGTGGCGTCACGAACGTTATACAATCACTATAAATCCCCAATCAATAACCCCTTTTTATTGACCGTCCTGGGTTACGGACCGGGTCACCGCCACTGTGACATCCCCCAGCATCTACCGGCCCGGCACCGGGTACCCCACGGCCAAAAGGGCGCGTCATATGTATGTGTGGCGCCCATGTGGGTTCAGTCGCCACAGAGGTACTGCATCTCACCCAGAGGTGTGGTATCTCACTCTCAGGTAAGGAAGGAGTACAGCCCGGGACCCTAACACCTGCATTCAACACTACACTACTCCAGACCAGCAGGAGGGGCAAAATGCGCTGCTCCTCTGCTGAGCCCTGTCCCTGGCTGGAGCTGGGGGAACCAAAGTAGGGGGAACCATGTAGTGGGTGTGGGTAGAGGAAGCAGTTCAGGGGAGCACAGTATGGAGCAATATGAAAGAGAGGGTGGAACATTCTAGAGTGAGTGAAGTTCTGAGGCGGTTGAGTCAGAGAGAGAGTCAGAGCAGCAGCTCAGCAGGAGCTCTGCTCAGGAGGAGGGCCTAGTGAGGAGGCCCAGGAGTAGAGGAGGAAGGAACGGGAGCAGAGGGAAGGCTCCAGGAGTGAAGAAAGAATCCCAGGGGTATGGGCAGTGCTGGAGGCCACCCGTACACCCAAATCCACCAAATCTAGGCGGTGGAGAGATCGGGTCGCAGAGGGGACCGGCCCCTAACTAGTGAGAATAGCAATATTCAACTAGGTAACCGGAGGGTGCAGCATTTCAAGTGCTGCAGCCAAAAGCCACATCTATTTCACCGAAAAGGTGGCCATAGAAGACCCAGGGGACAGAGAAAAAGTCGCCCGACAAGGTCCACGGTCACTGGATTGGGACACAGGGTGTGAGGTGTAGGAAGACGGCCAGAAGGAACACACAGAAGGGGGTCCCGTTATGTACTCCGGAGGTACCTGAGGGTTTGCTGTACCCCTCCCTGAGTAAGCACAGGACGACGTGGGAAGTTATGATCTGCAGTTGTAACCAGGAGCAAAGTAAGAAATGTGAGTAAATCCGGAAGACTGCACCCCACTGTCTCTGCGACTTATTACTGCGCCATCATCCCCTGCACTACACTTCACAGCAACATCTATAACATCACCATTTCCTGCCCTGGAGCTAAGCTCTGCCTGTGGAGAGCTGAACCAACTCTGCTGCACTAACATCAGCTCCAGAGGACCTGCTCTGCAGCGGCGGCTCCCTTTAGCCACATACCACAGGTGGCGTCACGAACATTATATAAAAACTATAAATCCCCTGTAAATATCCCCTTTTATTGACCACCCTGGGTCACGGACCGGGTCACCGCCACTGTGACATCTCCCCTAGAAACGACCGGCCCGGCACCAAGTACCCCAGGGCCCATGGGGCGCATCATATTGGCGCGCCAATCAACTGGTCAGGGAAGATATTATTTGGGCATATACAATTTTGGACTGCCGATCACTTCATTCTCTCTGAGAATAGCTGCTGACAGAGATGATTGTCAGTTTCTCTCATAGAGAACACAGGAGCACTCGGCCAAGTGAGCGCTTCCGTGTATGGGAGAGACGGCCAAGATGGTTGTTGGCCAAATGATCAACTGAAGCATCATTTGGCCAACAATTTGGTCACAATTATCAGATTCTAAATAATATTATCAGCAGGTCACACCAAAGGCTAAGCCTGTCCTGTTAACCCTTTCATGACATGCGCCGTACATATACGGCGCATGACGTGTCTTCGCCTTAGATGCAGGCTCCGACGATGAGCCCGCAACTTTCCGGGGACTTGACAGCGGATCTGATCAGCTGTCATGTGCTCCTAACAGCCGCGGGTGGAATCGCGATTCTCCCGTGATTATCAACATGTTAAATGCCGCTAATTATGAACCTATCCTAGTAATGCAGTTAGTATTATTTAGACGATATGAATCATGACGAGGGTTTATATAAATTGGGCAAAAAATAAACATTTAAGTCTCTTCTACATGTTTGATGCCTACCTGCTATATTTCTTCAGTGTCTGCTGCTTTTGACCTTTGATTTCTTAGGAAAAACTTATGGTCAGTGACCTCCTGTGTAATCAGTGGCTCCGTCCCTCCTTTCAGTACTGCAGCTCTGTAAACTCGGATTGGAAAAGAGCCCTAAAAGATACAGTTACCAGAGTTCATAAATCCATACCCAGACCAGACTCTCTCTTAAAGAAGTTGTCCACTACTTGGACAACTCCTTCACCCCCACGCTTGGCCCCAATAAAATAAAAAAGCTTATACTCACCTATACTCAGGCGTTTTAATTTTATTATGGCCAAACATTTAGATCAAGAAGGGGTTGCCCAAGTAGTGTACAACAACCTCTTTAATGCAGACTCCTGACCACAATCCTCTGTAATACAAACCCCAGACTTCCTTTTGAAATAATGCCTAATCAGACTCATGCTGTGGCACCCTGCTGTGCACAGGTACCACAAGACCCAGGGTGCATGAATGGACTTTTCCACAAGAGGCCCTCATTACATACAAACACCTCCACCCTTCCACCTCACACCACCAGAGGGAGCCTGTTAGGGATATATATATGGAGGGTGGAGCCAGGCAGCTCAGTCAGTGAGAAGTTCAGTCAGAGTCAGAGAGCGTGCTGACGCTGAGAGCAGCGAAGACGCAGCGCGTCTGCTGCTAAGTTCTGAGGGCCCCGAGTGTGGCCGACGGCAGAGAGGAGAAAGGAGAGAGGAGTTGAAGGGGCAGAGGAGCTTCATAGGCTCACCCCGATATACAAACCGGACACCGGGTCCGCGCCTACAGGGTCCCTTTATACCCAGTAGGGTTCACCGGCATTCCAGGACTACAAGTCCCTCGACGACCTGAAGCTAGACCCATTACAGGATCAGGTACCACGAAGGCCCCAGCTTTACCAGGGATAGTGGTTGCCAGCAGAAGGTCCTACTACCGACAGGTGAAGGAACAACACGACACATAAGCTAGGCCCAGTTGCAGGCTGGCCAGGAGCATACAGAGAGGCAGACACGGACCAGGAGGCCTTATACCCGCTCACTGGGGAGAAGTTCTGAAGTGCACCCATCCTACTGAGTACCCTGGACCGTACCTGACATCTGCACCAGTAAAGGTATTGAAGCGAATCCCCTGTCTCTGTCAGTTACTTCTGCTGCGCCATCCGCCTGCACTACAAGTCCCAGCATCACCACCATCAAACTCCACACGGCCCCGGCGGCTGCTCCACCTCAGCTGCCATCCCATCACCCCCCGGAGGTCTGCAGCAGCGCTGGTAATCCTTACCAGGTACCACAGGTGGCGTCACAAACTATTTATTATATTTTTCCTATCCAAGTTACAAATCCCCCTTTTTGGTTGACCACTCTGGGCCACGGACCGGGCCAGCCACCGTGATATCCCCCACCAGCATCCACAGGCCCGGATGCCGAGTACCCCATTGCCCCGGGGGCGCGTCAATGCCTCATTCACACGACAGTGTTTCACGTACGGGTTATATCCGCGGTGTTCACCCACCCATTATAATCTATGGATCAGATCACATAGCCTTGTTGTTTTCCAGACTGTGTGTGTGTGAGACCCGCAGCAAATTTTAACCATTTTTGAGCCATTAAAGATAAATCTTTTTATTCAAAAACTGTTAAGAAATGTTTCATGATAAATTCCACCAATTCTATTTTTACCACAGACAGGGAACTCCAAGCAATCCAGGCATTAGAAAATCTCTTGCTGGGGCAGGCGAAGTATACAAGGGTAAGTTTCCCTCTACCATTAGTAAGGAAGGCCAGGGAGCCCCATAGGGCGTATAGGCCACATGACAAGATAGGAGGGTGGGAGTGAAGGAGTTAGAATTTTGAATAAGGGATTAGGAGTAGTGTGGGGAGTTTTGATTGGAGGGGAAGAGGTGGGGGGAGGAGCAAGAGATGATATAAGGAAGGGCAGGGGTCAGTTACCTCCTCTTGCTTCCTGGATCGCAGCTGAAGCAGACCAGACCCTGCAGTGGAGCCATGGCAGATCTTGTGGCCTTGCTGGACCTAGCGCGGCCTGTCTCAGCGATCCATGGGGCAGACTTGGTGCAGCAGCAGCTGCGGGTGACCTGTGCACAGTCGTCGGCTGCAGAAGAAGCTTCAGGGAGGCCTGCAGCGGTCACGGCCGCCGGAGCGTTACTCACCAGCAGGTGAGGTTCGGAGGAGGAGAAGCTCCAGGAGCCCCCTCGGGGACCTCTGCAGCCAGGGGAGCAGCGCGTGCCTGAGGCTCCTTCTCCGATCCCCAGGAGGAATCCTCGCCGGAGCCGCAGCCTACCAGAAGTGGGCGTGCCTGCGCTGCGGCCTACTTCCGGTTTGCGGCCTAAAAGGCCCCCGAGCAGCGCGGCGGTGACAAGCCAGCCGTGGGTTATACCTGGCAAGATGGCGGGACGAGGAGTCCTCTCACGGTCTGCGGATGAGGGCGGGACCAGCGTCCAGTGTACGGCGGGGGAGGAGTTGCTGTCTGCAGCGGTGGCCCCGATGTCATGCTGGGGTCGACCCCGGCGGGGGAGGGAGCGTGAAGGGCCTTCCCACAGTCGGCAGGGAGGAGCACGGCTTGCAGGGCGGAGGTGCAGCAGAGCCATGAGGAACACTGGCGCAGCAGCAGGTGGTCAAGAAAGGGGACGGATGAGAGATGAGCGGCCCTCCTGCAGGCGGCAGGGTGGGTCTGTGGATGGGAGGATCTGGGGTCCAGGAGTGCCACGGGAGATTGCGGGGGCAGGCTGCCCTGCGGGGCCCTTTTAAGATCATCGGGCAGGAAGCGGCCGGCAGATGTGCGGGACCTTAGGGAGCTATCTTTGGATCCGGCGCGGCAGCGTCGTCAGGCAGCCCCTTCTGCGCCTTTATCAAGACCTGACAACGTTGAAAACATGGAGAAAAGCTGAGAGGAGGGCGAGATTTCATAGGGACCGTCAGAACATGAGCAAGTTCCGTCAGGAGATGTCGCGGCCGGTCAGAGGATCTCTCTGAGGCAGCCTGATGAGGAGACTACCCTTGTTCATAATTTAACTGATGTGGGTGGTGCTCGGGGTGTGTTGGGGGTTAGTAATTCAGAGGGTGTTATAGGGAATATTCAAGGGGCAATTGGTGGGTGCATTATCTATGGGGTCAATTATTAAGTGTATTGCTGGGCTTGGCGTCACAGGGGGCAAGTGATGTGAGGTCGCCGGCAGTGGCGTGAGTGGCTTCCGGAGGTTCAGGAGCAGGATCTGGGCAGGCGGGAGTGCGCCTGCAGGGTGGTGGCTCGGTGTTATCACAGGAAAAGAGTAATACTGAGAAAGAAAAGGAGGATGAGGTGGTTCGGTTGGATAATTGAAGTGTATGTGGCACCCCAGGAGTCCGGGTGCCACAGTGGCATTGCCTCCCTCACAAGGGGTGATGCCATGCCTCGAAGCAAGGAGGGGTCCCCTAATCAGGTTTTGCTAGCATGCAACACTTTCCTGGCTCCAGACCAGCAAGGGGAGCTCCTCCCCTTAGCAACTGGGATCTGGAGGCGGGGTTAGTTTGAGGAAAGAAGAAAGGAGTTGAAGTCAGGACGTCGATGAGGAAAGACCTAGGGAGTGGAGCTGCATGGCAGTTCACCCCAGAGGAAGCGCAGAAGAACTGGACACCGGAGTCCGAGGTTGTGGGGCACCGAAAGCCCAGCAGCAGAAACCGGAGGGCAGGAGACAGCCAGCGGATCTTCAGTGTCTATAAAGAAAGGTTTTTGTTGGCAGTTCAACTAGGGGCAATGTAAGTTTGGGGGCACATGCAAGTTTAAGCACGAGTGTTTTGGATGTAGGGGAAGTCAGGGGCTCAGTAAGTGCTTTAAACGAGCAAAAGGCAAAACAGGTGAGGGTTCTGGAAAGAGGGAGGACTCCCGTGAAGGTCGAGGCGATGCTTCCATTTTTAAATAGATATCCAGATATGGAGGCGGCTAGGTTAATTGAGCTGGGTTTTTCTGAGCGCCAAAATTTAGGCCGGGAAATTTGAAATCGGCAGGGGAACACCCGGAGGTGGTGATGGAAACGCTGTATAATGAAGTGGCTTTGGGGAGCACGGCGGGACCGTTTCTGGATCCGCCTTGGCCAGAATTGAGAATTTCCCCTTTGAATGTTGTACCCAAGCTGGTACCAAATAAGTTTTGGCTTATTCATCACTTATCTTCTCTAGAAGAAGACTCCGTGAATGGCATCCCGGTAGAGTTATCGTTTGATAAGTCATTAGGGTTGGTAAGGGCAGCAGGGCAAGCTGCGTTGGTGGTGACTCGCCCCCTGGGCCGTGGGGTACTCTGTAGCGGGGCAGGTCGGTGCTGGGGGTGTCACAGTGGCAGTGACCCGGTCCGTGACCCAGGGCGGTTAATAAAAGGGATTAAAGAAAAGGGAATATAGTTTTTATATAATGTTCGTGACGACACCTGTGATATGCTGCTATATGGGGCCGCCGCTGCGGTGCAGATCCTCTGGAACTGATGATGACGCAGCAGAGTTGGTTCAGCTCTCCACAGGGAGAGCTTAGCTCCAGGGCAGTAAGTAGTGATACTATAGGGCGGATGTGGTTGGTGCGGTGTAGTGCAGGTGATGGCGCAGATAATAATTCTAGGACACAGTGGGGTGTAGTCTTCAAGGTTTACTCACAGTTGTTGAACTCCAGGTTACCAGGACCAGGGTAACCTCCCACACCGTCCTGTGTTTACCAAGGCAGGGGTTCAGCAATCTCCCAGGTGCCTCAGGAGTACATAACGGGACCCCAGTCTGTGTGCCTTACTCGGTCGTCTTCCTGCGCTGGCTCTCACCCTCCTGCCCTGCGCCAGTGTCCCAAGCCGGTAACCTCGGATTTTGGCGGGTAACCTGCAGTCCCCTGAATCCTATGTGGCTACCTTTTTAGCGATGTAGTTGTGGTTGTGAGCAGCTGCACCCTGAAAGTACAGAAGCATCCGGTTTCTAGCTGAGCCTTGTAGTTCTCCAATAGTTAGGGGCCGGTCCTCTTTGCGGCCTGATACCTCCACGTTCCTGCAGATTCGGGCGCATTGGTGGCTTCCGCACTTGCCGTGCCCCTGGGATCCCCTCACTCCTGGAGCCTTCCTCTGCTCCCTTCCTCTTCAGCCAGTCCTCCTGGGCCTCTCTGTCTAGGCTCTCTTCTCTGAGCAGAGCTCCTGCTTCCACCACTCTCTCCTCAGACTGAACACTGACTGGACTCTCTCTCTCAAGATGGCTCCCCTTTTTATACACCTACTGAAGTGCTCCCCTAGCTGCTTCCTCCACCCTCACCCAATACTTGGTTCCCCCTCAGTCGGTTCCACTGCACTTCTAACAGGGACAGGGCTCAGCATAAGGCAGTGCATCTTGCCCCGCCTGCTGGCCTGGAAGGGTGTAGTGTTGGATGCAAGTGGGTGGGTCCCGGGCAGTACTCCATCCTTACCTGAGAGTGAGATACCACACCTCTGGGTGAGATGCAGTACCTCTGTGGCGACTGACCCCGCAGGGGCGCCACAATGGCAAAATCGGATATTGAGGCGGCTTTTCGCTTGCTTCCAGTGCATCCGGACACTCTTCATCTGTTAGGCTGCATGTGGGATGAAAACATTTTTGTAGATCGTTGTTTGCCCATGGGCTGCTCTATATCATGCTCATACTTTGAGGCTTTTAGTTTATTTGTTGAATGGGTGGTTCGGGACATGTCCGGGGTCTCTTCAATAATTCACTACCTGAATGATTTCTTTTGTGTTGGGCCTTCTGGCTTGTTAGTGTGTTCAGTTTTGTGGGTAACTTTAAAGAAGGTGACGGTGTTGTTTGGGATCCCATTAGCCGCAGACAAGACGGAGGGCCCTGCTACGGTGATGTGTTTTTTGGGTATAGAAATTGACAGTGTGGCGATGGAGTGTAGGCTTCCTAAAGGAAAGTTGATGGATTTGCGGCTGGCGGAAGCGGCGGTGCGACGCGTCAAGAAAATAAGGTTGAAGGTAGTACGGTCATTGTTGGGCAAGCTTAATTTTGCTTGCAGGATAATGCCGATGGTCAGGGTGTTTTCCAGGTGATTATCGGAGGCGTTGGCAGGAAAATCATCGTCGCATCATTTTTTCGCGTTACTCAGGAGATCAAGGCGGATCTGGAGGTTTGGGACTCTTTTCTGGCGAAATATAATGGTTGCACGCTGTGGATGGACAAAGTGGTGTCCAATGATAGTATATCTTGACTTCAGCAAAGCATTTGACAAAGTATCTCACACCATCCTTATTGAAAAAATGACCAAGTATGCAATGGACCAGGCAACTGTTAGGTGGATTCATAACTGGCTTAGTGATCGGACTCAAAGGGTGGTTGTAAATGGCTTCACATCCAGCTGGATGAATGTCTCAAGTGGGGTACCACAGGGCTCCGTCCTGGGACCTGTATTGTTCAACATCTTTATCAATGATTTAGATGAAGGAATTGAGGGTAAACTGATTAAATTTGCTGATGACACAAAGCTAGGAGGGATAGCTAATACTAGAGAAGAGAGAGAGAGGATTCAAAAAGACCTAAATAAACTGGAGCAGTGGGCAGCAACCAACAGAATGGTTTTTAACCGGGAAAAATGCAAAGTACTACATCTGGGCAATAAAAATGAAAAAAGCATATACAGAATGGGAGGAATAGAGCTAAGCAACAGTACATGTGAAAAAGACTTAGGTATACTAATAGGTCATAGACTGAACATGAGTCAACAGTGTGATGCAGCAGCAAAAAAGGCAAATACAATTCTGGGATGTATTAACAGAAGCATACAGTCTAGATCACGTGAAGTCATTATCGGTCTTTACTCCTCTTTGGTCAGACCTCATCTGGAATGCTGTGTACAGTTTTGGGCACCACATTTTAAAAAAGACATAGACAAACTGGAGCAAGTTCAGAGAAGAGCGACCAGAATGGTGACTGGTCTGGAAACCATGTCCTATGAGGAACGGTTGCAGGATTTGGGAATGTTTAGCTTGCAAAAAAGAAGACTGAGAGGAGACTTAATAGCTGTCTACAAATATGTCAAGGGCTGTCACATTGTAGAAGGATCATCTTCTCATTTGCACAAGGAAAGACTAGAAGCAATGGGATGAAACTAAATGGGAGGAGACACAGATTAGATATTAGAAAAAACTTTTTGACAGTTAGGGTGATTAATGAGTGGAACAGGCTGCCACGAGAGGTGGTGAGTTCCCCTTCAATGGACATCTTCAAACAGAGGCTGGACAGACATCTGTCTGAGATGATTTAGTGAATCCTGCTTTGAGCAAGGGGTTGGACCAGATGACCCAGGAGGTCCCTTCCAACTCTACCATTCTATGATTCTATGATAACTTGCAGCTTTACACGGTTGCTGCTAGGTCATTGGGTTTTGGAGCGTTTTTTCTGGGACATTGGTGCGTAGGTCCTTGGCCAGTGACCTGACAGGAAACGGGTTTGGTAAAAAAACTTGTCCTTGTTGGAATTATTCCCAACTGTACTGGCCCTGGAATTGTGGGGGGCCGAGTTTAGCGGAAAGAACGTTTGTTTTTATTGTGATAACCTGTTGGAGGTTCATGCAATAAATTCTTTGTTGGCAAAATCTCCTCCTATAGTGGTGTACCTACGTCACTTGGTGTTGCGCTGTTTGGAAAGGAATGTGTATAGTGGCGAGGCATGTTCCGGGGGAATTGAATGAAGTGGCTGATGCGCTGTCTCGTTTCAGTTCGACTGGTTTCTCCAGCTGGTGCCATGGGCAGATAAAGTGGGAGCGGAATGTCCCAATGTGCTTTGGAGTCTAGTCAATGTGTAGTTTTCGAGTTAATCAAGAACTCAAGAAGGTATCCAAAATTATTGCTAGAATGGGAAACTTTGAGTGCGTGCATGGAGGTGGATTCTTCTGATAAGGATAGGCTGTGTTTAGTTTTATCCTTTTTAGGAAAAGATTTCATTTCGGGTAGATCGGTGTCCGCAGTGTCGCAGAGATTAGCGACGCTGGCATTTCTGTTTAAGTTACAGGGTGTGAAGGATGTCACAAAGGAATTTTTGGTGAATCAGGCCATGAAGGATTTTCGGAAAGGCGTAGTTAGTCAAGATAAAAGGAGGCCAGTTTCTTTTGCACTGTTGAACAAGTTGTTGGGTTGTGTGCAATCTGTTTGTTATTCCCTTTATGAGATAGCATTGTTTTCGGCTGCTTTTGTGTTAGCCTTCTTTGGTGCATTTCGCATAAGCGAGCTAATCAGTCCTCCACGTATGGTGGAAGGGGGTTTGCTTTTGGGTGACGTTCATGTGTTGGATGATAGGGTGGAATGTGTGTTCAGGCAGTCTAAGACTGATCAATGTGGGAATGTTTATTCTATTCCTGGTTATTTAGCCTGCCCGATTGTCGTAGTAAGGCATTTTATGGCAGTTCATGGTGCAATGCTGGGTGTGTTCTTATGACATGTGGACGAATTTGCACTGTCTCGGTACCAATTTGTTGCAGTTTTTAAACATTGATTAATGTTAATGGGTGAAAAGCCTGAAGAGTATGGGTCTCATTCGTTCCGCATTGGTGCGGCGACGGAGGCTTCTCGTTGGGGCTTGGGTGATGATGTGGTTCGGCGTATAGGTCGTTGTGAATCAGCACTTTTTCGCTCATATGGACGCCCTCACCTTGTGGCTGTATAAGGTTGAGATGGGCTGTAGCTGTTTGTTAGTGTGGTGATATTTATGTTTATTAATGAGGTCATTGTTTTGTTTTATTAAAGTGCATGTTTAATGTGGATCCTCGGTCATTCTTGCATGTTTTGGGGTGCGTTACTGGCCGATGTTCACACGGATGGTCGGCAGCTCAGGCAGGCTCGGTCCACGGCACTGATCAAGTGGCTGGGTATCCGCGGTATGACCTGGGGGAGTGTTTTGCCGGAGGTGGCATACTATTGTAGGGTGAATCAACTGCCGAATGTACTTGTGTTACATGTTGGTGGAAATTACCTTGGGGTTAGATCATCATGGAAACTCATCAGAGATATTAAATTCGACATGTTACAGTTGTGGTCAGCGTATCCAGGAATCGTTATTGTTTGGTCGGACATTGTTGCTCTGCTGAACTGGAGGTACACAAAATCGGTTGAGCGTATTAACAAGACCAGGATTAAGGTTAACAAAACTATGGCTCGTTTCGTAGCAAGGTGTGGTGGTAAGGCGTAAGGATTTGGAGGTGCCTTCTAGGGAGCACTTGAGATCGGACGGTGTGCATCTAAATGATATTGGGATGGATTTATGGTCTTTGGCCTTGAGAGAGGGTATTGAGCAAGCTTTAGGTGTGTGGCAGGCCCAGGCCAAGTAAGGTGTCACGTGTCCGGAGCTGTGGCGGGGGATAGGTCTGGTTCAGAAGCTGATATTAAAAATGTCCGTTTTGGTGGGAAGTCACTATTGGAGTATAGTGCCTTCTGTTTAACCCATGTCGCATGCAGCCATGTGTTTCTTTAAAGGGAGGTTAATATGAAAGGGGGTCGGAAAGATCCTCAATGACCAGAAAACCCTTCTTGAATTGTCAAGAAATCTGCCATATTTCCTCTACTCTCTCTTTGTCCCACTTGAAATTTTCATGAGAACAGTCTGAGTAACTTAAAATATTCACTCATCACTGCGAATCAATGATAATGTTACTAAGCAACAGATGACTGCTTTAAATGAAATTAAAAAAAATCATGAAACAGGTGGTAAAAAGGTAAACTGACAAAGGATCGAATGTGGTTATTTGGCATACTGACATGTATGAAAGGGAGGCTTCCTGTCAACTGAATGATGTCAAGTATTTTTTTGCAGATTGCCAATAAGAACATTTCAAAATAATATGTTCCTTATTTTGGATAAGACACTTGAGAGAGGCACTATCCCTAAACCATAATGGGAAGATCTCATGGTTGACGGTCCAGTTATTGCTACATTCTATTACCTAAGGTTCATGAAAATTTACTCAACCCCCCCCAGGTTGTCCCATTGTATCAGGATGTGGAAGTATGAATGAACAGATCTGTAGATTCCTTGATCATTGTCTTCAACCTTGTATGGTCGATCTTCCGTCCTACTTAAAGGAGTCGAGAGAGGTTTTAAGGCGATTGGATGGTGAAGTATTGGAACCTGACATGTTCCTTGTGACATGTGATATTGAGTCCCTTTATACCTGCATTAGTCATCAACAGGGGATGCCAGCAACCAAATTTCTTCTCAACATGCAGGGTCTATCCAGAGACCTCCTTATCCGTCCAATGGACTCAATTTTGTTTTGGATCACAATTTTTTTTGTATTCAGGAACAGATTTTTCTTGCAGACTATGGGTGTGGCAATGGGCGTAACATTTGCGCTGTCTTATGAAAATCTTTTTTGTAGGGCTATGGGTGAGAGATATGGTTCAGACACAATATTCTCATGAATGGATAAGTAATTTTGTGTGATCAAACATCTGACTTTGAGAGCCATGTTAGAGATCTGAAAGACAGATTTACACAACGCGGATATCGAGTAAAAGATATTGACCGAGGTTACAGATTAGCTAGAGTATGTAACCTTGATGATTTACTGAAAAAGATGAAAAATCAAGATGAACGTGTCCTGCCAATTACCAGTTTCCATAGTCGAAGAGATGAAGTCCATTGGCCTATATTGAAACCGTTTTTTCTGAAACAAGAAAAAGCTGGTACAAATTGAATGTAAGTGGATAACTACTTTATAAACATTGGCACCTCTTGGTTTATAAGAACAGCTCAGTTTTGTTTCCTATCTTTAATTGTTGTATTCTTTAATGACTACAATTTACCATCTTTTTGTTCCCTTATTGTTTCCCAACATTTCATTTTATTTTCCTTATATTTGCGAAGTCGGCTGTGGCTTTTTAGTTTTATTCATTTTTATTTGTTTTCTCACTTCTTCTCTTTCAATCTAGGATGCAGTTTATCTCAGTGGCTAATATGAAAACAACCCACATTTTTTCTTTCTTCCAGTATTTTTTACTTTGTCGTCTCATCTGGATATTGCTGCACGTTTTTCCATTTAAATGTGTTTTTATATATTTTTTTCATTGTTCTGTGTGTTTTATACACACTATTTTATTCTACCACTATGCATACCCTTTTTCACATTCATATGTTCTCTTTCTTTGCTTACTCATTACACTATTATTATTTTAATTTTACAATTTTTTATTACTTACTATTTATTTATTATCATTATATATATTTTTTTTTTCTTAGTTTTTCATTTTGTGATCTTCCCTATTCCCCTATCACTTTATTTAGATTTTTTTTTTCATCATTCATTTCATTGACATGTCACAACGCATCCAATCATATTTCTTTGTTTATTTTTTAGCACCCTCACTTTTCACTCCATGCTTCCACATTCTGTCATTTTTCATCAGTTATCCACATACATATTTTTTTTCATTTGGCTCTTTTTCCCATCAAGGTCTACTTTCCCCACTGCAATAGGCACGTTTCCCCCATCCAATATAGCCGCCGCCCCATATTTTCCAATCTACAGTTATATGAAAAAGTTTGGGCACCCCTATTAATCTTAAGCTTAATGTTTTATAAAAATTGGTGTTTTTGCAACAGCTATTTCAGTTTGATATATGTAATAACTGTTGGACACAGTAATGTTTCTGCTTTGAAATGAGGTTTATTGTACTAACAGAAAATGTGCAATCTGCATTCAAACAAAATTTGACAGGTGCATAAGTATGGGCACCCTTATCATTTTCTTGTTTTAAATACTCCTACCTACTTTTTACTGACTTACTAAAGCACTTTTTTGGTTTTGTAACCTCATTAAGCTTTGAACTTCATAGCCACTTGCAAGTTGTTCTCTTGTTTGAATCTCCTCTGAAGAGTGGCATCATGGGCTCCTCAAAACAACTGTCAAATGATCTGAAAACAAAGATTATTCAACATAGTTGTTCAGGGGAAGGATACAAAAAGCTGTCTCAGAGATTTAACCTGTCAGTTTCCTCTCTGAGGAACATAGTAAGGAAATGGAAGAACACAGGGACAGTTCTTGTTAAGGCCAGAAGTGGCAGGCCAAGAAAAACATCAGAAAGGCAGAGAAGAAGAATGGTGAGGTCAAGGACAATCCTCAGACCACCTCCAGAGAGCTGCAGCATCAACTTGCTGCAGATGGTGTCACTGTGCATCGGTCAACAACGCACTTTGCACAAGGAGAAGCTGTATGGGAGAGTGATGCGAAAGAAGCCGTTTCTGCAAGCACGCCACAAACAGAGTCGGCTGAGGTATGCAAAAGCACATTTGGAGAAGCCAATTTCTTTTTGGAAGAAGGTCCTGTGGACTGATGAAACCATGGTTGAGTTGTTTGGTCATACAAAAAGGCGTTATGCATGGCTGCAAAAAAACACAGCATTCCAAGAAAAACACTTGCTACCCACAGTAAAATTGGGTGGAGGTTCCATCATGCTTTGGGGCTGTGTGGCCAATGCCGGCACCGGGAATCTTGTTAAAGTTGAGGGATGCATGAATTCCACTCAGTATCAGCAGATTCTTGACAATAATGTTCAAGAATCAGTGACAAAGTTGAAGTTACGCAGGGGATGGATCTTTCAGCAAGACAATAATCCAAAACACCGCTTCAAATCTACTCAGGCATTCATGCAGAGGAACAATTACAATGTTCTGGAATGGCCATCCCAGTCCCCAGACCTGAATATCATTGAACATCTGTGGGATCATTTGAAGAGGGCTGTCCATGCTCGGCGATCATCAAATTTAACTGAACTGGAACTGTTTTGTAAAGAGGAATGGTCAAAAATACCTTCATCCAGGATCCAGGAAATCATTAAAAGCTACAGGAAGCGACTAGAGGCTGTTATTTTTGCAAAAGGAGGATCTACTAAATATTAATGTCACTTTTCTGGTGAGGTGCCCATACTTATGCACCTGTCAAATTTTGTTTGAATGCAGATTGCACATTTTTTGTTAGTACAATAAACCTCATTTCAAGGCAGAAACATTACGGTGTCCAACAGTTATTACATATATCAAACTGAAATAGCTGTTGCAAAAACACCAATTTTTATAAAACATTAAGCTTAAGATTAATAGGGGTGCCCAAACTTTTTCATATAACTGTATTTCTACTTTCATAGTTGCATTGGGCAAGTTTTCCTCATCCAAGATGGCTGCCACTCCATTTCGCACATACGCACTGGCTGCTCGGCTTGGACCCGGAATTTCAGCTTCAATGACTCCATCAGCGCCCTCCAATGCAGGTATTGATAGTGACCACGCCACATAATCATAGTGGAAGGCGTTGATAGAAATGGCCATCACCTCTACCACCTTTCTCACTCATTAAAAAGTTGGCTTCCATTCTCCACTTCACCACCCCTTCGGAAGCATTAGTGAAACGTGCATTGGAGGGTAAGGTGGAGGCTGCACAGGGAGTATGTGGGCATCGGGACCTATGTTCAGTACTTATTATTGTGCCTGCTGTGTTTTATTGGTTTTTAATTAGTCCTATATCTTGTTTTTTAATATCTCTAGTTGTCCAGCTATATTTATTAATTAATAAAATTATGTTTTGTTACTTGCGACTTTGTAGGTTCTATTTTGTAATTATAGACTGTCTGCTCTCACTGATTTTCCTGCAAATCTGTATGTGATTACATAGTTCTAGGAGAATAGTAGACATATGTGTGATTACTAACACTTCTTCAGCTTTCATCATGTCAGAAAGTGTTGGGGAAGGGGCAGTACAGCAGAGGTTAGCTTTGTCTCATTATACTTTTGTGAGCTCTTTTCTCATAGTGCTGTCAGCTCAGCTGTACTGCCCCATCTCTTAGCTGCTATTAATCTGTGCTGCTGGGTGCCAACTCCGCACATAATCAGTTTTCTTCCCCTTCTGGCAGCAGACAGTATGGTCCCTTTTACTTCCTTTGCACATGGACTTTTCATAGGTATATAATGCTACTGCAGGAGAGAGACCAAGCATGCATATCCAGCAGCACTTAGCACATGAGGTGGACATGCACATTGATAAACACTTTGAACATAAAACGGTGTCATACTATATGTTTAGATGTAGTAAATGATTCTTTACTCAATATTGTTTAACAGCATGTAAATGCTATTAACTATTTTTTTAGAACATGAAATACCCACGTAAGAGATATGAACACCTTGACATTCAGGGAAAAATGTAAATTTGCAATAAAATATATATAAAGTTTAAGATTTTCATACATCAAATGTGTTTATCATCTAAATCACTGCACTAAATAGAGTTTAGAACAAAATGGGTAATTTTTAATATTTGCTTAGCTACCGTTGAAGCTCGAGCAGGCATTAAAACATTTGTATCTGATACAATGACAGTAAATGATGGCGGTACATATAATCCTTGGCTTGTCTCATCAATAAACCGAGGTCCAATGAAATATAAAACAGGGCCGAATGGAGTGTGCACTTTCCAGTATGAGTGAAAAGTGTCCCAGAAAACAGAATATTTTTCGTTGTAGGAGCTAAAACCCATATTTGGTATCCATAGCCTCCTTTTCGGAACTCCAATGACTTTGGGGGAGAATCTGATGTATATCCATGGTTAATCCTCTCCCATATCAACATTATCGGCCAACATGCCTCATCAAATGATGCCGTCAGTGTGAAATCCATCTCTGTATTGATTACTGATGTCTTCACTCTAGAATGTTTTCAGAAGTACAAAATCAAAATATTAAAATGGTATAGAATAGGGGTCTCAAACTCAGCTGGGTATATGGGCCGCACACGGAAAAAAATTGAATTTGGGGGCCGCATTCTTTGCATGACAAAGTGACATTTTTAGTGATACCATTTTTTTTCTATACACTTTTTGAACTGGTCCTCGTCTTGTAGTAATGCCCCATCCTGATCCTCATCTTGTAGTAATGTGCCCATCCTGATCCTCATCTTGTAGTAATGTACCCATCCTGGTCCTCATCTTGCAGTAATGCCCCATCCTGGTCCTCATCTTGTAGTAATGTGCCCATCCTGATCCTCATCTTGAAGTATTGCCCCATCCTGGTCCTCATCTTGTAGTAATGCACCATCCTGGTCCCCATCTTGTAGTAATGCCCCATCGTGGTCCCCATCTTGTAGTGATGTGCCCATCCTGGTCCTCATATTGTAGTGATGTGCCCATCCTGGTCCTCATATTGTAGCGATGTGCCCATCCTGGTCCTCATATTGTAGCGATGTGCCCATCCTGGTCCTCATATTGTAGCAATGTGCCCATCCTGGTCCTCATATTGTAGCAATGTGCCCATCCTGGTCCTTATATTGTAGCAATGTGCCCATCCTGGTCCTCATCTTGTAGTAATGCCCCATCCTGGTCCTCATCTTGTAGTAATGCCCCCCATCCAGGTCCAAATATTGTAGGAATGTCCCCCTCCAGGTCCCCATATTGTAGGAATGTCCCCATCCAGGTGGCCATACGTCCTCATCCAGGTGGCCATATGTGCTCACCCACGTGCCCATATGTCCCTATCCAGATGCCCATAGTGCACATAACAGAGAAAAAAAAATTCTTCTCACCTGTCTTCCGTTCCCTCGGCGTCCTTCTGCATATGCAGCATGCAGGCACCATAGACCCCTTGACAATTCCGGCCCGGACCAGTAGCCGCCGATATAAGCACCGTAGTGCAGTGTATTGCCGAGCAGAGACAGGCTCTCTGCACAGCAATACCAATGCCAGCTGCCGACCTATCAGAGGCCTGCAGCTGACATCTGCGTCAGTGATGTCATACGCCGCTGCGCTGGGACGCAGATGTCAGCTGCTGGCCTCTGATAATCTTGTCTTTCAAAGTGTTAGCCCCGCTCATCCATTAGAATCTGAGGATGTGAAAAGACTTACTGAGCGACATTTTATTGCACTTATTCCAGCAACGGAAACAAGAAGGAACCCCCAGAAAAGATGTCGTGTATGTACTAAGAGAGGAATGAGGCGTGATACCCGCTACTATTGCGCACAATGCCCATCATTGCCAGCCTTATGCGTCACTGACTGCTTTAAAATCTTCCACACAGAACCACGTTTTTAAACTGTAAAAATGTATCCCAATTTGTCATTCAAACATTTGGTTCATTTAGTGAATGACACATTTGAGTAGAGCTCACTTAATTTCCAGGGGGGGTTCTCCAGAATCTAAACCTTCCATTGCGTGCTTGTTTCTGGAAATCATCCATTGAGTTAAAATGGTCACAAAACTCATAGATGAATTCCCAGAGGGGTGTCATTTCCAAAATGGGGTCACTTGTTGGGGGTTTCCTCTGTTTAGGCACCTCAGGGGCTCTCCAAATGCAACATGGCGTCCGCTATCGATTCCAGTCAAATTTCCATTCCAAAAGTCAAATGGCGCTCCTTACCTTCCAAGCCATGTCGTGCGCCCAAAAAGTGGCTTTGCACCACATATGGGGTATCAGCGTGCTCAGGAGAAATTGCACAACACATTTTGGGGTCCATTTTTTCTGGCTGCCCTTGTGAAAATTAAAAATTTGAGGTTAAAGTAGCAGTTTTGTGAAAAAAAAGTTAAATGTTCATTGTTTTCTTCCACATTCCAAAAATTCCTGTGAAGCACCTGAAGGGTTAATAAACTTCTTGAATGTGGTTTTGAGCACCTTGGGGGGTGAAGTTTTTAGAATGGTGTCACTTTTGGGTATTTTCTGTCATAAAGGCCTCTCAAAGTCACTTCAAATAAGATGTGGTCCCTAAAAAAATGTTTTTGTAAATTTTGTTGTAAAAATGAGAAATCGCTGGTCAACTTTTAACCCTTATAGCTTCCTAACAAAAAAAAATGTTGGTTCCAAAATTGTGCTGATGTAAAGTAGACATGTGGGAAATGTTATTTATTAACTATTTTGTGTGACATCTCTCTCTGATTTAAGGGCATGAAAATTCAAAGTTTGAAAATTGCAAAATTTTCAAAATTTTCGCCAAATTTCCGATTTTTTCACAAATAAACGCAAGTGATATCGAAGAAATTTTACCACTATCATGAAGTACAATATGTCACGAAAAAACAGTCTCAGAATCAGGGGAATCCGTTGAAGCGTTCCAGAGTAATTACCTCATAAAGTGACAGTGGTCAGAATTGAAAAAATTGGCCCGGTCACGAAGGCAAAAAGAGGCTCTGGCGCGAAGTGGTTAACTTGACATGGGCATCACCCTCCCAGTACAGGCCAATAACATATAATCTCCCCGGCAGCACTATATTCAGCTTTTCTTATGTTGTAGGATCCATTTACACAAACCCATTTGCAGAAATTTAAAAGCCTGTTTACATGGGCAGACTGAGCGATCTGTAGCAGATTGTTCAGAGTGCATAAGCAGCCATAGCTCTTGGGAGTCCGAGTCGTATTTAGAAAGGACCACTGCACCACTGAGAACAATGATTTTTTGTGCTGCACAAAAAATAATTTCACCCAGTGAAGGCGAGTTTTGCTTTTTTTATCTGATGATCATCAGCCTGTTTCTTAAAAACGATCGAACATGATAATCTTTCAGTGTAAATACAGCTTTCTCCATACACATTAGGTTAAAGTTGGTCAAACACATCGATATGCCAGACACTCTAATGTGTATAGGGGCACAGGTCAACTGATGGTCGCAGGAGATGACAATTGGACATATCCAATTTGGGACTGCTGATCACTTTGTTCTCTCAGAAATCATGGAGAACACAGGAGTGCTCAGCCAAGTGAGCAATCCATTCCATGGGAGAGTCAGCAAAGATGGCTGTTGGCTGAATGATCCACTGAAGAATCGTTTGGTCAACAGTCATCTAATTTGTGTGGCCAGCTTTAGAATGGCTCAACAACCTGGTCACAAGTATCAGCTTCTAATTATTGTGCTCAGTTGGTCACATTGAAGGCTACACCCGCCCTGTTACAGAGAGCGCATGACCTATTTGTTCTACCTATTTATCTACTAACTTTGTCCACATGGGAGACTCGCAGTCTTTACCTCTCTTGAATTCCCACACTGACTGAGTGATAACAATACACCAATTTACTATGACGCTTGAGTTCTCTCCGATGTAATGACAGAGGAGACAAGGCAACTACAATCATCACTCTGACCCGTAGTCAACACATTCAAAGCAATGTAATCATAGGCGGATTATAATGAGGACAATCTGGGCTACCGCCCGGGGCCCTGGCCTTCGGGGGAGCCCATGGCCAGATCGCCCTCATTATAATGTTTTTTGCAGAGGCATGGGCAGGGGAACCGCACCGTACCATTAGACGCCGGCTGCATCAGGGAGACAGACACACCCCTTGCACGCTGTGTCTCCAGGACTGACGTCACACAGCGGCGTCTGGAGCTGCTTCACTTCAGCCTGCCGGAGAGGAGCTCCTGCATCAGTGGATGGCGGTAAATAGTAAATATGAGGTCGGGCCCAGGGCAGGTTGTCTGGAGTGAGGAGGGGGCTGCAAGATGCTGCTCTCCTCCTAATGAGTTCACACAGATCCCTTAGTATCAGGTCAGCGGTCGCTCTGCTGGGGCTCTGTGTGACTTATTGCCGGAGTCTGACCTTTGTTGCAGATCAGCTCGCGCTGTCAATGCCAGGTCATCGGCTCCATCGTCACCAGATCTGCAGGAAAATTCACAGTCATGCAATAAATCACACTGAGCCCCAGCAGAGACCACAGACATCGCATACAGGATCCTGCACTGACTGATCAGCCCAAAACCTACAGGACGTCACATACTATACTGCTCCATATATAATATGTGAGGTCCTGTAGGCCGGTGTGATCAGTACAGTGTATATCCCTGTACAAAATGTCACATCCAGTATACAGATTAGTGTACGGTATACTGTGGTAAAGACATCAGATGGGATATAACAATGTGTATAGTATATAACATCTGATGTCTATATCACAGTATATCGCACTAGCTATTGAACTCGTTTTACGCCCGGGTGGCGAGCTTTTTTATTGGTATATGCTCTCCTATCCTGGCCCCGTATCCTGGTATATGCTTCCCCATCCTGGTGTATGCTTCCCCATCCTGGTGTATGCTTCCCCATCCTGGTATATTTGCCCCCGTCCTGGTATATGCTCCCCCATCCTGGTGTATGCTTCCCCATCCTGGTCCCCCATCCTGGTATATGCTCCTCCATCCTGGTGTATGCTCCCCCATCCTGGTATATGCTCCCCCATCCTGGTATATGCTCCCCCATCCTGGTATATGCTTCCCCATCCTGGTATATGCTCCCCCATCCTGGTATATGCTCCCCCATCCTGGTATATGCTCCCCCATCCTGGTTCCCCATCCTGGTATATGCTCCCCCATCCTGGTGTATGCTTCCCCATCCTGGTCCTCCATCCTGTTATATGCTCCCCCATCCTGGTATATGCTTCCCCATCCTGGTCCCCCATCCTGGTATATGCTCCCCCATCCTGGTGTATGCTTCCCCATCCTGGTCCCCCATCCTGGTATATGCTCCCCCCATCCTGGTCCATGCTTCCCCCCCATCCCTCCATCCTGGTATATGCTTCCCCATCCTGGTCCCCCATTCTGGTACATGCTCCCCCATCCTGGTCCATGCTTCCTCCCATCTTGGCATATGCTCCCCTATCCTGGTAT
This sequence comes from Phyllobates terribilis, assembly GCF_046119375.1. Classification (NCBI taxonomy): domain Eukaryota; kingdom Metazoa; phylum Chordata; class Amphibia; order Anura; family Dendrobatidae; genus Phyllobates; species Phyllobates terribilis. The sequence goes on from NW_027363631.1 coordinate 53,219, forward strand.
ATGCTCCCCCATCCTGGTGTATGCTTCCCCATCCTCGTATATGCTCCGCTATCCTGGCCCATGCTCCCCCATCCTGGTATATGCTCCCCCATCCTGGTCCATGCTTCCCCATCCTGGTATATGCTCCCCCTTCCTGTTCCCCTATCCTGGTCTATGCTCCCCCCTCACCTTGGTCCATGCTCCCCATGTCCGCATAGCGCAATATCCAGTTTCATTTGAATGAATACAAATGTGCAGAGTGTATTCAACAAAATGGCGCCAAAGTACACGCATGCGCATACCACACTGTCCATTTTGTTTTCATATTTGTCTTGACTAAAATAGTGCCGGAAATCACAGTATGCACAGGCGCCGATTGTGGCACCACATTCCTCCCCCAGCCTCTCCAGAGATGACAGGACTGAACAGGTATGTGTTTATGGTGCCTTTGCATACCGGGATATCCGGCACCACACTCCTCATCCCTGTCTGGGATGTGGATGTGTCTGTCTGCGGCCAGACTGCGCAGGTATTGCACTTGCGCAGTCTATAGAGGCTTCTGACAGAAGGACACATCCCTGATTATACTATAGTAGATACCAGTCATGTATTGTCATATAGACTGTACAGGGCCATACATGGGGGAATGAGGAGAGGCATGTGACCGGGGTACAGCCATCAGGGGGGTGCCTTTGGGCCACCTCATGCGGTGGTCAAAGGTGTCTCCCAGGTAGCTGCATTTTGCATTCGACCATTCTCTGAGCTGGCTGTGGAACCGACAGTCGATCAGAGAAGGGAGCTATGTACGGGCTCATATTGTATATAGGGAGCTATGTGGGTACTCATACTGTATATAGGGAGTTATGTACGGGCTCATATTGTATATAGGGTGCTATGTGGGTACTCATACTGTATATAGGGAGCTATGTACGGGCTCATATTGTACATAGGGAGCTATTTGGGTGCTCATACTGTATATAGGGAGCTATGTGAGGGCTCATACTGTATCTATGGAGCTATGTGAGGGCTCATACTGTATATAGGGAGCTATGTGAGGGCTCATACTGTAACTAGGGAGCTATGTGAGGGCTCATACTGTAACTAGGGAGCTATGTGGGGCTCCTACTGTATATAGGGGGCAATGTGAGTGCTCATACTGTATATAGGGTGCTATGTGGGTGCTCATACTGTATATAGGCAGCTATGTGTGGGGCTCATACTGTATCTAGGGAGCTATGTGTGGGGCTCATACTGTATCTAGGGAGCTATGTGTGGGGCTCATACTGTATCTAGGGAGCTATGTGGGGGCTCATACTGTATCTAGGGAGCTATGTGCGGGCTCATACTGTATCTAGGGAGTTATGTGGGGGCTCATACTGTATATAGGGGGATGTCAGCATACTTAATTCTGCTCAATATTAAGTCATACAATTAATATATATTTTTTATTATTTTGTTAATATTATTAATGTTGAGCAGAATTAATTTCAGCCTATTGGTTCAGCCTCCACAACAGTCATGGTCTCTCGTGACCCCTCAAGGAAATTAATCTCCCACTGCTGCTCTACTATATATAGCGCTATGTTATGTATAGCGCTGTGAACATAATGGAAAAAAATTTCTATCATTTTCCGTCTACAGATGTGACCAAAGCTTCTGTGTGTTGGTCACATGATCTATCACATGAGCTATCAAAGGGAATCATGTGACATATCACGTGATACATCGGGTACCTGTGGGGGGGCCCACACCTTCTAAACTGCCCGGGGCCCTGGCTACTCTTAATCCACCCCTGAACGTAATCCATAACATATCCAGCAAACCATCATTATCACACAATAAGTTTAACATTACACATTCAGTATCTGCCATGGGGAAAAGAGCAGTGGCCCTTGCATCCTATAAAATCCATACAGTCTGTACATACAGGAAGCCCCAAGTATAACCACATGTACAGACAATAAGATCAGTGATAGTTTATAGCTATAATGGAAATAGGACGCGTAATGCTAATAATGACCCTATCCTAGTGATGCAGTCAGTATTATTTAGAAGATATGAATCATGACGAGGGTTTTATAAATTAAGCAAAAAAAATCAACATTTAAGTCTTCTACATGACTGATGCCTACAGTCATGGCCAAAAGTTTTGAGAATGACACCAAAATTATATTTTCACATGATCTGCTGGCCTCTGGTTTTTATTAGTGTTTGTCTGATGTTTATATCACATACAGAAATATAATTGCAATCATATTATGAGTACCAATAGGTTATATTGACAGTTAGAATGAGTTAATGCAGCAAGTCAATATTTGCAGTGTTGCCCCTTCTTCTTCAAGACCTCTGTAATTCTCCCTGGCATGCCCTCAATCAACTTTTGGACCAAATCCTGACTGATAGCAGTCCATTCTTGCATAATCAATGCTTGCATTTTGCCAGAATTTGTTGGTTTTTGTTTGTCCACCCGTCTCTTGATGATTGACCACAAGTTCTCAATGGGATTAAGATCTGGGGAGTTTCCAGGCCATGGACCCAAAATCTCTATGTTTTGTTCCATGAGCCATTTAGTTATCACCTTTGCTTTATGGCAAGGTGCTCCATCATGCTGGAAAAGGCATTGTTGGGCGCCAAACTGCTCTTGGACGGTTGGGAGAAGTTGCTCTTGGAGGACATTCTGGTACCATTCTTTATTCATGGCTGTGATTTTAGGCAAGACTGTGAGTGAGCCGATTCCCTTGGCTGAGAAGCAACCCCACACATGAATGGTTTCAGGATGCTTTACAGTTGGCATGAGACAAGACTGGTGGTAGCGCTCACCTCTTCTCCGAATAAGCTGTTTTCCAGATGTCCCAAACAATCGAAAAGGGGATTCATCAGAGAAAATGACTTTGCCCCAGTCCTCAGCAGTCCACTCCCTGTACCTTTTGCAGAATATCAGTCGGTCCCTGATGTTTTTTCTGGAGAGAAGTGGCTTCTTTGCTGCCCTCCTTGAAACCAGCCCTTGCTCAAAGAGTCTCCGCCTCACAGTGCGTGCAGAAGCACGCACACCAGCCTGCTGCCATTCCTGAGCAAGCTCGGCACTGCTGGTAGTCCGATCCCGCAGCTGAAACAGTTTGAAGATACGGTCCTGGCGCTTGCTGGTCTTTCTTGGGCGCCCTGGAGCCTTTTTGACAACAATAGAAGCTCTCTCCTTGAAGTTCTTGATGATGCGATAGATTGTTGACTGAGGTGCAATCTTTGTAGCTGCGATACTCTTCCCTGTTAGGCCATTTTTGTGCAGTGCAATGATGGCTGCACGTGTTTCTTTAGAGATAACCATGGTTAACTGAAGAGAAACAATGATACCAAGAACCAGCCTCCTTTTAAAGTGTCCAGTGATGTCATTCTTACTTAATCATGACTGATTGATCGCCTGCCCTGTCCTCATCAACACCCACACCTGTGTTAATGGATCAATCACTAAAACTATGTTAGCTGCTCCTTTTAAGGCAGGACTGCAATGATGTTGAAATGTGTTTTGGGGGTTAAAGTTCATTTTCTGGGCAAATATTGACTTTGCAAGTACAGTAATTGCTGTTAAGCTGATCACTCTTTGACATTCAGGAGTATATGCAAATTGCCATTACAAAAAATGAAGCAGTAAACTTTGGAAAAATTACTATTTGTCTCATTCTCAATACTTTTGGCCATGACTGTACCTGCTATTTCATGTCTTCACATTTGAGCTTTGTTCACTTAGGATAAATTTATGGTCAGTGACCTAGCTCATAAATCCATACCCAGACCAGACTCCCTCTTAATACAGACTCCTGAGCACAACCCTCTGTAATACAAACCCCAGACTTTGCTTTGAAATAATGTCTAATCAGACTCCCCTCATACCTCATCCAGACTTTATTGTTTCACATACTTGTTTTATCCATAGTTTTCATGCATAAAATACGTAGCCATTATAAGCTATTGAGTTGTCCACATAACAATAGTTACGATTCATGAATCTAAATTCCCCATACAAATATATGGGTCTGTGACAGTAGCGTAGCTACCTGGGGGGCAGAGGGGGAGGTCGCCCCGGGCCCCGCGCTCTGAGGGTGCCCACCCGAGCTACGTCATTGTAACTGTAGCGGCACGCCTCTACAGTTACACTCCGGGCAGAGCAGGGAGACCCAATGTCCCTGTACTGCCCGGCAGCTGCTATGGGGCCCTAAAGCAGGAGGGAGGTCCCCGATGCCAGCATCGCCCCCCCCCCCCCGCAAGTCACCGCAACTGCAAGCTCCGTGATGGGAGAGGGAGCTACGCTCCCTCTCCCATCAGTCCCCATAGCGTCCTCTGTGTCTGACGCCACTGACGTCACGTCATCACTTGGCGCCCGGCCCACTGTGCTGAAGATTTGTGCGGACCGGGCGCTCGGAGCAGCGGGGGAATGAGGAGGAGAGAGAGGTGAGTATTGTGCTTATTTATTTATTTTTTCTTATTGGAGAGGGGGGGGGGTTATGCTACAGACTGCCTATGGGGGGGTGAGGGGATTATGCTACAGACTACCTATGGGGAGTGAGGAGATTATGCTACAGACTGCCTATGGGGGGTGGGGGGATTATGCTACAGACTGCCTATGGGGGGTGGGGGGATTATGCTACAGACTGCCTATGGGGGGTGGGGGGATTATGCTACAGACTGCCTATGGGGGGTGAGGGGATTATGCTACAGACTGCCTATGGGGGGGTGAGGGGATTATGCTACAGACTGCCTATGGGGGGTGAGGGGATTATGCTACAGACTGCCTATGGGGGGGTGAGGGGATTATGCTACAGACTGCCTATGGGGGGTGAAGGGATAATGCTACAGACTGCTTATGGGGGGTGAGGGGATTATGCTACAGACTGCCTATGGGGGGGGTGAGGGGATTATGCTACAGACTGCCTATGGGGGGGGTGAGGGGATTATGCTACAGACTGCCTATGGGGGGGGTGAGGGGATTATGCTACAGACTGCCTATGGGGGCTGAGGGGATTATGCTACAGACTGCCTATGGGGGGGTGAGGGGATTATGCTACAGACTGCTTATGGGGGGTGAGGGGATTATGCTACAGACTGCCTATGGGGGGGTGAGGGGATTATGCTACAGACTGCCTATGGGGGGTGAGGGGATTATGTTACAGACTGCCTATGGGGGGTGAGGGGATTATGCTACAGACTGCTTATGGGGGGTGAGGGGATTATGCTACAGACTGCCTATGGGGGGGAGTGAGGGGATTATGCTACAGACTGCCTATGGGAGGGGTGAGGGGATTATGCTACAGACTGCCTATGGGTAGTGAGGGGATTATGCTACAGACTGCTTATGGGGGGTGAGGGGATTATGCTACAGACTGCCTATGGGGGTGAGGGGATTATGCTACAGCCTGCCTATGGGGGGGGTGAGGGGATTATGCTACAGACTGTCTATGGGGAGTGAGGAGATTATGCTACAGACTGCCTATGGGGGGCGGGGGGATTATACTACAGACTGCCTATGGGGGTGGGGGGATTATGCTACAGAAGGCCTATGGGAGGTGGGGGGATTATGCTACAGACTGCTTTTGGGGGGATTATGCTACAGAGGTGCACCTTTGGTCAAAATCAGAGGCTTCGTGTCCCGTTTGCAACAGGCTTGACCTGAAATGTTGCCGAAAGGCAACAAAAGATGACCTTTTGTTGCAAACGGGACACAAGATGGCCGACTTTTGTTGCCGGAATGCAACATTTGTTGCATTTGTGCAACAGGCTTGACCTTGATACATTGGAACTGGATTAAAGAGTCAATATGGTAGTATGACCTTCTGTACTATAGTAATATATAGGGACTGATGGGGGAAATTTGTTTTTTGGCATTTGGGACGCTTACGCACGCGGTGGGATGCGCTAAATTTTTTTCAGGGTTAAGGCAAAATTTTTGCTCGAAACTGCGCGCTCTGCGGTCTGAAATATCGCTCCTGAGGGGGTCTACGCAATAAAAATGCAAAAAAATGTAACATTAGAGCTGGCTAAATCACTTACCTGATTGACCAATAGCCAGCCCTCATTGACTTTTTTGTTGACATTGTGTGTTCTGAGGAAACTCCACCGGGTGGCAATGTTGTCCAACTTTTTAATTTTTTATTGTAGGATTGTAAAAACACCAGATGGCAATGTTTCTCTTTCTAATGTGCACGCAAGCATGAGAGCTTGCTGCTGGTTGTCCTGGATTACCTGCATCCAGCCCTCATATTGGGCATATAATGTCTATAGCCAACTCTCAAATTTTTTTTGCTTTAATAACACTAAGGCTATGTAACCACGATGCAGAAATGAAGCATTGTGTTCACGGCTGCCTCTAGCCAGCCCCCCAATTTTTTTTTCTTTAATAACACAAACACCATGAGGGCTGGCTATCGTGTGTTCACGGCTGCCTCTAGCCAGCCCCCCAATTTTTGTTTTTCTTTAATAACACAAACACCATGAGGGCTGGCTATCGTGTGTCCACGGCTGCCTCTAGCCAGCCCCCCAATTTTTTTTTTCTTTAATAACACAAACATCATGAGGGCTCGCTATCGTGTGTCCACGGCTGCCTCTAGCCAGCCCCCCAATTTTTTTTTTCTTTAATAACACAAACACCATGAGGGCTGGCTATCGTGTGTCCACGGCTGCCTCTAGCCAGCCCTCCAATTTTTTTTTTTCTTTAATAACACAAACACCATGAGGGCTGGCTATCGTGTGTTCACGGCTGCCTCTAGCCAGCCCCCCAATTTTTTTTTTCTTTAATAACACAAACACCATGAGGTCTGGCTATCGTGTGTCCACGGCTGCCTCTAGCCAGCCCCCCAATTTTTTTTTTCTTTAATAACACAAACACCATGAGGGCTGGCTATCATGTGTCCACGGCTGCCTCTAGCCAGCCCCCCAATTTTTTTTTTCTTTAATAACACAAACACCATGAGGGCTGGCTATCGTGTGTTCACGGCTGCCTCTAGCCAGCCCCCCAATTTTTTTTTTCTTTAATAACACAAACACCATGAGGGCTGGCTATCGTGTGTCCACGGCTGCCTCTAGCCAGCCCCCCAATTTTTTTTTTCTTTAATAACACAAACACCATGAGGGCTGGCTATCGTGTGTTCACGGCTGCCTCTAGCCAGCCCCCCAATTTTTTTTTTCTTTAATAACACAAACACCATGAGGGCTGGCTATCGTGTGTCCACGGCTGCCTCTAGCCAACCCCCCAATTTTTTTTTCTTTAATAACACAAACACCATGAGGGCTGGCTATAGTGTGTCCACGGCTGCCTCTAGCCAGCCCTCAAATTTTTTTTTCTTTAATAACACAAACACCATGATGGCTGGCTATGAGAAAGGGAGCTATGTCCCTGTAAAGTTAGCTTGTTGTCATGTGGAGAAGAGTTTGAGGGGATTGTGGCCCTGTGGAAATGCTTGTGGCCCGGCAGAAGGAGCCAGTGGTCCTGTGGAGAGAGCTGAAGGGGTTGAGGCCCTGTGGAAAGGCCTGTGACCCTGTATAGGGGTCCGTTGCCCTGTGGAGAGAGCTGTAGGGGCTCGTGCCCTATGGAAATGACTATGGCCATGTAGACAGGCCTTCTGGCCTTGAAGAGGGGGCTTGTGCCCTGCAGACGGGCCTTGTGTCTCTGTGGAGAGAGCTAAAGGGGGCAGTGGCGGTGCAGAAAGTGCATTTCGCCCTGTTGATGGGAGCTATGGCCCGGTAAAGAGAGCTTGTTGTCCTGTGGAGAAGAGTTGAAGGGGCTTGTGGCACTGTGGAAAGGCCTGTCGCCCAGTAGGGGCCTGTGGTCCTGTGGAGACAGCTGAAGGGGTTGAGGCCCTGTGGAAAGGCCTGTGACCCTGTATAGGGGTCTGTGGCCCCGCAGAGGGGCATGTGGCGATGTAAAGAGAGCTGGAGGGAGTTGTGGCCTGAGGAAAAGGCCATGTGGAGCGGGCTGGAGAGGCCTGTGGAAGGCTCTGGAGTAAGATTTGAGCCTATGAAGTCCTTTGCAGTAAACAACATGCAACATGATTGCCTGTGGAGAGAGCTGGAGGGGCTTGTGGCACTGTGGAAAGGCCTGTGGCCCAGTAGGAGCCTGTGGTTCTGTGGAGATAGCTGAAGGTGTTGTGGCCCTGTGGAAAGGCCTGTGACCCTGTATAGGGGTCCGTTGCCCTGTGGAGAGAGCTGGAGGGGCTCGTGCCATATGGAAATGACTATAGCCATGTAGAAAGGCCTTTTGGCCTTGAAGAGGGCGCTTGTGCCCTGCAGACGGGCCCTGTGACTCTGTGGAGAGAGCTGTTGGGAGTTGTGGCCGTGTGGAAAGTGCATTTGGCCCTGTGGAGGTGAGCTATGGCCCTGTAAAGAGAGCTTCTTGTCCTGTGGAGAGAGCTGGAGGGTGTTGTGGCCCTGTGGAAAGGTCTGTGGCCCTATGGATAGGCCCTTTAGCCTTGTGGAAAGGGATGTGGCCCTGTGGTGAGAGCTGGAAGGAGTTGTGGGCTGTGGAAAAGCCTGTGGTCCTGTGGAGACAGCTGAAGGGGTTGAGGCCCTGTGGAAAGGCCTGTGACCCTGTATAGGGGTCTGTGGCCCCGCAGAGGGGCATGTGGCGATGTAAAGAGAGCTGGAGGGAGTTGTGGCCTGAGGAAAAGGCCATGTGGAGCGGGCTGGAGAGGCCTGTGGAAGGCTCTGGAGTAAGATTTGAGCCTATGAAGTCCTTTGCAGTAAACAACATGATTGCCTGTGGAGAGAGCTGGAGGGGCTTGTGGCACTGTCGAAAGGCCTGTGGCCCAGTAGGAGCCTGTGGTCCTGTGGAGAGAGCTGAAGGTGTTGTGGCCCTGTGGAAAGGCCTGTGATCCTGTATAGGGGTCTGTTGCCCTGTGGAGAGAGCTGGAGGGGCTCGTGCCCTATGGAAATGACTATGGCCATGTAGAAAGGCCTTTTGGCCTTGAAGAGGGGGCTTGTGCCCTGCAGACGGGCCCTGTGACTCTGTGGTGAGAGCTGTTGGGAGTTGTGGCCGTGTGGAAAGTGCATTTGGCCCTGTGGAGGTTAGCTATGGCCCTGTAAAGAGAGCTTCTTGTCCTGTGGAGAGAGCTGGAGGGTGTTGTGGCCCTGTGGAAAGGTATGTGGCCCTATGGATAGGCCCTTTAGCCTTGTGGAAAGGGCTGTGGCCCTGTGGTGAGAGCTGGAAGGAGTTGTGGGCTGTGGAAAAGCCTGTGGTCCTGTGGAGACAGCTGAAGGGGTTGAGGCCCTGTGGAAAGGCCTGTGACCCTGTATAGGGGTCTGTGGCCCCGCAGAGGGGCATGTGGCGATGTAAAGAGAGCTGGAGGGAGTTGTGGCCTGAGGAAAAGGCCATGTGGAGCGGGCTGGAGAGGCCTGTGGAAGGCTCTGGAGTAAGATTTGAGCCTATGAAGTCCTTTGCAGTAAACAACATGCAACATGATTGCCTGTGGAGAGAGCTGGAGGGGCTTGTGGCACTGTGGAAAGGCCTGTGGCCCAGTAGGAGCCTGTGGTCCTGTGGAGAGAGCTGAAGGTGTTGTGGCCCTGTGGAAAGGCCTGTGATCCTGTATAGGGGTCCGTTGCTCTGTGGAGAGAGCTGGAGGGGCTCGTGCCCTATGGAAATGACTATGGCCATGTAGAAAGGCCTTTTGGCCTTGAAGAGGGGGCTTGTGCCCTGCAGACGGGCCCTGTGACTCTGTGGAGAGAGCTGTTGGGAGTTGTGGCCGTGTGGAAAGTGCATTTGGCCCTGTGGAGGTGAGCTATGGCCCTGTAAAGAGAGCTTCTTGTCCTGTGGAGAGAGCTAGAGGGTGTTGTGGCCCTGTGGAAAGGTCTGTGGCCCTATGGATAGGCCCTTTAGCCTTGTGGAAAGGGCTGTGGCCCTGTGGTGAGAGCTGGAAGGAGTTGTGGGCTGTGGAAAAGCCTGTGGTCCTGTGGAGACAGCTGAAGGGGTTGAGGCCCTGTGGAAAGGCCTGTGACCCTGTATAGGGGTCTGTGGCCCCGCAAAGGGGCATGTGACGATGTAAAAAGAGCTGGAGGGAGTTGTGGCCTGAGGAAAAGGCCATGTGGAGCGGGCTGGAGAGGCCTGTGGAAGGCTCTGGAGTAAGATTTGAGCCTATGAAGTCCTTTGCAGTAAACAACATGCAACATGATTGCCTGTGGAGAGAGCTGGAGGGGCTTGTGGCACTGTGGAAAGGCCTGTGGCCCAGTAGGAGCCTGTGGTCCTGTGGAGAGAGCTGAAGGTGTTGTGGCCCTGTGGAAAGGCCTGTGACCCTGTATAGGGGTCCGTTGCCCTGTGGAGAGAGCTGGATGGGCTCGTGCCGTATGGAAATGACTATAGCCATGTAGAAAGGCCTTTTGGCCTTGAAGAGGGCGCTTGTGCCCTGCAGACGGGCCCTGTGACTCTGTGGAGAGAGCTGTTGGGAGTTGTGGCCGTGTGGAAAGTGCATTTGGCCCTGTGGAGGTGAGCTATGGCCCTGTAAAGAGAGCTTTTTGTCCTGTGGAGAGAGCTGGAGGGTGTTGTGGCCCTGTGGAAAGGTCTGTGGCCCTATGGATAGGCCCTTTAGCCTTGTGGAAGGGGCTGGGGCCCTGTGGTGAGAGCTGGAAAGAGTTGTGGGCTGTGGAAAAGCCTGTGGTCCTGTGGAGACAGCTGAAGGGGTTGAGGCCCTGTGGAAAGGCCTGTGACCCTGTATAGGGGTCTGTGGCCCCACAGAGGGGCATGTGGCGATGTAAAGAGAGCTGGAGGGAGTTGTGGCCTGAGGAAAAGGCCATGTGGAGCGGGCTGGAGAGGCCTGTGGAAGGCTCTGGAGTAAGATTTGGGCCTATGAAGTCCTTTGCAGTAAACAACATGCAACATGATTGCCTGAGGAGAGAGCTGGAGGGGCTTGTCGCCCTGTGGAAAGGCCTGTGACCCTGTATAGGGGTCCGTTGCCCTGTGGAGAGAGCAGGAGGGGCTCGTGCCCTATGGAAATGACTATGGCCATGTAGAAAGGCCTTTTGGCCTTGAAGAGGGGGCTTGTGCCCTGCAGACGGGCCTTGTGTCTCTGTGGAGAGAGCTAAAGGGGGCTGTGGCCGTGCAGAAAGTGCATTTGGCCCTGTGGAGGGGAGCTATGGCCCGGTAAAGAGAGCTTGTTGTCCTGTGGAGAGGAGTTGGAGGGGATTGTGGCCCTGTGGAAAGGCTTGTGGCCCGGCAGAAGTAGGCAGTGGTCCTGATGAGAGAGCTGAAGGGGTTGAGGCCCTGTGGAAAGGCCTGTGACCCTGTATAGGGGTCTGTGGCCCCGCAGAGGGGCATGTGGCGATGTAAAGAGAGCTGGATGGAGTTGTGGCCTGAGAAAAAGGCCATGTGGAGCGGGCTGGAGAGGCCTGTGGAAGGCTCTGGAGTAAGATTTGGGCCTATGAAGTCCTTTGCAGTAAACATCATGCAACATGATTGCCTGTGGAGTGAGCTGGAGGGGCTTGTGGCACTGTGGAAAGGCCTGTGGCCCAGTAGGAGCCTGTGGTCCTGTGGAGAGATCTGAAGGTGTTGTGGCCCTGTGGAAAGGCCTGTGACCCTGTATAGGGGTCTGTTGCCCTGTGGAGAGAGCTGGAGGGGCTCGTGCCCTATGGAAATGACTATGGCCATGTAGAAAGGCCTTTCGGCCTTGAAGAGGGGGCTTGTGCCCTGCAGACGTGCCCTGTGACTCTGTGGAGAGAGCTGTTGGGAGTTGTGGCCGTGTGGAAAGTGCATTTGGCCTTGTGGAGGTGAGCTATGGCCCTGTAAAGAGAGCTTCTTGTCCTGTGGAGAGAGCTGGAGGGTTTTGTGGCCCTGTCAAAAGGTCTGTGGCCCTATGGATAGGCCCTTTAGCCTTGTGGAAGGGGCTGTGGCCCTGTGGTGAGAGGTGGAAGGAGTTGTGGGCTGTGGAGAAGCCTGTGGTCCTGTGGAGACAGCTGAAGGGTTTGAGGCCCTGTGGAAAGGCCTGTGACCCTGTATAGGGGTCTGTGACCCCGCAGAGGGGCATGTGGCGATGTAAAGAGAGCTGGAGGGAGTTGTGGCCTGAGGAAAACGCCATGTGGAGCGGGCTGGAGAGGCCTGTGGAAGGCACTGGAGTAAGATTTGGGCCTATGAAGTCCTTTGCAGTAAACAACATGCAACATGATTGCCTGTGGAGAGAGCTGGAGGGACTTGTGGCACTGTGGAAAGGCCTGTGGCCCAGTAGGAGCCTGTGGTCCTGTGGAGAGAGCTGAAGGTGTTGTGGCCCTGTGGAAAGGCCTGTGACCCTGTATAGGGGTCCGTTGCCCTGTGGAGAGAGCTGGAGGTGCTCGTGCCCTATGGAAATGACTATGGCCATGTAGAAAGGCCTTTTGGCCTTGAAGAGGGGGCTTGTGCCCTGCATACGGGCCTTGTGTCTCTGTGGAGAGAGCTAAAGGGGGCTGTGGCCGTGCAGAAAGTGCATTTGGCCCTGTGGAGGGGAGCTATGGCCCAGTAAAGAGAGCTTTTTGTCCTGTGGAGAAGAGTTGGAGTGGATTGTGGCCCTGTGGAAAGGATTGGTGCCCGGCAGAAGTAGGCAGTGGTCCTGTGGAGACAGCTGAAGGGGTTGAGGCCCTGTGGAAAGGCCTGTGACCCTGTATAGGGGTCTGTGGCCCCGCAGAGGGGCATGTGGCGATGTAAAGAGAGCTGGAGGGAGTTGTGGCCTGAGGAAAACGCCATGTGGAGCGGGCTGGAGAGGCCTGTGGAAGGCTCTGGAGTAAGATTTGGGCCTATGAAGTCCTTTGCAGTAAACAACATGCAACATGATTGCCTGTGGAGAGAGCTGGAGGGGCTTGTGGCACTGTGGAAAGGCCTGTGGCCCAGTAGGAGCCTGTGGTCCTGTGGAGAGAGCTGAAGGTGTTGTGGCCCTGTGGAAAGGTCTGTGACCCTGTATAGGGGTCCGTTGCCCTGTGGAGAGAGCTGGAGGGGCTCGTGCCCTATGGAAATGACTATGGCCATGTAGAAAGGCCTTTTGGCCTTGAAGAGGGGGCTTGTGCCCTGCAGACGGGCCCTGTGACTCTGTGGAGAGAGCTGTTGGGAGTTGTGGCCGTGTGGAAAGTGCATTTGGCCCTGTGGAGGTGAGCTATGGCCCTGTAAAGAGAGCTTCTTTTCCTGTGGAGAGAGCTGGAGGGTGTTGTGGCCCTGTGGAAAGGTCTGTGGCCCTATGGATAGGCCCTTTAGCCTTGTGGAAGGGGCTGTGGCCGTGTGGTGAGAGCTGGAAGGAGTTGTGGGCTGTGGAAAAGCCTGTGGTCCTGTGGAGACAGCTGAAGGGGTTGAGGCCCTGTGGAAAGGCCTGTGACCCTGTATAGGGGTCTGTGGCCCCGCAGAGGGGCATGTGGCGATGTAAAGAGAGCTGGAGGGAGTTGTGGCCTGAGGAAAAGGCCATGTGGAGCAGGCTGGAGAGGCCTGTGGAAGGCTCTGGAGTAAGATTTGGGCCTATGAAGTCCTTTGCAGTAAACGACATGCAACATGATAGCCTGTGGAGAGAGATGGAGGGGCTTGTGACACTGTGGAAAGGCCTGTGGCCCAGTAGGAGCCTGTGGTCCTGTGGAGAGAGCTGAAGGTGTTGTGGCCCTGTGGAAAGGATTTTTAAGCGCAGCAGAAACGCTGCGGAAAAATCCGCAGCATGGGCATTAACATTGCGGAATGCCACTAAGTACCATGGGGTGCGGATTAACAAGTGTTTCACAAGCGTTTCCGCTGCGTAAATTACGCAACATATACGCTTGTAAATCGCTACGTGGGCACGCAGCCTGAGGCTGTGTTCACACACCACGCTTTTTTCCGGCCCGGAGGAGAAGTGATGTCACAGAGGAGGATGAAGAATCCTGTTCCTCCTCCCCTTTGTGACATGTCTGCCAGCCCCCCTTTCATTTTGTAATATATTACTATACAGTACGAAATCAAAATTAAATAAATCAAGATGTATTAAAAATAATAAAGAATTAATACTTACCCTTTCAGACGCTTTTCGGTCTATCCGGTGCAGAGCCAAGGCCACGTCCTGAGCGACAGGACCTTCCATGATGTCACAGGAAGGTCCTGTCGATTGGTATTTGGCCTTGGTTCTGCACCGGATAGCCCTAAAAGGCATCGGAAATGGTAAGTATTAATTCTATTGTGATGTCATAATACCCCACAACTATTAGTAGAGGCAAAAAAGTGACACATTTATTCCATTTTATTTATTGAAAGAAATTAGGCTTAAACCAAAAATGACATGATGGAGCGGATTGCCTGTAAAGATGCCTTCTTTTTAATGTATTGATCTTCATGGAATAAAGTAAAATTCATCATATGGAAACCGGTGCCAGCATTCCTTTTTTCATGTTTGGCTTTCAGGCGGTGGCCTACCGCCACTGAGCACCTGACCGGATCCACTGATTGGAAGGAGGGGGGAGCTTTCCATTTCCCAATTTTCTCATTTGGCTCCAAAAATAACATGTCAATCAAGAAAACTGGTATAAAGGAGCATGGCATAGGTGACATTTCTTTGCAAGCATTCAACCTGTGTAAAGAAAAAAAAGAATATTAAACAGTGCAGTATACTATATCAGGTTCCTTTACTCGAGCTGACCAATGGTCAATAGGTCACTCAAATGAGTCCTTTTAACTGACTAAAGGGGGGTGGAGGAGGCTGTGGCCCTGATGAAAGAGCTGAAAAGGGTTGTAGCCTTGTAGAAGGAGCCTGTGGAGAGAGCTGGAGGGGGTTATTGCCTTGGGGAAATGCCTATGGCTCTGTGGAAGGGACCTGTGGCCCTTTGAAAAAGGCCTTTGGACTTGTGGAGGGGGCTGTGGCCTTGTAAAGGGAGCCTCTGTCCTTTTTGAGAGAGACAGAGGGGGTTGTGGCCTTATGGAAAAGCCTATGACACAGTGAAAGGGCCCTGTGGAGAGAGGTGAAGGCGGTTGTGGCCCTGTATAAATGCCTGTAAACCTGTAGAAGGAGCCTGTTGTTCTGTGGAGAGAGCTTGAGGGGGTTATGGCCCTATGGAAATGACTATGGCCCTGTGGAATTGACCTATGGCTCTTTGCAAAGGGCCTTTGGCCTTGTGGAGGGGGCCCTTGCCCTGTAGAAGGAGCCTGTGGCCCTCTTCAGAGAGCCAGAGGAGGTTGTGGCACTATTTAAAGGCCAGTGGCCCTGTAGAAAGGCCCCTTGGCCTTGATGAAGGGGCTTGTGCCCTGCAGACGGGCCCCATCACTCTGTGTAGAGAGCTGGAGGGGGTTGTGGCCATGTGGAAAGTGCACTTGGCCCTGTGGAGGGGAGCTATGGCCCTGTAAAGAGAGTCTGTTGTCCTGTGGAATTGGAGGGGATTGTGGCCCTGTGGAAAGGCTTGTGGCCCGGCAGAAGGAGCCAGTGGTCCTGTGGAGAGAGCTGAAGGGGTTGAGGCCCTGTGGAGAGGCCTGTGACCCTGTATAGGGGTCTGTTGCCCCGCAGAGGGGCATGTGGCGATGTAAAGAGAGCTGGATGGAGTTGTGGCCTGTGGAAAAGGCCATGTGGAGCATGCTGGAGGGGCCTGTGGAAGGCTCTGGAGTAAGATGGGGGCCTATGAAGTCCTTTGCAGTAAACATCTAAATTTTCAAGCTTCGTGTCCGATTTGCAACAGGGTTGACTCCAATGTTGCCGAACTGCAACAAAAATTGACTCTTGTTGCAAAAGTGCAACATGATTGCCTGTGGAGAGAGCTGAATGGTGCTTGTGGCACTGTGGAAAGACCTGTGGCCCGGTAGTAGCCTGTGGTCCTGTGGAGAGAGCTGAGGGTGTTGTGGCCCTGTGGAAAGGCCTGTGACCCTGTATAGGGGTCCGTTGCCCTGTGGAGAGAGCTGGAGGGGCTTGTGCCCTATGGAAATGACTATGGCCATGTAGAAAGGCCCTTTGGCCTTGAAGAGGGGGCTTGTGTCCTGCAGACGGGCCCTGTGTCTCTGTGGAAAGAGCTAAAGGGGGCTGTGGCCGTGCAGAAAGTGCATTTGGCCCTGTGGAGGGGAGCTATGGCTCTGTAAAGAGAGCTTGTTGTCCTGTGGAGAAGAGTTGGAGGGGATTGTGGCCCTGTGGAAATGCTTGTGGCCCGGCAAAAGGAGCCAGTGGTCCTGTGGAGAGAGCTGAAGGGGTTGAGGCCCTGTGGAAAGGCCTGTGACCCTGTATAGCGGTCCGTTGCCCTGTGGAGAGAGCTGGAGGGGCTCGTGCCCTATGGAAATGACTATGGCCATGCAGAAAGGCCTTTTGGCTTTGAAGAGGGGGCTTGTGCCCTGCAGACGGGCCCTGTGACTCTGTGGAGAGGGCTGTTGGGAGTTGTGGCCATGTGGAAAGTGGATTTGGCCCTGTGGAGGTGAGCTATGGCCCTGTAAAGAGAGCTTCTTGTCCTGTGGAGAGAGCTGGAGGGTGTTGTGGCCATGTGGAAAGGTCTGTGGCCCTATGGATAGGCCCTTTGGCCTTGTGGAAGGGGCTGTGGCCCTGTGGTGAGAGGTGGAAGAATTTGTTTGCTGTGGAAAAGCCTGTGGTCCTGTGGAGACAGCTGAAGGGGTTGAGGCCCTGTGGAAAGGCCTGTGACCCTGTATAGGGGTCTGTGGCCCCGCAGAGGGGCATGTGGCGATGTAAAGAGAGCTGGAGGGAGTTGTGGCCTGAGGAAAAGGCCATGTGGAGCGGGCTGGAAAGGCCTGTAGAAGGCTCTGGAGTAAGATTTGGGCCTATGAAGTCCTTTGCAGTAAACAACATGCAACATGATTGCCTGTGGAGAGAGCTGGAGGGACTTGTGGCACTGTGGAAAGGCCTGTGGCCCAGTAGGAGCCTGTGGTCCTATGGAGAGAGCTGAAGGTGTTGTGGCCCTGTGGAAAGGCCTGTGACCCTGTATAGGGGTCCGTTGCCCTGTGGAGAGAGCTGGAGGTGCTCGTGCCCTATGGAAATGACTATGGCCATGTAGAAAGGCCTTTTGGCCTTGAAGAGGGGGCTTGTGCCCTGCAGACGGGCCTTGTGTCTCTGTGGAGAGAGCTAAAGGGGGCTGTGTCCATGCAGAAAGTGCATGTGGAGGGGAGCTATGGCCCGGTAAAGAGAGCTTGTTGTCCTGTGGAGAAGAGTTGGAGGGGATTGTGGCCCTGTGGAAAGGCTTGTAGCCCGGCAGAAGGAGGCAGTGGTACTCTGGAGAGAGCTGAAGGGGTTGAGGCCCTGTGGAAAGGCATGTGACGCTGTATAGGGGTCTGTGGCCCCGCAGAGGGGCATGTGGCGATGTAAAGAGAGCTGGAGGGAGTTGTGGCCTGAGGAAAAGGCCATGTGGAGTGGGCTGGAGGGGCCTGTGGAAGGCTCTGGAGTAAGATTTGGGCCTATGAAGTCCTCTGCAGTAAACAACATGCAACATGATTGCCTGTGGAGAGAGCTGAAGGTTTTGTGGCCCTGTGGAAAGGCCTGTGACCCTGTACAGGGGTCCGTTGCCCTGTGGAGAGAGCTGGAGGTGCTCGTGCCCTATGGGAATGACTATGGCCATGTAGAAAGGCCTTTTGGCTTTGAAGAGGGGGCTTGTGCCCTGCAGACGGGCCCTGTGACACTGTGGAGAGGGCTGTTGGGAGTTGTGGCCGTGTGGAAAGTGCATTTGGCCCTGTGGAGGTGAGCTATGGCCCTGTAAAGAGAGCTTCTTGTCCTGTGGAGAGAGCTGGAGGGTATTGTGGCCCTGTGGAAAGGTCTGTAGCCCTATGAATAGGCCCTTTAGCCTTGTGGAAGGGGCTGTGGCCCTGTGGTGAGAGGTGGAAGGAGTTGTGGGTTGTGGAAAAGCCTGTGGTCCTGTGGAGACAGCTGAAGGGGTTGAGGCCCTGTGGAAAGGCCTGTGACCCTGTATAGGGGTCTGTGGCCCCGCAGAGGGGCATGTGGCAATGTAAAGAGAGCTGGAGGGAGTTGTGGCCTGAGGAAAAGGCCATGTGGAGCGGGCTGGAGAGGCCTGTGGAAGGCTCTGGAGTAAGATTTGGGCCTATGAAGTCCTTTTTTCGGTAAACAACATGCAACATGATTGCCTGTGGAGAGAGCTAGAGGGACTTGTAGCACTGTGGAAAAGCCTGTGGCCGGGTAGGAGCCTGTGGTCCTGTGGAGAGAGCTGAAGGTGTTGTGGCCCTATGGAAAGGCCTGTGACCCTGTATAGGGGTCCGTTGCCCTGTGGAGAGAGCTGGAGGGGCTTGTGCCCTATGGAAATGACTATGGCCATGTAGAAAGGCCCTTTGGCCTTGAAGAGGGGGCTTGTGTCCTGCAGACGGGCCCTGTGTCTCTGTGGAGAGAGCTAAAGGGGGCTGTAGCTGTGCAGAAAGTGCATTTGGCCCTGTGGAGGGGAGCTATGGCTCTGTAAAGAGAGCTTGTTGTCCTGTGGAGAAGAGTTGGAGGGGATTGTGGCCCTGTGGAAATGCTTGTGGCCCGGCAGAAGGAGCCAGTGGTCCTGTGGAGAGAGCTGAAGGGGTTGAGGCCCTGTGGAAAGGCCTGTGACCCTGTATAGGGGTCTGTGGCCCCGCAGAGGGGCATGTGGCAATGTAAAGAGAGCTGGAGGGAGTTGTGGCCTGCGGAAAAGGCCATGTGGAGCGGGCTGGAGGGGCCTGTGGAAGGGTCTGAAGTAAGATTTGGGCCTATGAAGTCCTTTTTTCGGTAAACAACATGCAACATGATTGCCTGTGGAGAGAGCTAGAGGGACTTGTAGCACTGTGGAAAAGCCTGTCGCCGGGTAGGAGCCTGTGGTCCTGTGGAGAGAGCTGAAGGTGTTGTGGCCCTGTGGAAAGGCCTGTGACCCTGTATAGCGGTCTGTTGCCCTGTGGAGAGAGCTTGAGGTGCTCGTGCCCTATGGAAATGACTATGGCCATGCAGAAAGGCCTTTTGGCTTTGAAGAGGGGGCTTGTGCCCTGCAGACGGGCCCTGTGACTCTGTGGAGAGGGCTGTTGGGAGTTGTGGCCGTGTGGAAAGTGCATTTGGCCCTGTGGAGGTGAGCTATGGCCCTGTAAAGAGAGCTTCTTGTCCTGTGGAGAGAGCTGGAGGGTGTTGTGGCCATGTGGAAAGGTTTGTGGCCCTATGGATAGGCCCTTTGGCCTTGTGGAAGGGGCTGTGGCCCTGTGGTGAGAGGTGGAAGGAGTTGTGGGCTGTGGAAAAGCCTGTGGTCCTGTGGAGACAGCTGAAGGGGTTGAGGCCCTGTGGAAAGGCCTGTGACCCTGTATAGGGGTCTGTGGCCCCGCAGAGGGTGCATGTGGCGATGTAAAGAGAGCTGGAGGGAGTTGTGGCCTGAGGAAAAGGCCATGTGGAGTGGGCTGGAAAGGCCTGTGGAAGGCTCTGGAGTAAGATTTGGGCCTATGAAGTCCTTTGCAGTAAACAACATGCAACATGATTGCCTGTGGAGAGAGCTGGAGGGGCTTGTGGCACTGTGGAAAGGCCTGTGGCCCAGTAGGTGCCTGTGGTCCTGTGGAGAGAGCTGAAGGTGTTGTGGCCCTGTGGAAAGGCCTGTGACCCTGTATAGGGGTCCGTTGCCCTGTGGAGAGAGCTGGAAGTGCTCGTGCCCTATGGAAATGACTATGGCCATGTAGAAAGGCCTTTTGGCCTTGAAGACGGGGCTTGTGCCCTGCATACGGGCCTTGTGTCTCTGTGGAGAGAGCTAAAGGGGGCTGTGGCCGTTCAGAAAGTGCATTTGGCCCTGTGGAGGGGAGCTATGGCCCAGTAAAGAGAGCTTGTTGTCCTGTGGAGAAGAGTTGGAGGGGATTGTGGCCCTGTGGAAAGGCTTGGTGCCCGGCAGAAGTAGGCAGTGGTCCTGTGGAGACAGCTGAAGGGGTTGAGGCCCTGTGGAAAGGCCTGTGACCCTGTATAGGGGTCTGTGGCCCCGCAGAGGGGCATGTGGCGATGTAAAGAGAGCTGGAGGGAGTTGTGGCCTGAGGAAAACGCCATGTGGAGCGGGCTGGAGAGGGCTGTGGAAGGCTCTGGAGTAAGATTTGGGCCTATGAAGTCCTTTGCAGTAAACAACATGCAACATGATTGCCTGTGGAGAGAGCTGGAGGGGCTTGTGGCACTGTGGAAAGGCCTGTGGCCCAGTAGGAGCCTGTGGTCCTGTGGAGAGAGCTGAAGGTGTTGTGGCCCTGTGGAAAGGATTTTTAAGCGCAGCAGAAACGCTGCGGAAAAATCCGCAGCATGGGCATTAACATTGCGGAATGCCACTAAGTACCATGGGGTGCGGATTAACAAGTGTTTCACAAGCGTTTCCGCTGCGTAAATTACGCAACATATACGCTTGTAAATCGCTACGTGGGCACGCAGCCTGAGGCTGTGTTCACACACCACGCTTTTTTCCGGCCCGGAGGAGAAGTGATGTCACAGAGGAGGATGAAGAATCCTGTTCCTCCTCCCCTTTGTGACATGTCTGCCAGCCCCCCTTTCATTTTGTAATATATTACTATACAGTACGAAATCAAAATTAAATAAATCAAGATGTATTAAAAATAATAAAGAATTAATACTTACCCTTTCAGACGCTTTTCGGTCTATCCGGTGCAGAGCCAAGGCCACGTCCTGAGCGACAGGACCTTCCATGATGTCACAGGAAGGTCCTGTCGATTGGTATTTGGCCTTGGTTCTGCACCGGATAGCCCTAAAAGGCATCGGAAATGGTAAGTATTAATTCTATTGTGATGTCATAATACCCCACAACTATTAGTAGAGGCAAAAAAGTGACACATTTATTCCATTTTATTTATTGAAAGAAATTAGGCTTAAACCAAAAATGACATGATGGAGCGGATTGCCTGTAAAGATGCCTTCTTTTTAATGTATTGATCTTCATGGAATAAAGTAAAATTCATCATATGGAAACCGGTGCCAGCATTCCTTTTTTCATGTTTGGCTTTCAGGCGGTGGCCTACCGCCACTGAGCACCTGACCGGATCCACTGATTGGAAGGAGGGGGGAGCTTTCCATTTCCCAATTTTCTCATTTGGCTCCAAAAATAACATGTCAATCAAGAAAACTGGTATAAAGGAGCATGGCATAGGTGACATTTCTTTGCAAGCATTCAACCTGTGTAAAGAAAAAAAAGAATATTAAACAGTGCAGTATACTATATCAGGTTCCTTTACTCGAGCTGACCAATGGTCAATAGGTCACTCAAATGAGTCCTTTTAACTGACTAAAGGGGGGTGGAGGAGGCTGTGGCCCTGATGAAAGAGCTGAAAAGGGTTGTAGCCTTGTAGAAGGAGCCTGTGGAGAGAGCTGGAGGGGGTTATTGCCTTGGGGAAATGCCTATGGCTCTGTGGAAGGGACCTGTGGCCCTTTGAAAAAGGCCTTTGGACTTGTGGAGGGGGCTGTGGCCTTGTAAAGGGAGCCTCTGTCCTTTTTGAGAGAGACAGAGGGGGTTGTGGCCTTATGGAAAAGCCTATGACACAGTGAAAGGGCCCTGTGGAGAGAGGTGAAGGCGGTTGTGGCCCTGTATAAATGCCTGTAAACCTGTAGAAGGAGCCTGTTGTTCTGTGGAGAGAGCTTGAGGGGGTTATGGCCCTATGGAAATGACTATGGCCCTGTGGAATGGACCTATGGCTCTTTGCAAAGGGCCTGTGGCCTTGTGGTGGGGGCCCTTGCCCTGTAGAAGGAGCCTGTGGCCCTCTTGAGAGAGCCAGAGGAGGTTGTGGCACTATTTAAAGGCCAGTGGCCCTGTAGAAAGGCCCCTTGGCCTTGATGAAGGGGCTTGTGCCCTGCAGACGGGCCCCATCACTCTGTGTAGAGAGCTGGAGGGGGTTGTGGCCATGTGGAAAGTGCATTTGGCCCTGTGGAGGGGAGCTATGGCCCTGTAAAGAGAGCCTGTTGTCCTGTGGAATTGGAGGGGATTGTGGCCCTGTGGAAAGGCTTGTGGCCGGTAGAAGGAGCCAGTGGTCCTGTGGAGAGATCTGAAGGGGTTGAGGCCCTGTGGAGAGGCCTTTGACCCTGTATAGGGGTCTGTTGCCCCGCAGAGGGGCATGTGGCGATGTAAAGACAGCTGGATGGAGTTGTGGCCTGTGGAAAAGGCCATGTGGAGCGTGCTGGAGGGGCCTGTGGAAGGCTCTGGAGTAAGATGGGGGCCTATGAAGTCCTTTGCAGTAAACATCTAAATTTTCAAGCTTCGTGTCCGATTTGCAACAGGGTTGACTCCAATGTTGCCGAACTGCAACAAAAATTGACTCTTGTTGCAAAAGTGCAACATGATTGCCTGTGGAGAGAGCTGGATGGTGCTTGTGGCACTGTGGAAAGACCTGTGGCTCGGTAGTAGCCTGTGGTCCTGTGGAGATAGCTGAAGGTGTTGTGGCCCTGTGGAAAGGCCTGTGACCCTGTATAGGGGTCCGTTGCCCTGTGGAGAGAGCTGGAGGGGCTTGTGCCCTATGGAAATGACTATGGCCATGTAGAAAGGCCCTTTGGCCTTGAAGAGGGGGCTTGTGTCCTGCAGACGGGCCCTGTGTCTCTGTGGAGAGAGCTAAAGGGGGCTGTGGCCGTGCAGAAAGTGCATTTGGCCCTGTGGAGGGGAGCTATGGCTCTGTAAAGAGAGCTTGTTGTCCTGTGGAGAAGAGTTGGAGGGGATTGTGGCCCTGTGGAAATGCTTGTGGCCCGGCAGAAGGAGCCAGTGGTCCTGTGGAGAGAGCTGAAGGGGTTGAGGCCCTGTGGAAAGGCCTGTGACCCTGTATAGGGGTCTGTGGCCCTGCAGAGGGGCATGTGGCGATGTAAAGAGAGCTGGAGGGAGTTGTGGCCTGCGGAAAAGGCCATGTGGAGCGGGCTGGAGGGGCCTGTGGAAGGGTCTGAAGTAAGATTTGGGCCTATGAAGTCCTTTTTTTCGGTAAACAACATGCAACATGATTGCCTGTGGAGAGAGCTAGAGGGACTTGTAGCACTGTGGAAAAGCCTGTGGCCAGGTAGGAGCCTGTGGTCCTGTGGAGAGAGCTGAAGGTGTTGTGGCCCTGTGGAAAGGCCTGTGACCCTGTATAGGTGTCCGTTGCCCTGTGGAGAGAGCTGGAGGGGCTTGTGCCCTATGGAAATGACTATGGCCATGTAGAAAGGCCCTTTGGCCTTGAAGAGGGGGCTTGTGTCCTGCAGACGGGCCCTGTGTCTCTGTGGAGAGAGCTAAAGGGGGCTGTAGCCGTGCAGAAAGTGCATTTGGCCCTGTGGAGGGGAGCTATGGCTCTGTAAAGAGAGCTTGTTGTCCTGTGGAGAAGAGTTGGAGGGGATTGTGGCCCTGTGGAAATGCTTGTGGCCCGGCAGAAGGAGCCAGTGGTCCTGTGGAGAGAGCTGAAGGGGTTGAGGCCCTGTGGAAAGGCCTGTGACCCTGTATAGGGGTCTGTGGCCCCGCAGAGGGGCATGTGGCGATGTAAAGAGAGCTGGAGGGAGTTGTGGCCTGCGGAAAAGGCCATGTGGAGCGGGCTGGAGGGGCCTGTGGAAGGGTCTGAAGTAAGATTTGGGCCTATGAAGTCCTTTGCAGTAAACATCTACATTTTCAAGCTTCGTGTCCGATTTGCAACAGGGTTGACTCCAATGTTGCCGAACTGCAACAAAAATTGACTCTTGTTGCAAAAGTGCAACATGATTGCCTGTGGAGAGAGCTGGATGGTGCTTGTGGCACTGTGGAAAGACCTGTGGCCCGGTAGTAGCCTGTGGTCCTGTGGAGAGAGCTGAAGGTGTTGTGGCCCTGTGGAAAGGCCTGTGACCCTGTATAGGGGTCCGTTGCCCTGTGGAGAGAGCTGGAGGGGCTTGTGCCCTATGGAAATGACTATGGCCATGTAGAAAGGCCTTTTGGCCTTGAAGAGGGGGCTTGTGCCCTGCAGACGGGCCTTGTGTCTCTGTGGAGAGAGCTAAAGGGGGCTGTGGCCATGCAGAAAGTGCATTTGGCCCTGTGGAGGGGAGCTATGGCCCGGTAAAGAGAGCTTGTTGTCGTGTGGAGAAGAGTTGGAGGGGATTGTGGCCCTGGGGAAAGGCCTGTGACCCTGTATAGGGGTCCGTTGCCCTGTGGAGAGAGCTGGAGGGGCTCGTGCCCTATGGAAATGACTATGGCCATGTAGAAAGGCCTTTTGGCCTTGAAGAGGGGGCTTGTGCTCTGCAGACGGGCCTTGTGTCTCTGTGGAGAGAGCTAAATGGGGCTGTGTCCATGCAGAAAGTGCATTTGGCCCTGTGGAGGGGAGCTATGGCCCTGTAATGAGAGCTTGTTGTCCTGTGGAGAAGAGTTGGAGGGTATTGTGGCCCTGTGGAAATGCTTGTGGCCCGGCAGAAGGAGCCTATGGTACTGTGGAGAGTGTTGAAGGGGTTGTTTGCCCGCAGAGGGGCATGTAGTGATGTAAAGAGAGCTGGAGTGAGTTTTGCTCTGCTAAAAAAGGCCATGTGGAGTGGGCTGGAGGGGCCTGTGGAAGGCTCTGGAGTAAGATTGGGGCCTATGAAGTCTTTTGCAGTAAACAACATGCAACATGATTGCCTGTGGAAAGAGCTGGAGGGGCTTGTGGCACTGTGTAAAGGCCTGTGGCCCGGTAGGAGCCTGTGGTCCTGTGGAGAGAGCTGAAGGGGCTTGTGGCCCTGTGGAAAGGCCTGTGACCCTGTATAGTGGTCTGTTGCCCTGTGGAGAGAGCTGGAGGGGCTTGTGGCCCTGAGGAAAGGGCCTATGGCCCTGTGGAGAGAGCTGAAGGTGGGTGCGGCCCTGTGGAAAGGCCTGTGACCCTGAAGAGGGATCTGTGGCCCTTCAAATGGGCCTGTTGCCCTGTGGAGAGAGCTGGAGTGGGTTATGGCCCTGTGGAAATGCCTATGGCACTGCGGAAAGGGACCTCTGGCCCTTTGCAAAGGGTCATTGGCCTTGTGGAGTGGGCTATTGCCCTGTTGACGGGCCTGTGGCCCTGTGTGATTGTTGATAGCCTGACAAATCATCCCATAAAAACTTGCATATTTTTCAAGGATCCTGTAGCTTAAAGATGTTTCCTGACAATTCACTTTAATGTTCAGGAAGCATCCTACAGCAACAAGATTCTTAAAAAATACACAAGTGTTAAACACTGTGTAGCTTTCTGGTTACTTACCAATTAATCTTCTCTGCTGCAACTTGAGTAGTGCTTCTTACCTTTGACCTACAGGAAGAGGTGTGCATGAGAGAGAGTCATTGAGAGGCACATAGAGGCAAAGAAGGGAGCAAAGGGGCAAAGGTAGGCACATAGAGGGATGCAAAAGGTAAATAGAAGCACAGGGAGGGACAGAGAGGCACAGAGACCGATAGAGAGCCACAGATGGGCAAAGACAGAGATTGAGAGGCTCGTGAAGGCACAGAGACAAAAAAAGGCACTTTGGATGTAAAGAGAGCACCAGAGAGAGAGCATGCGAGAGAGTGGTGCAATGGGGAGAGATCAAAAGCGAGCGCCAGTGATGCACTGGAGACTGAGAGAGCACAAAAGAGAGCAGTGCACTATAAAGACAGAGGAGTGCCAGAGAGTGGTGCACTGGAAAGAGAGTGAAAGAGCACCAGAGAGCATTGCACTGCGGAGAGAGAAAGAGAGAAAGAGACAGAAAGCAGTGTGCCAGTGTAAAAGGGCACCAGAGAGTGATGCACTGACTGGACAAATGGTCATTTTTATAGGCAGTTCTACATGTCGGGTTGCTGGACAGCTGGGGGTCATGCTTACCGTTGTTAGGGATGGTAATATATTCTGCTTCCCTAGGCCTGATTTCCAGGGACTGCACTGCTCTGACTGGCAGGAGCACTTTTATGGCTACCTGACCTTTAAATTATTATGGATTCTAGTAATACTGACAAAGCATTAGACTAAACGGCTCAGAAACCTGACGGTAGTAAATGATTGTGCCATTTGAACAGTTGTCAGAATTGTTTCATCATAGCCATAGGACTTCCACTTTATATTTATCTTTAAAATAGTTATTAAAAGGACTCTGTCACCAGGTTTTTGACATCCCATCGGACAGCAGCATAATGTAGAGATAGAAATCCTGATCCAGCAATGTTTCACTTACTGAGCTCCTTGCTGTCATTTTGATAAAATTACTGTTTTCTCTGTTGCAGATTTGGCAGCTCCCAAGTATGACTTGACTACTGGAGTAGTGCTCTAATGATAATCTCCAGATGATTTAACAGTGTTTTAATGCAAACTACACTGAGCAGCCTAGTAAGTGATACATCACTGGAATAAAGATGTCTGTGTCCACATTATGGTGCGCTCAGATGAGATGGCTAAAACCTGGTGACATAATCCCTTTAACACTAATACAAACAGTACAAATGTTTATAATAAAGAAAATCTTCTCCCATTGCTTCGAGGGCCCCGTTCACCTGGAATTGTAGAACAACCTAGAATAGAAAAGAAACAAATAAAACATGAATTCAGAAACTTTAACAAGACCGGAACTTTAGTCTCCGAAACGCCTCATTCTTTCTTGGGAGCTGATCACTGCCGTCTTCTTAATCTCTTTAAAGGAAAGAAGGGGAATACATATGTTAAAACCGAAATGTTTATTGTTCAAGGACAATGTGAATGAGTACCGTATATTCCGGCGTATAAGACGACCTGGTGTATAAGACGACCCCCCTACTTTCCTGTTAAAATATAGAGTTTAGGATATATTCACCGTATAAGACTACCCCTTTTCCAACGCATACCAAACACCGGTAAAAATAAAAAAAAAAACAGATTTGAATTTAACATGGTCCTTTTTTAATTTAAATTCTTATGACATGCAGGTATATAGCAGGAAAACTGTCACTCATAAACATATTAAAATAGGGGGGACCCCACGTCATTTTTTGGGGGGGTCCCCCATTCTAATAGCTAGTAAAGGCTAGGTATTCAGCTGGGGGCTGATATTAGTAGCCTGGGAAGCTCCGTGGGTATTACCCTCTTCCCAGACTTCAAACATCTGCCCCAGCCGTCTGCTTAACCTCCGCTAGAGACTATAATGATGGTGGATCCCACGCCAATTTTCTTTTTAAAAAATCCTTTATTTTAACACTAAATGACAATTGAGGGGTTAATAAAGATGCAGTCCCTAAATTATTAATTTTGTAATTAATTTTTCCCAAAAATGTTGACGTGGGGCTTCGCCATATTTTTGTGTCCAGCCAGGTACAGCAGGCAGGAACGGGCTGCACCCAACCACCAGCTGCCTATTTGTACCTGGCCGGACACAACAATATAGGGAAGCCCTTTTTTTTTTTAATTATTTCATGAAATAATTTAAAAAAAAAATACGTGGGGCTTCGCCCTATTTTTGTGTCCAGCCAGGTACAACTAGGCAGCTGGGGGCTGGAATCTGCAGCGCAGGGAGACCCAAGCTTTCTGGGCCCCCCCCCCCCGCTGCAAATTGCAGTCCGCAGCCACCCCGGAAAATGGCGCGTTCATAGAAGCGCCATCTTCTGGCGCTGTACCCAACTCATCCAGGGCCCTGGTGCGGTGGCTCACTGGGTAATAAAGGGGTTAGGGCCAGCTTGGCATTATCAGCTGGCCCTAAGCCCGAAATTCATGGGGTCACGCCAATATTAGACATGACCACCATGAATTTCTAGTAAAGTATTTAAAAAAACACAACACCCAGAAAAAAGTCCTTTAATTGAAATAAAGACACAATTCTTTATTGTTCTAAATTAAACCATACTTACCATCACGCCCATTCCAGCTGAAGCCAACGATCTCCTGCAATAAAAGTAAAATAATAAAGCAACCTCATCCTTACCTCTCCATGGTTCCCAGGACCGGTCCAGCTCTGCTACATTCACATGACAGGCTGCACCGCAGCAGAACGCTGCCGTTCAGCTTGCCATGCGGCAGACACTGAGAAGCGCAGGCATGCTTGTGCTCCTCAGTGTCTGACTGTGACGGCATCCAGATGAGCCGAGATCATGTCCAATGAACTCTGCTCACCTCATGCACGTCACTGACAGCGTGGGAAAATTCTCCTGCTCCCCGCATGCGCAGTAGAAGTTTCCCACGCTGTCAGTGACGGACGTCCAGGAGGTGAGCTGAGTTCATTGTCGGCTCATCTGGATGCCGTCACAGTCAGACACTGAGGAGCGCAAGCATGCCTGCGCTTCAGTGTCTGCAGGATGACAGGCTGGATGGCAGCGTTCTGCTGCGGTCCAGCCTGTCATCTCGATGTAGCAGAGCTGGACCTGTCCTGGGAACCATGGAAAGGTAAGGATGAGGTTGGTTTATTATTTTTCTTTTATTGCAGGAGATCGTTGGCTTCAGCTGGAATGGGCGTGATGGTAAGTATAGTTTAATTTAGAACAATAAAGATTTGTGTCTTTATTTCAATTAAAGGAGTTTATTCTGGGTGTTTGTGTTTTTTTTTTAACTTTGACTATGGGGTTAGCAATGGGGGTGTCTTATAGACGCCTCTCCATTACTAACCTGGGCTTGATGTCAGCTGGCATTATAAGCTGACATCAACCCCAGCCCTATTACCCCCTGCCACCGCTACAGGGCAGCGTGGAAGAGCGAGGCTAAGTGCCAGAATTGGTGCATCCTATGAATGCGCCATTTCTGGGGCGGCTGACGGCTGGTGTTTCTAGCCTGGGAGGGGGCCAATATTCATGGCTCCCTTCCTGGGCTATTAATATCAGCCCCCAGCTGTCTGCCTAGCCTTTGCTAGCTATTAAAATAGGGGGGACCCCACGTCATTTTTTTTGGGGGGTCCCCCATTTTAATAGCTAGTAAAGGCTATGTATTCAGCTGGGGGCTGATATTAGTAGCCTGGGAAGCTCCGTGGGTATTATCCCCTTCCCAGGCTTCAAACATCTGCCCCAGCCGTCTGCTTAACCTCCGCTAGAGACTAAAATTAAGGGGAACCCCACGCCAATTTTTTTTTTAATAAATCCGTTATTTTAACCCTTGATGACAAGTACAGTAACCAGCACTGTCACTGTACTTCATATATATGTGACTGACATGTTTCTATCTATCTAATCTATGTGTGATGCTCTATCTTTCTGTTCTAAATTGTCGGGTACAGATGCTGAATTGCCGGCCGGCTTTTTTAAAGAGACGGTGCATGAAAACACTATTATTTGTTTTAATAAATCCTTTACACTAAATGACAAGTACAGTAAGCAATACTGTCACTGTACTTCATATATATGTGACTGACATGTTTCTATCTATCTAATCTATGTGTGAAGCTCTATTCTTTCTATTCTAAATTGTCGGGTGCCGGCTTATGCCGCTGCTGAATTGCCGGCTTTTCATATATTGTCACAGAAGCGATGCGAACTTCCCAGCTCCGGACACAGCGCAGCGCTTCTGTGACAAGTGAAAGCTGTCGGCACAGAAGCCCTGCGCTGTGTCCGGAGCTGGGAATACGCAGCGATGTGTCCGTTTCAGCACAGAAGCGCTGACTATCTGGACCTACCGCCGCCGTATTTTAACTCCCTCCACCTTATATTAACTCCGACATGGCAGGGATACGGCCACGGCAGCTTATTAACACCCCCAGAGTATCCCCGCATGTCAATTTCTGAAAGTTCAAAAGCATTACCGGCGTATAAGACGACCCCAGACTAGACAGAAGATTTTTCAGTCTTCAAAAGTCGTCTTATACGCCGGAATATACGGTATATTGACCAATTACCCTGGGTGTTTCCTTTTCCTCAACTGCATCCCTGTCTTCATGGACCTTGTTGTGACCCTAGGTTCGATTGGTGCTCTCCGCCTGATATAAATAATAACATTACATTTTCTGGGCACTTAGAGTGGTATAAGGATATCTTCTATCAATCCTAAAAGTTTAGGCATCGAGGTTTGTTCTGCGATGGAGATATCATCAATAAACGCCTGTAATATACCCTTCCGCATACTGTCTACAAGTGGCCGCTACTGAGAGCACTTTGCCTGGGTATAGGTGCTGAGGATGCTCGGAAGAACAAGTCATTGTCCATAACATCACAAGCTATGTACAGTTTGCCAACTCCTACTAGCTTGCTTGATTTAATAATATACCCACCTTTGAGTCTTAGTATTTAAATTTGACACACCGAGGTCCTCTGTTTCACCCTGGGCACTGTAGTCTTCAGCTTGCTGGACCATTTGCTCCTCTTCTCCATTGCTCCCTTCTGCTTCTCTTTAGGGGAGATAGAAAACAGAATATTACATTTTATCAACAATTTGGTGAAATAGATCATAACTGCTTTGCAATAAATTACCTTGAGCTGCTGGGTTGAGGTTGATTTTCCGATGATTTCCCTGCTGCCAAGACCAGTGTGTATGCTTGGCAGAGTTCTCCTAACGTTTTTTCTCTGTAATTCCTCTCTGCTGTCATGTTGGAATGACTGAGATATTTGGAGAAAAGATACCTCTGTGTCTCTGTTAAATGTGACACGGTCCATGTTTCACAAGTTTTTCTTGCCACCTGACTAGAGATGGATTTAAATTTGTACCTAGATAGCAATAGAGTAGATCATAAATACATGGCACAACATCTAATATGTAGGATTTTTAACTTTTAAGACTTACTTCTTCTGGTAGCGATGAAGGTCGGTGGATACATTATATATCTGTCTTCCTGTAGTCGATAAGAAGAATTTATCTGGACTGTCTTTTTTGGCCAGCACCCGTCTCACTTTTTTAAAGTAGATGTTAAACCACTGTAAATAAACAAAACAAAAAACAGTAAACCACTTAATAAAAATTGAGTTGGGCCCTTCAATATTAAGATAAGAAAATTTGAAATAGACTAAATTAATTACTGGAGTCAATGACCGCACCAACGTGAGGGAGGGATGTGCCTGACCAGGAGAGCGAAACCTACAGACTAAAAGGGCGGTATCTCTCCTCCGCCTCAGTTGGATTTCAGAGCATGATAGGAACCACACAATCTAAATATATAGAAAAGTCACCTCACACCAAACATATGTCAGACTATAAACTGCCCACCATTCATTTAAAGTGCAGAACATCTGTGATAAGGGAGAGCATATCTGTTCCTACTGATAATGCATTCTGGATGCTGCTGCAACAAGCATTATTGTTAAGAAAATGCACTATTCTGTACACCGATACTATGGTTTAGCATCCTGGATACTGCAGGGAAATAAGGGAAAGACTCCCAACACACCTGCATGAGGATGTAGCACCAAGTTGTCCTGTAAAATCTGGTTAAAGGGAGGATCTACTAAAAGGGACAGAATGCCACTAATCCTACGGGTTGAAGTCATGACAACTAACAGATCCCTCTCTAATGTGGGTGCCGTCGTAGTGACAGGAACATTTTACCTTTTCTTCTTCTTCAGTAAGCACAAAACAGGCTACTTGGTGGGCAGCAGTCTTATGGCATTTAACTCCGACAATTATTAGCTGTTCATTTTGATAGATGTGACGCATCCTCTCTGTCCACTCAGAAACCTGTGAGTCAAGACATGGGAAAGTTAGATAGACATGTGGCTTTAAATCAGGATAATGAGTAGGTTGTTACTTACCGTCATGTTTCTGACAACTCCTGGTCTTTGTAAGTGTTTTAGTATGATTAAGGCCTCAAGGTAATAGAGAATCTCCAACTGATGCACTTCATTTCGGGATCCTCCTTGGACATCCTCGATGGCTTGCAGGAAAGCTGGCTTTGCAACGGTCAGGATCTCCTGGCATTGCTGAGGTGTTTTGTCCAATTTATGCAACTCCAGGTACCTAAGAGAAAGATTAATAAATGTGACTGATAGGTGAGGCCTATTTTTAAGTCATGTATGAAAAATCCTGGCGGGAGAGAGAAAAGAGAAAAAATAATAATTGTGCATACATCTGAAAGGATAAAAATTAGCTGACATACCTTTTGCTGACAACTTCTTTTGCAACTCCCTTGGAAAATTTCTTCTGAATATCCGCAGTCACATATTGGAAATACTTCATTGCCTTGAAGAGTTTTTCATTTTTATCGCGTAAATTGGTTGCAAATAGTTGATAATGTACAAATTTCCGGACATTCTTAATGTAGTTGGTGACAGTTTGGTTGCACAGACCGAGATCTTGAATGTTTTTGAAAAATAAATGGGCGTTTTCAATCTTTGTCGCAAAGTTGAGGCTCACACGGCGTTTGTTCATAAAGTATAAAAACCTTGACACATTTTCAGCAATTTGTTTGTATCTTTCCAGCTTGCAATGGTTCTGCAAATAAGAGGAAAAACCTTTTAATATTGGATGAGACAGAGAATGGCGATCATAATAACCTGCATCTTTCATTTTGATCCTCTTGTCAACAGTCCATTTCTGGCTTGTCATCCTACAAATTTGGAAGAAAGAACAACAGGTCAGAGTAGAAACAAATTACAACTTTGAGAAAAATACTGTGTAAGCATATACAGCATATATATAGTGACGTCCTGCCAATGGCAGTAGACTATGCAGCCGCTATGGGGCCTGTGAGTCCAGGGTTCCCTGTAACGACGCATTCATGGGGCCCTCACCCAGTGGAAGAATCTGGGGAAATGTCGGGGACCTTGACAGCTGGGGGTTCCACTCACCGTTGTCAGGGGTGGTAAACATTTCTGTGTCCCCAGGCCCGATTTCTGTGGACCCCAGTGCTCTGACTGGCAGCAGCACTTTGCTGACTGCCTGCCCTTTATACGCAGCATCCACTGCTGAACACTGCGTGTTCTGAAGTTCATCTGTGGGTAAAGCTAGTACATCATCCTCTACTGGCCCACAGATGAAAATCGTAATGGCAGTGCATTTTAGTATGCCCCGCCAAAGCTGTGTGCCCCACAGAGCTGTCTGTGTGTAGGGCACTTTTTTGGCATCCTGTTTTATGGCTGCAATGGAAGGGAAATCTATTGCCTAAAATAGGAGAAAAAATTACTTTGTAAGGGCTGTAAAGTTGTGGGATATGCTATTAATTGTCCCAGTTAAACATTATTTGTATTGTTTTTTTGCTCAATATATATATATATATATATATATATAGATAGATATAAAAGCATGATGAGTGAGAATGTTACACACACTAACTGACCTCGGCCTGTCTTCATCTGTTTGGCTGGTATTTTCCTCTCTTTCTCTGGTCTCTGGTTGTTGATCGGCTTCACTGTCGGATGTTTCAGAGGATGTATAGTCTTCTGCAGCTGAAAGATGCACCAATTCAGGATTTGATATGGCTCGGCATGCCGATGTGCCAGTTGATGTAGATGGCTCCTCATCTTCAACAGTCCTGTAAATTATAAAAATCCTTAGTAATAACGTGAAGTACAATCTTGAGTAGGCCAGCAGTGTTGACAATTTTTTAAAGTGGCCTAAAAGCCAGGATGTGCTGAGGCCAAGGCAATGTTTGAGCAAGGGATTAAAGTAAATTCCTTGTATAAATTTACACTCACCTGTAGACATCATAATCCTCTGTGACAGGCGGCTCTTCCACTGTGACGGGCGGCTCTTCCTCTGGGACTGGCGGCTCTTCCTCTGGGACTGGCGGCTCTTCCTCTGGGACTGGCGGCTCTTCCTCTGGGACGGGCGGCTCTTCCTCTGGGACGGGCGGCTCTTCCTCTGGGACTGGCGGCTCTTCCTCTGGGACGGGCGGCTCTTCCTCTGGGACGGGCGGCTCTTCCTCTGGGACGGGCGGCTCTTCCTCTGGGACGGGCGGCTCTTCCTCTGGGACGGGCGGCTCCTCCTCGATGACTGTAGACATTTCCTCCTCAACAGACATCACTTCCTCCTCATTAGGCAGCTCTTGCTCACTGGTTGTCAGCTCATCCTGCACAGGTGATGCCCCCTCATCTTCAACAATCCTGTAAATATAAAATACACGTGATTATTTGGCATAGTTCAGAACATATATGCAAATCTATAAAGCTTACACAAGTATGAACATCAGTATTCAAAGAATAAGATGCTAGTGGGGCATACCTGGCCATAGTTGGTTTCTCGGGTACTATAAACCCTCTGTCCTCCAGGAAGGAGATAAGATCGTCCTTTGTAGTGATCTCTGGAATCTTGTCATAAGGGATATATGTTCCTTTTGTTGCAATTGCTATCAGTGAGTTTCTAGATTCTTTCACTAGCGCATCCTTCTCCTCTTCTGTACAGTATCTAAGGCATTGTCGTGTAAGGTGCTGTGGCAGTTGAGTAAATGTTTTGTAACATAGTGGACATGTCTTCAGCATCCTGAAGCCGCTGTAAAAAAGAAAAATGTAAGATCAGGAACAATATCAGTGAGAATCTAGCTTTTCCACCCACTAATATCAACCAGCATTTTTTATGTTTCAGCAGGATAACTGGATTTCAAAAATCTGATTTTTTTTTTACAACAAATACATAGCTCATGAGAAAAGGCACGTCTCATCATTGCCATAGATTTTTTTTAAAAAGATGAGGGCTGGCTCTAGAGTGTATTTTGACCACCAATAGCCAGCCCTCATTTTTGGTCACAAAAACGGACAAACGTACACAATTTTTTAAGGAGCAATTGTTTAGCACAAGTTAATGCACTTTTATAGCATACTACACAAATTGTGTCAATATTGTGCACATAACACATGCGGTTTTTTATCATATGCATGTTCCTAGATCTTGCGCAAATCTGAGGTTTTGCAAGAATTATTTAGATTGACAAAGATACCGTGCAAAAAATTAATGTGGTATTGACTATGCAAATGCTTATACAGTTTTGCACATGACCGGTACTCATTTATCAGTCAAAAAGGAGAAAAAACGAGTGAGCGAGCAAGTACATATACAGTTTAAAGCCTTTTCACACTGCAAACTTTGAAAGATACAGAAAGACCGCGCCAAAAACATAAACCCTTTCTGTGACTGAGCCTGAACAATTGCAAGCCTTAACATGATGTTAGAATACACTTTCACACCACAATCCTTCCCCCTCCCCCCACCACAGTAATACAACCAAGCTAAAAAGTTTGCAGAGGTCACAGAGAGGACATCAGATTAGGCACCTGATTCCAGTACAAACTATATGAGTACAAGCATACTTATACACCTGATTCCAGTACAAGCTATATGAGTACAAGTATACTTATACACCTGATTCCAGTACAAGCTATATGAGTACAAGTATACTTATACACCTGATTCCAGTACAAGCTCAGATGATGCTGCAGTATAGTTAGGCACCTGATCCCAATACATGCTGTATGTTAACCTCTTCTGCAAATACTCCCATGGTCTCAGTGTACCCCAGAATGCATGCTGCAATGGTGTCCAGAAAGAGTATTTCTAGAAGCAACACATACCTCTGCAGATTCATATTTCCCTCCCACTCACTATCCCACCAGGTGTACTTACCTTCTTTTGGGCGGCATGGTTGTAATTGGCTAAGGTCACAGCTTCTCTTGTGCACTAATCACCCTTGTTGCTCCTGAGCACTGGATCAAATTAAACTTCCCTCCAAAACTCCTTTTCCTTTTCCTAAAATGATGCACTTGTCAGTGATTGGTTTATTTGAATGTAAATCATGAATCTGCTCCGATTGGTTAATGCAACTTAGTAGGCGTAGCTTTTTCTTGATGAGAGCTGGCTACAGGTACTTCCAGGACGACCCGTAGCCAGCCCTCACCCTTGGATTAGCTCAATGAGGATGAGAGCTGGCTACAGGTACTTCCAGGATGACCCGTAGCCAGCCCTCACCCTTGGAATCGTTCAATGAGGATGAGAGCTGGCTACAGGTACTTCCAGGAAGACCCGTAGCCAGCCCTCACCCTTGGAATAGCTCAATGAGGATGAAAGCTGGCTACAGGTACTTCCAGGACGACCCGTAGCCAGCCCTCACCCTTGGAATAGCTCAATGAGGATGAGAGCTGGCTACAGGTACTTCCAGGATGACCCGTAGCCAGCCCTCACCCTTGGAATCGTTCAATGAAGGTGAGGGCTGGCTACTGGTTTGATGATACCAAAAGCACTTAAAATTCAATCTGCAACAAAAAAGTCGCTCTGACGCCGCCGTTCAGGGCTGCGTCCGTTATCACGCTCATCTGATGAATTACGGAAAAAAAACGTAAACTTTATAGTTTTTTTGGCGCTCTTATTTCACCGCCCGTTCCTACGTGCCGCCATTCAGCGCAGCTTCCGTTATCACGCTCATCTAATGAATTATGGAAAAAAAACGTAAACTTTATAATTTTTTTGCCGCGCTTATTTCACCGCCCGTTCCCACGCGCCGCGGTACAGCGCACCTTCCGTTATCACGCTCATCTTATGAATTACGGAAAAAAACGTAAACTTTATAGTTTTTTTGGCGCGCTTATTTCACCGCCCGTTCCTACGCGCCGCCGTTCAGCGCAGCTTCCGCTATCACGCTCATCTGATGAATTACGGAAAAAACCCGAAAACTTTATAGTTTTTTGGCGCGCTTATTTCACCGCCCGATCCTACGCGCCGCCGTTCAGCGCACCTTCCGTTATCACGCTCATCTGATGAATTACGGAAAAAAAACGTAAACTTTATAGTTTTTTTGGCGCTCTTATTTCACCGCCCGTTCCTACGCGCCGCCGTTCAGCGCAGCTTCCGTTATCACGCTCATCTGATGAATTGCGGAAAAAAAACGTAAAATTTATATTTTTTTGGGCGCGCTTATTTCACCGCCCGTTCCTACGCGCCGCCGTTCAACGCAGCGTCCGTTATCACGCCCATCTAATGAATTATGGAAAAAAAAACGTAAAGTTTATAGTTTTTTTGGCGCGCTTATTTCACCGCCCGATCCTACGCGCCGCCGTTCAGCGCACCTTCCGTTATCACGCTCATCTGATGAATTACGGAAAAAAAACGTAAACTTTATAGTTTTTTTGGCGCTCTTATTTCACCGCCCGTTCCTACGTGCCGCCGTTCAGCGCAGCGTCCGTTATCACCCTCATCTGATGAATTACGGAAAAAAAACGTAAACTTTATAGTTTTTTTGGCGCGCTTATTTCACCGCCCGTTCCTATGCGCCGCCGTTCAGCACAGCGTCCGTTATCACGCTCAATGAGGATGAGAGCTGGCTACAGGTGCCTCCAGGGCGACACCTAGCCAGCCCTCACCCTTGGAATAGCTCAATGAGGATGAGAGCTGGCTACAGGTGCCTCCAGGGCGACCCCTAGCCAGCCCTCACCCTTGGAGCAGCTCAATGAGGATGAGAGCTGGCTACAGGTGCCTCCAGGGCGACCCCTAGCCAGCCCTCACCCTTGGAGCAGCTCAATGAGGATGAGAGCTGGCTACAGGTGCCTCCAGGGCGACCCCTAGCCAGCCCTCACCCTTGGAGCAGCTCAATGAGGATGAGAGCTGGCTACAGGTGCCTCCAGGGCGACCCCTAGCCAGCCCTCACCCTTGGAGCAGCTCAATGAGGATGAGAGCTGGCTACAGGTGCCTCCAGGGCGACCCCTAGCCAGCCCTCACCCTTGGAGCAGCTCAATGAGGATGAGAGCTGGCTACAGGTGCCTCCAGGGCGACCCCTAGCCAGCCCTCACCCTTGGAGCAGCTCAATGAGGATGAGAGCTGGCTACAGGTGCCTCCAGGGCGACCCCTAGCCAGCCCTCACCCTTGGAGCAGCTCAATGAGGATGAGAGCTGGCTACAGGTTTGATGATACCAAAAGCACTTAAAATTCAATCTGCAACAAAAAAAAGTCGCTCTGACGCCGCCGGTAAGGGCTGCGTCCGTTATCACGCTCATCTGATAAATTACAGAAAAAAAACGTAAACTTTATCGTTTTTTTGGCGCACTTATTTCACCGCCCGCTCCTACGTGCCGCCGTTCAGCACAGCATCCGTTATCACGCTCATCTGATGAATTACGGAAAAAAAACGTAAACTTTATAGTTTTTTTGGCGCGCTTATTTCACCGCCCGTTCCTACGCGCCGCCATTCAGCGCAGCGTCCGTTATCACGCTCATCTGATGAATTACGGAAAAAAAACGTAAACTTTATAGTTTTTTTGGCGCGCTTATTTCACCGCCCGTTCCTACGCGCCGCCGTTCAACGCAGCTTCCGTTATCACGCTCATCTAATGAATTATGGAAAAAAACGTACACTTTATAGCTTTTTTGGCGCGCTTATTTCACCGCCCGTTCCTACGCGCCGCCGTTCAGCGCAGCTTCCGTTATCACGCTCATCTGATGAATTACGGAAAAAAAACGTAAATTTTATAGTTTTTTTGGCGCGCTTATTTCACCGCCCGTTCCTACGCGCCGCCGTTCAGCGCAGCGTCCGTTATCACCCTCATCTGATGAATTACGGAAAAAAAACGTAAATTTTATAGTTTTTTTGGCGCGCTTATTTCACCGCCCGTTCCTATGCGCCGCCGTTCAGCGCAGCGTCCGTTATCACGCTCAATGAGGATGAGAGCTGGCTACAGGTGCCTCCAGGGCGACACGTAGCCAGCCCTCACCCTTGGAATAGCTCAATGAGGATGAGAGCTGGCTACAGTTGCCTCCAGGGCGACCCCTAGCCAGCCCTCACCCTTGGAATAGCTCAATGAGGATGAGAGCTGGCTACAGGTGCCTCCAGGGCGACCCGTAGCCAGCCCTCACCCTTGGAATAGCTCAATGAGGATGAGAGCTGGCTACAGGTGCCTCCAGGGCGACCCGTAGCCAGCCCTCACCCTTGGAATAGCTCAATGAGGATGAGAGCTGGCTACAGGTGCCTCCAGGGCGACCCGTAGCCAGCACTCACCCTTGGAATAGCTCAATGAGGATGAGAGCTGGCTACAGGTGCCTCCAGGGCGACCCCTAGCCAGCCCTCACCCTTGGAATAGCTCAATGAGGATGAGAGCTGGCTACAGCTGCCTCCAGGGCGACCCCTAGCCAGCCCTCACCCTCGGAATAGCTCAATGAGGATGAGAGCTGGCTACAGGTGCCTCCAGGGCGACCCCTAGCCAGCCCTCACCCTCGGAATAGGTCAATGAGGATGAGAGCTGGCTACAGGTGCCTCCAGGGCGACCCCTAGCCAGCCCTCACCCTTGTAATAGCTCAATGAGGATGAGAGCTGGCTACAGGTTTGATGATACCAAAAGCACTTAAAATTCAATCTGCAACAAAAAAAAGTCGCTCTGACGCCGCCGTTAAGGGCTGCGTCCGTTATCACGCTCATCTGATAAATTACGGAAAAAAAACGTAAACTTTATAGTTTTTTTGGAGCGCTTATTTCACTGCCTTTTCCTACGCGCCGCCGTTTAGCGCAGCTTCCGTTATCACGCTCATCTAATGAATTATGGAAAAAAAGTAAACTTTATAGTTTTTTGGCGCGCTTATTTCACCGCCTGTTACTACGCGCCACCGTTCAGCGCAGCTTCCGTTATCACGCTCATCTGATGAATTACGGAAAAAAAACGTAAACTTTATAGTTTTTTTGGCGCGCTTATTTCACCGCCCGTTCCTACGCTTCGCCGTTCAGCGCAGCGTCTGTTATCACGCTCATCTGATGAATTACAGAAAAAAAACGTAAACTTTATCGTTTTTTTGGCGCACTTATTTCACCGCCCGTTCCTACGTGCCGCCGTTCAGCACAGCATCCATTATCACGCTCATCTGATGAATTACGGAAAAAAAACGTAAACTTTATAGTTGTTTTGGCGCGCTTATTTCATCCCCCGTTCCTACGTGCCGCCATTCAGCGCATCGTCCGTTATCACGCTCATCTGATGAATTATGGAAAAAAAAAGCGTAAACTTTATAGTTTTTTTGGCGCGCTTATTTCACCGCCCGTTCCTACGCGCCGCCGTTCAGCGCAGCGTCCGTTTTCACGCTCATCTGATGAATTACAGAAATAAAACGTAAACTTTATAGTTTTTTTGGCGCACTTATTTCACCGCCCATTCCTACGTGCCGCCGTTCAGCACAGCAACCGTTATCACGCTCATCTGATGGATTACGGAAAAAAAACGTAAACTTTATAGTTGTTTAGGCGCGCTTATTTCACGCCCGTTCCTACGCGCCGCCATTCAGCGCAGCGTCCGTTATCACGCTCATCTGATGAATTACGGAAAAAAACCGTAAACATTATAGTTTTTTGGGCGCGCTTATTTCACCGCCCGTTCCTACGCCACGGTTTTTACACAACTTTAAGTGTTTTACAACATGGTCACATGCTCTATTTACTTTTACCTATTTTTGATATGAAATATGGGCTCAATATCAGTGATTATTGCTGCCATTTTTGTGTCTTTTTAAATAATGATGTAATAAAATTGCAACTTTTTAAATGCCTTTAATTAAACTCCTTATTCTCATTTGATTATATGGTCACAATCTGTGTTAAAAGAGTTAATGTTTTACAAGGTCAGGCAGCAGCACTGTTGAAAGTCCTAATCTCAGTGAAACAACAGAGACAAAAATGCTACATCATCATCCCCTCCCCCCATCACAGCCATTCCACCGAAGGATAAGTGAAAAATCTCCTTATTGTGTGTTTCCTGTGAGGGTCTATCATGAACGAGTGAATGGCTTTTAAAGCACAGCTGCCATCCAGTGTTCAATTTCCAGAAAAGCAGCTGAATTCTGTCTGACAAGTAATGAATGATATTTAAAGCACAGATGCCATCTGGTGGTCATTTCCAAGTGATGAAATGTTGTGAGGGCTGGCTAAATGGCTTGTTTTTCGGACCTGGCACAGACGAGGTTTTTGCAAGCCTTTTTTCGGAGCCTTAATGGCGTCGGATCGACCCGGGGCGGCGTGCAGAGCATCTCCCGGGCTGGATCTGTAAAATGGCGAGCGTTGCGTCGTCCAGCGGCGAAGTTTTTTCGTGAGGGCTGGCTATTGTAGGTGAGAGCTGGCTAT
This sequence comes from Phyllobates terribilis, assembly GCF_046119375.1. Taxonomy (NCBI): domain Eukaryota; kingdom Metazoa; phylum Chordata; class Amphibia; order Anura; family Dendrobatidae; genus Phyllobates; species Phyllobates terribilis. Next base: position 93,859 of record NW_027363631.1, read on the forward strand.
TAAAGAAGATGGCAGAGAGGATTTCTTTGGAAAAATGTTTTCATCTCGAAACGTTACGAAAAAAGTACAGCGCGTCCGGCATGTGATAAGAGTGCGGCACGCCGAATAGCGGCGTCCAGCTCCAAACCGCGTGCGTTCCAGAGCCAGAAAACTGTAGCGCGGACGCCGAGGCTTAATCGCAAATTCCGGAGATGCTCGTCCCCTCGGGACGAGTGTGGGAGCGCCTGACGCGAATCTGGTCAAAAAACGCAAACATTTCCAAAATCCAAAGGTCCAACTGTTGAGTCTGCCTATGGGGAGTGCATTATACTATATTGAGGATTATCTGGTGCATTATACTATATAGAGGCTATTTATACAGTGTGGGGATTACAGTTAGGGTCATATAGTGTGGGGTATTTGTATGGTGTGGGGGCCATCATACAGTGTTGGAGACATCAGTTTGGGGGCTACTAAGGGGTCAGTATACTGTGTGTGGGGGTACTATACAGTGAGGGGGCATTATACTGTGTATAGGAAAGCATCATACTGTGTAGAGAGGGGCTGTACATGGGGGAGACTCAGGACATTATTAAATGTTAAGTGGGCACTTATCTTTATAGGGGAACTCAGGTTATTGTGACTGTCAAATGGGCACACAGAGGGCACAATTACTTTCTAGGGGGCAAAATGTGGGCACTGTTTTCTAGGGCACGTGCACACGGCATTACTATATTCTAGAGGTTTGTTTAACCATCTAGAGGGGGCACAGCAGGTGCAGTAATAGGGACACATACAACAGCGGCTCAGTATTGGGGTATCAGCAGGATGAGGAGTTTAAAAAAAAAAAAAAAAAAATCTATTATACCCCCCTCCGAGACCGCCACCGTCTGAGTGTCCTGGGAGGACCCGCTTCATTTCCACTTATAATCATGAGTGGGCTGCCATGAGGCGGGTCCTCTCACGACATTGGAGTGTTCTTGGGGCGGAGCCTTCCTTGAGGGATGTTGTGGGGCAATTTCCACTTATGACTGCCAGACGAGCCAGGAATCTGGGTGATCTGGTTACTTCAAGTCATTATGTCCCACCAGCACCTAACCCTTTTGGGTCGCGCGGTCCCAGGGTTGGATCCTATCCATGTGGCCATTGTGTAGCTTGCGCTAATGTGCTCCGTTGTTCGTCTTTTATGAACTCAGATGGCTCCCGGACATACCGAATCCTCAGATATATTTCCTGCAGTACAACACACGTGGTTTATTATGCCACGTGTGGGTGTCAAAAAATTTATGTAGGTCTTACTACAAGGGAACTGAGGATTCGGGTTCGGGAGCATGTTCGGGACATTGGCGCAGCTAGATCTGTGTCGGACCCCCGGGAGCTCAGAACGTTACCACGACACTTCAAACAAGTTCATGATTGTGATCCACGCAGCCTTATGGTGCGTGGAATTGATGTGGTGCATCTGGGCTCTCGGGGTGGTGACTACAAATTGTGCCTTGCACAAAAAGAGGCCAGATGGATTAGCACCCTGGATACCCTGGTACCGCGCGGCCTTAATGAAAATCTGAATTTTTCTTCATTTTTATGATTGGGCCCTTTTGCTTGGCGATGCTCCCCCTCAGCGTTAATAATTTTTTCCGATCTGTAGTTCGTGCTTTAGTTTTTAGCCTCTTTTAATTGTGTGTTCCTTACTTTTTTTTTTTTTCTCTTACGTTTTTAGACCTATGGCTATGAACCCATTATTATTGTGCACCTTATGGACCCTGTCCTACTTACTGTTCAAGATATTCTACAGCTGACAACTCGGAGCATCTCTCAAGAGCCCCCTGATGACTATCATCTTTCCTTTATATGGGGGAAATGGTTCTATATTGAATTGTATCCATGTATATAAATTGTGACCTATACCCACATTGGGAATTTTTTCAATCACATATGTGAGTGCTTTTGAATCCTTGTTATATTGATGCCCCAGCTGTCATACCTATTGTTCTGTGACAGTGAGTATTTTACTTCATTTGATGTCTCTTGTACTATATGCTCCCTGTCCCCTGTGCATGTCTCTATTCATTATCTCCATTTACACATTGGTGGTGCGCGTGTCCTCCGGTCCTGGGCTGGCCTGCGCCCGCGTCTGGCTGCCTCCTGCCCCGGGCGCTCTCCTGGGGGCGTTTCCTAGGCACGCCCCCGGGCGCGCGCTCGGGGCTTGGCGACTGTGATGCGTGCGGCGGGGGGCGCGGCTCCGGGTACACGCGCCGCTCCACACCAACGAATTGCGTCCTTTCCCACCATGTGACTAGCGGTGGGCGTATATATTCAGGTCCTGTCGGGTACACTTTACAGCGCCTCTTGAAAAAGAAGAGCGAAACGCGCGTCGGGGCGCGCTTCTATTTGTTGGCACCCTCTGTGATCCCTCTGCTATTTCTGCGGGCTTTCTGCCACCCGGTGTTATATATCAGGGTGAGTGATTATTCTTTTCCCTCTCTTGGGCATTCCCTGTGTACCTATGCATCCTATTTTATGGGCACATAGCAGCCAGTACTTTTGACTTTGGCTTTGTATCATTCCCTCATGTTACTAGTTTACATTTTGCGACTTTTGCACATTACATTGTCCAGTCTTTCTATTATAATGATTTGTGCCCTATAAAGGGTTATTCTTTATAATTATGTACCGTTATATGTGCTGCTATATATGTATAGAGTGTCCTTTTGCATGTACAGTTGATTATGCCCTTTTGTTTTAGATTGTCCCGCAGTTTTATTACCATGGGTCACTTTGTCTGGCACTGCCTTCCAAGATCCTCTTGCCTTGTCACTATTTTCTTGTATAACCCTTTATTATTTTGGTGATGAATTATTAATTAATAAACTTTGTCTTTTGCTATGCTACTCTTGTTTTCTCCGGTTCTTTTATATTGTATTTGAGTAGGCAATCTGAACTTGGTGCCGGACAACATGTCTTAGCACCATGTTCCATACCATAGCATTTATTTGGCCAGCTTTGTTTACAAGGATGAGGAGTTTGTACAGGTTGGGAATAGATGGGGACGGTGCCTGAAATGTAAGGAGTCAAATGTGTCTTTGGATGGAGACGTTGTCGTGTCGGTCTGGGCCAGATGAAAAAGACGGTAAAAAGTGAACAATTTAATCAGAAAGAACGTCATCTGTAAATTACTATATATAACTGTAATCTCTTATATATTCTGCAGGACTGACATCTATCAATATATGTCGCCATATGGCGGTAGTATCAGTGCTGCTCTGTGTATAGAGATTATTTTCAGTAACAGCGTGGTCATCTGCTGAGGTTCTCCTACATCCACTATATGGGTGCGCCACTATTTTTGTAATCAGGGTCACCTGGTTAGGGGCCCACTCAGAAGTTTCGCCCCCCCCCGAACCAAAACCCTATCATACAGCCAGCATCTGTCTGTAACAGCAGCGACTGGAGCGAGCTGTAATTGCTGATGTTTAACCATTTAAATCTCTGACACCTGCATTTAAATCACTGACTTGCTGGTGTGCACGCACCAGCTCCTATCTCCTTCATACCTGCACAACGTGATCTATGGCAGAATTGCAGTTTTTTTTACCATGTCAGCATACTTAGAATTTTTTTTCCATTTTCCAGTATATTGCATGGTAAAAGGAATAGTGGCATTCAAAATTACAACTTGTCCTGCAAAAGCAAGTCCTCATATGAGTAATTCAATTGAAAAATATAAAAGTTAGGATGCTTGAAAGATAGGGAATAAAAAACTCGAAAGCGCAACAATGAAAATTGGCTGTGGTGGGAAGAGGTTCAAGGGGATTTCCGCTTTGTTTAGAAAGAAACAAACAAACTGTTCTTTACTCATCCTCCCCAGTCCAGAGTTGTACCTCTGCCTTTGATCACAGTGTTAGGGTATAATGTCTTTTTCAGGCCGGTTAAACTATAGCTAAATGAGCATGCTGCTTCCTTTAACCACTTCAGTTTCTAAACTCTGAAACAGTTAAAAGAAGTAACAAAAGTCCCAACATGTGCACAGCAGTATGGTTTTTACACTGCAGTGCATTGTTTTACATATTTTCAGTGTGTGCACATATCCTAATGTAACATCTGCAGTGGGAGTATTGTGTACAGAGAATAATGCAGCTGGGAATAAACAGACATTCACAGCAGCAGACATGAATGCTTCTTTTGCTGCAACTCCCAGCAGGCTTTGCTCCTCTTTACATCCTCTAAGTGTCGCGAAGGAGTGGGAAAGACCAAGTGCAACACGAAGGGAAGAGGGGAGGAAGCCCAAACACTAGGGAAAGGGGGAGTGGAGACCCCTAGATCTAATATCACCCTGCATACCCTACCGTCCCTATATAGGTTCCACACCTATCGCCGGGCAGGACCCTAAACCCTAGATGACCCTAGAGCTTGGCCCTAGATAGGGAGGGGGAGGGGTGAGCACTGGTCAGGCCCCACTACAAACTAAAGACAACAAGGTAGACAAACAAAGGGGATTTACTTAGCTTGAGCATACACCAGAGGAGTAATACCAACAGTCCTCCAAGGGCACCAGAGAAGACACTAGCCGACTGCTAGTGCGCCAAGCTTGTACATAGAAGTATCACCGGCGATTGCCTGGAGAAAACTGAGGATTTTTAACTCCCATGCCAGGGTGTATCAATCAGCGGCAGTAGGGTGGTCGTTGCTGGGTCTTAAAGGAAGAAGGATTAAGAAAGTGTCAGCAATGCCAAGCGCAGTGACCTTCTGTTATGAACGGCAACAAGTTCTAAGAAAAGAAGGGGAAAGCTTTCCCTACAGTAAGACTAAGCTGAATCCCTATGATGTAGCGGGCTGCCTGTTTCTAGCAAACGGACCCGCCTTAGTCCTAGGCTAGTCTGAACGAAGACCTATAGAATAAAGGGAAGGGGTCCCTAAAAGAACTAAGGACTGGAACAAAAAATGGGACACCTCCTGAATAGTGTTGAGCGAGCATGCTCGACACTGCTCGGTACTCTCCCGAGCATCTCACTACTCGGGATGTTCGGCGAGCACCGAACAATTCCGGGTTACTCAGGCGGCTCCGCACTGCTCTCCTCTGCTTGTCCTCCGCACCTGCGGCTCCGCTCTGCTCCGCCTGTCCTCCGCACCTGCGGCTCTGCTCCGCTTTTCCTCCGCACCTGCAGCTCCGCTCTGCTCCGCTTGTTCTCCGCACCTGCGGATCTGCTCTGCTCCCCTTGTTCTCCGCACCTGTGGCTCTGCTCTGCTCTGCTTGTCCTCCACACCTGCGGATCTGCTCTGCTCCGCTTCTCTTCTGCACCTGCGGCTCCGCTCTGCTCCACTTGTCTTCCGCACCTGCGGCTCTGCTCTGCTCCGCTTGTCCTCCGAACCTGCAGCTCCGCTCTGCTTCGCTTGTCCTCCGAACCTGCAGCTCCGCTCTGCTCCGCTTGTCCTCCGAACCTGCAGCTCCGCTCTGCTTCGCTTGTCCTCCGAACCTGCAGCTCCGCTCTGCTCCACTTGTCCTCTGCACCTGTGGCTCCGCTTTGCTCCGCTTGTCCTCCACACCTGCGGCTCTGCTCTGCTCTGCTCCGCTTGTCCTCCGCACCTGCGGCTCTGCTCCGCTTGTCCTCCGCACCTGCGGCTCTGCTTGTCCTCTGTGGCTGCGGCTCCGCTCTGCTCTGCTCCGCTTGTCCTCCACACCTGTGGCTCTGCTCCGCTAGTCCTCTGCACCTGCGGCTCTGCTCCGCTCTGCTCCACTTGTCCTCCGCACCAGCGGCTCTGCTCCACTCTGCTCTGCTCTGCCTGTCCTCCGCACCTGCGTCTCTGCTTGTCCTCTGTGCCTGCGGCTCCGCTCTGCTCCGCTTGTCCTCCACACCTGTGGCTCTGCTCCGCTCTGCTCTGCTCCGCTAGTCCTCTGCACCTGTGGCTCTGCTCTGCATCTCTTGCCCTCCGCACCTGCGGCTCTGCTCCGCTCTGCTTTGCTCTGCTTGTTCTCCGCAACTGCGGCTCTGCTCCGCTCTGCTCCACTTGTCCTCCACACCTGCGGCTCTGCTCCGCTCTACTCTGCTCCGCTAGTCCTCTGCACCTGCGGCTCTGCTCCGCTCTGCTCCTCTTGTCCTCCGCACCTGCGGCTCTGCTACACTTGTTCTCTGCACCTGCGGCTCTGCTCCGCTCTGCTTTGCTCCGTCTGTCCTCTGCACCTGCAGCTCTGCTCCGCTGTGCTTTTCTCCGCTTGTCCTCCGTACCTGCGGCTCTGCTGCACTTGTTCTCCGTGCCTGTGGCTCTGCTCCCCTCTGCTCCGCTCCGTCTGTCCTGCGCACCTGCGGCTCTGCTCTGCTCCACTTGTCCTCCGCACCTGCGGCTCCGCTCTGCTCCGCTTGTTCTCCACACCTGCGGCTCTGCTCCGCTTGTCCTCTGCACCTGCGGCTCTTCTCCGCTCTACTCCGCTTGTCCTCCGCACCTGCGACTCTGCTCTGCTTCGCTTATCCTCCGCACCTGCGGTTCCACTACGCTCTGCTCCACTTGTCCCTCGCACCTGCGGCTCTGCTCTGCTTCTCCTCTGCACCTGCGGCTCTGCTCCGCTTGTCCTCCGAACGTGCAGCTCCGCTTGTCCTCCACACCTGCGGCTCTGCTCTGCTTTGCTCCGCTTGTCCTCCGCACCTGCGGCTCTGCTCCGCTTGTCCTCCGCACCTGCGTCTCTGCTTGTCCTCTGTGCCTGCGGCTCCGCTCTGCTCTGCTCCGCTTGTCCTTTACACCTGTGGCTCTGCTCCGCTCTGCTCTGCTCCGCTAGTCCTCTGCACCTGCAGCTCTGCTCCACTTGTCCTCCGCACCAGCGGCTCTGCTCCACTCTGCTCTGCTCTGCCTGTCCTCTGCACCTGCGGCTCTGCTCCGCTCTGCTCCTCTTGTCCTCTGCACCTGCGGCTCTGCTACGCTTGTTCTCCGCACCTGCGGCTCTGCTCCGCTCTGCTTTGCTCCCTCTGTCCTCTGCACCTGCAGCTCTGCTCCGCTCTGCTCTTCTCCGCTTGTCCTCCGCACCTGCGGCTCTGCTGCGCTTGTTCTCCGCGCCTGTGACTCTGCTCCCCTCTGCTCCGCTCCGTCTGTTCTGCGCACCTGCGGCTCTGCTCCGCTCTGCTCTGCTCCAATTGTCCTCCGCACCTGCGGCTCCGCTGTGCTCCGCTTGTTCTCCACACCTGCGGCTCTGCTTCGCTCTGCTCCGCTTGTCCTCTCGACCTGCGGCTCTGCTCCGCTCTGCTCTGCTTGTCCTCCACACCTGAGGCTCCGCTCTACTCCACTTGTCCTCCGCACCTGCGGCTCTGCTCTGCTCCGCTTCTCCTCCGCACCTGCGGTTCCAATACGCTCTGCTCCACTTGTCCCTCGCACCTGCGGCTCTGCTCTGCTTCTCCTCCGCACCTGCAGCTCTGCTCCGCTTGTCTTCTGCACCTGCGGCTCCGCTCTGCATCTCTTGCCCTCCGCACCTGCGGCTTTGCACCGCTCTGCTTTGCTCTGCTTGTTCTCCGCAACTGCGGCTCTGCTCCGCTCTGCTCCACTTGTCCTCCACACCTGCGGCTCTGCTCCGCTCTGCTCCCCCTGTCCTCCGCACCTGCGGCTCCGCTTTGCTCCGCTTGTCCTTCGCACCTGCGGCTCCACTCTGCTCCGCTTGACCTTCGCACCTGCGGCTCCACTCTGCTCCGCTTGTCCTTCGCACCTGCGGCTCCACTCTGCTCCACTTACCCTCCGCACCTGCGGCTCTGCTCCGCTTGTCCTCCGCACCTGCGTCTCTGCTTGTCCTCTGTGCCTGCGGCTCGGCTCTGCTCCGCTTGTCCTCTGCACCTGCGGCTCCACTCTGCTCCTCTTGTCCTTCGCACCTGCGGCTCCACTCTGCTCCATTTACCCTCCACACCTGCGGCTCTGCTCCGCTTGTCCTCCGCACCTGCGTCTCTGCTTGTCCTCTGTGCCTGCGGCTCCGCTCTGCTCTGCTCCGCTTGTCCTTTACACCTGTGGCTCTGCTCCGCTCTGCTCTGCTCCGCTAGTCCTCTGCACCTGCGGCTCTGCTCCGCTCTGCTCCGCTTGTCCTCCGCACCTGCGGCTCTGTTCTGCTCTGCTCCGCTCCGCTTGTCCTCTGCACCTGCGGCTCTGCTCATCTTTGCTTTGCTCCGCTAGTCCTCTGCACCTGCGGCTCTGCTCTGCTCTGCTTGTCCTCCACACCTGCGGCTCTGCTCCGCTCTGCTCTGCTCCGCTTGTCCTCCGCACCTACGTCTCTGCTTCGCTCTGCTCTGCTCCGCTTGTTCTCCGCACCTGCGGCTCTGCTCTGCTCTGCTCCGCCTGTCCTCCGCACCTGCGGCTCTGCTCTGCTCTGCTCCTCTTGCTCTCCGTACCTGCGGCTCTGCTCTGCTCCTCTTGTTCTCCGTACCTGCGGCTCTGCTCTGCTCCGCTTGTTTTCTGCACCTGCGGCTCCGTTCTGCTTCGCTTGTTCTCTGCACCTGCGGCTCTGCTCCGTCTGTCCTCTGCACCTGTGGCTCTGCTCCGCTCTGCTCTACTCCGCTTGTCCTCCACATCTGCGGCTCTGCTCTGCTTGTTCTCCGCACCTGTGGCTCCACTCTGCTCTGCTTGTCCTCCGCACATGCGGCTCCGTTCTGCTCTGCTCTGCTTGTCCTCCGCACCTGCGGCTCCGCTCTGCTCCACTTGTCCTCCGCACCTGCGGCTCCGCTCTGCTTGTCCTCTGCACCTGCAACTCCGTTCTGCTCTGCTCCACTTGTCCTCTGCACCTGCGGCTCTCCTCCGCTTTGCTTTGTCCCGCTTGTCCTCTGCACCTGCGACTCTGCTCCGCTTGTTCTCCGCACCTGCGGCTCTGCTCCGCTCTGCTCTGCTCCGCTTGTCTTCCGCACCTATGTCTCTGCTTCGCTCTGCTCTGCTCCGCTTGTTCTCCGCACCTGCGGCTCTGCTCTGCTCTGCTCTGTCTGTCCTCCGCCCCTGCGGCTCTGCTCCTCTCCTCTTGTCCTCCGTACCTGCAGCTCTGCTCTGCTTCGCTTGTTCTCTGCAACTGCGGCTCCATTCTGCTTTGCTTGTTCTCTGCACCTGCGGCTCTGCTCCACTGTGCTCCGTCTGTCCTCCGCACCTGCGGCTCTGCTCCGTTCTGCTCTGCTCCGCTTGTCCTCCACACCTGCTGCTCTGCTCTGCTCCGCTTGTTCTCCGCACCTGCGGCTCCGCTCTGCTTGTCCTCTGCACATACGGCTCCGTTCTGCTCTGCTCTGCTCTGCTTGTCTTCTGCACCTGCGGCTCCTCTCTGCTCCACTTGTCCTCCGCACCTGCGGCTCCACTCTGCTCGTCCTCCGAACCTGCGGCTCCGCTCTGCTCTGCTTGTCCTCCGCACCTGCGACTCCGTTCTGTTCTGCTCCACTTGTCCTCTGCACCTGCGGCTCTGCTCCGCTTGTTCTCCGCACCTACGTCTCTGCTTCGCTCTGCTGTGCTCTGCTCTGTCTGTCCTCCGCACCTACGGCTCTGCTCCGTTATGCTCTGCTCCGCTTGTCCTTTGCAACTGCAGCTCTGCTCTGCTCCGCTTGTTCTCCGCACCTACGGCTCCGCTTGTACTCCGCACCTGCGGCTTTGCTTCACTCTGCTCTGCTCCGCTTGTCCTTCGCACCTATGTCTTCGCTTTGCTCTGCTCTGCTCCGCTTGTCCTACGCACCTCCGGCTCTGCTCTGCTCTGCTTTGCTTTGCTCCATCTGTCCTCCGCACCTGCGGCTCTGCTCCGCTCAGCTCTTCTCCGTTTGTGCTCCGCACCTGCGGCTCTGCTGCGCTTGTCCTCTGTGCCTGCGGCTCTGCTCCCCTCTGCTCTGCTCCATCTGTCCTGCGCACCAGCGGCTCTGCTTTGCTCCGCTTGTCCTCCGCACTTGTGGCTCTGCTCCACTTGTCCTCCGCACCTGCGTTTCTGCTTCGCTCTGCTCTGCTTGTCCTCAGCACATGCGGGTGTGCTCTGCTCCGCTCTGCACCATTTGTCCTCCGCGCTTGTGGCTCTGCTCTGCTTGTCCTCCACACCTGTGGCTCTGCTCCGCTTGTCCTCTGCACTTGCGTCTCTGCTTCTCTTGTCCTCCGCACCTGCGGCTCTGCTCCGCTTGTCCTCCGCACCTGCGGCTCTGCTCCGCTCTGCTAGTCCTCTGCACCTGCGGCTTTGCTCCGCTTGTCCTCCGCACCTGTGACTCTGCTCCGCTTCGTCCTCTGCATCTGTGGCTCTGCTCCGCTCTGCACCGCTTGTCGTCCGCACCTGCAGCTCTGCTCCGCTATCCCAGTCTGTATTGGTCCCTATCCAGCCTGTTTTCCTACCTGCCTGTACCCGCCAGTCTGCATACCAGCCGAGCCTGCCCGTTCCTGCATTCCCCGATGTGGGTCAACAGCTGTGACCGGGGTCGACCTGGAGTAGCACCTGAGCCACCTTCGACGTCCCTCCTCGGACCACGGAGTTGATTAAGCTGCCGTGTGTTCGTGATCGAATCTGGCGAGGCCCCTAGTCACACCCCTCCAGGCACTCCTCGGTTCTTGGCCCAGTGGGACCACTAACCATGCTCATGCCAGTCAGTCCGGGCGTGAGCGAAACAACCGCAAAGTAGTTGAACATGACCTTCTTTCCATAATTGGCCCAAAAAACATATTTCAATTACTACAAAGGGGGAATTGCCTGGATCGAGGACGGCCTTTCATTTTTCTAACTAAGGAAAGTAAACAGATTAGTTTGTAGTAATAAAAATGCAATCTCAATGTAAAGCCTCTCAGCTTTCTGACATATGATGATTGCATATAATCTACATCCATAGCTATATACATGTAATTGAATGGTGTAGTAAATACTTACCTCCCAATTGGGGCACAACGTGAATTCTCTAATGTATTCTATTGATTCCAAGAGTCCACAAAGTGCTTCCAGAGAAATTATTTTCTGACCTACACAAAACAAAACAAAAAGTGTCAGCTAGGACCAAGGGAGAAGATAGAATGCAAAAATTGAACTACTAAATTTGTTTTACTTACTTTGATTAGGTGTTTTCCAAAAATTGATGAACAAACGCTTCACATGTTCTTCAAGGAGTTTCTAATGCAATCCATTCTTGATAGAAGGTCCAAAAATGTTCTCAAAATGTAACACTTAGAAGATGCTTGCTTGTCAAGGAAGTAAGAATCTTTCTACGGTTCTTCCTCAAAGTACTTCAACCATTCCATGGCCCATGCAATACGCAAAACAATTTACGCCCCAGGCTCTGTGCATGCACATGATTTCACAACAATGCAGTAAAAGCAAATCTTTGACAAGAGCTTTTACTGTATTTATCATTGTAAAATGTGTGGGTAATGCACAGAAACAACCAAGTAGTTGAACAAGTATTTCTTATCGTAATTGGCCTGAGGAGAACATATTTCTACGACTGCAAAGAGGATATTGCCTGGAACAAGGATGGTCTTTTGTTTTTTAACTGAAACACAACAGAATAGATTGTAGTAATAAAAATGCAATCTCAATGTACAGCCTCTCAGCTTTCTGACACATGATGATTGCATATTGTCTACATTTAAAGCTTTGAAAATGTGATAGAGTTCTTGAGCAAATGCTTACCACACAATTGGAGTATGACCTGAATTCTACAATATCTTCCAAGGATTCCAAGAGTCCACATAAGGCTTTCAGGTAAGGATTTTCCTGACCTACAAAAAAAGTAAAAAACAAACATATCAGGTAGGACAAACAGGGTAGATTAAATCTAAGCATTGAATTATTACATTTGTCCTACTTACTTTGATTTGGAGTTTTCCAAGAAAATGATCAATAAATCCACACATCTTCTTCTAGGTCCTTCTAAGGCAGGGGTCTCAAACTCGGCTGGGTATATGGGCCGCACATGGAAAAAATTTGAATTTGGGGGGCCGCATTCTTTGTTCAATGTAACATTTTTAGTGATACCATTTTTTTGTATACACCTTTTGAACATTTTTGCCGTGTTTATTTTTTTATGGCTTGGGTCTTTATGGATGTGGCGATAATAAACGTGCACTTTTTTGTGTTTACTTTAGTTTACATATAAAACAGCATTTTTAGTGCCCAATAATTTTTCATGCTTTATTTTATTTTTTATTTTTTTTACAATTTTATTTCCCCCAATTGGCCACATACAGTAATATTGTCTTACAATTAGCATCATATAGTAATAATGGAAAACATCTTGTAGTAATGTTCCCCATCCAAGTCCCCATCTTGTACTAATGTGCCCCATCCAGGTCCCCATCCTGTGGCTATGTGCCCCATCCAGGTCCCCATCCTGTGGCAATGTTCCCCATCCAGGTCCCCATCTTGTGGCTCTGGTCCCCATCTTGTGGCTCTGTGCCCCATCCAGGTCCCCATCTTGTGGCTCTGTGCCCCATCCAGGTCCCCATCTTGTGGCTATGTGCCCCATCCAGGTCCCCATCCTGTGGCAACGTTCCCCATCCTGGCGCCCATCTTGTGGCTATGTGCCCCATCCAGGTCCCCATCTTGTGGCTATGTGCCCCATCCAGGTCCCCATCTTGTGGCTCTGTGCCCCATCCAGGTCCCCATCTTGTGGCTATGTGCCCCATCCAGGTCCACATCTTGAGGCTCTGTGCCTCATCCAGGTCCCCATCCTGTGGCTATGTGCCCCATCCAGGTCCCCTCTTGTGGCTATGTGCCCCATCCAGGTCCCCTCTTGTGGCTATGTGCCCCATCCAGGTCCCCATCCTGTGGCAACGTTCCCCATCCTGGCGCCCATCTTGTACTAATGTGCCTCATCCAGGTCCCCATCTTGGGGCTATGTGCCCCATCCAGGTCCCCATCCTGTGGCTATGTGCCCCATCCAGGTCCCCATCTTGTGGCTATGTGCCCCATCCAGGTCCCCATGTTGTGGCTCTGGTCCCCATCTTGTGGCTCTGTGTCCCATCCAGGTCCCCATCTTGTGGCTATGTGCCCCATCCAGGTCCACATCTTGAGGCTATGTGCCCCATCCAGGTCCACATCTTGAGGCTCTGTGCCCCATCCAGGTCCCCATCCTGTGGCTATGTGCCCCATCCAGGTCCCCTCTTGTGGCTATGTGCCCCATCCAGGTCCCCTCTTGTGGCTCTGTGCCCCATCCCGGTCCCCATGTTGTGGCTCTGTGCCCCCTGTGCTGTTCTTCACACACATAAAATAGAAAAAAAAAAAGATGATTCTCACCTGTCCTCCGTTCCCTCGGCGGCCTTCCTGCAGATGTGGCCCGCAGGCACCACAGAGTCCAACCCCTTGACGATCCCGACCTGGTCCAGGAGGAGCCGCCGACAGCAGCGCTGCATTGCCGCACAGAGACTGTCTCCCAGCACAGCATTTTCAATGTCAGCCGCCGGCCAATCAGAGGCCAGCAGCTGACATCTGCTTATGGCAATGACGTCATACTCGCTGCGCCGACACGCAGATATCAGCTGCTGGCCTCTGATTGGCCAGCGGCTGGCATTGGAAATGCAGTGCTGGGAAACAGTCTCTGTGTGGCAATTCAGCGCTGCTGTCCGCGGCTCCTCCTGGACCAGGTCGGGATCGTCAAGGGGTCTGTGCCTGCGGGCCGCATAAAGCAGCCTCAGGGGCCGCATGCGGCCCGTGGGCCGCGTGTTTGAGACCCCTGTTCTAAGGTAATCTTTTCTTTATGGAAAGTCCAAAACGTTCTCCCAGTCCAACATTTAAAAGCTGTCCCCTTTGTCAAAAATGGAAGAACACATCCAAGGTTCTTCTAGAAAAATCATCTACCATGCTATTGCTCATGGAATGCACAAAAATTATTGCTCAGAGCTCTCTGCATGCATAGTTTCACAACAATGCAGTAAAACAACTCTTTGACAAGAGTTTTTACTTATTCATCATTGTGAAATGTGTGGGCATTGCACAAGTACAGCCAAGTAGTTGAACATGACCTCCTTTCCATAATTGGCCCAAAAAACATATTTCAATTACTACAAAGGGGGATTTCCTGGATCGAGGACGGCCTTTCATTTTTCAAACGAAGGAAAGTAAACAGATTAGCTTGCAGTAATAAAAATGCAATCTCAATGTAAAGCCTCTCAGCTTTCTGACATATGATGATTGCATATAATCTACATCCATAGCTATATACATGTAATTGAATGGTGTAGTAAATACTTACCTCCCAATTGGGGCACAACGCAAATTTTATAATGTATTCCATGGATTCCAAGCAGGGCCGGCGTCAGCACCCGGCACACCCGGGCAAGTGCCGGGGCCCTGAGCAGGCAGGGGGGCCCACTGGCGGTCGCGCACCCCGCTGGGCTATGGGCGGAGGAGAGCGGTGTCAGCGCCCGCCCTTCTCCGCCACTTGCTCAGGGCCCCGGCCTCTCCCCGTGCCTCCGCAGATCCACTGTCTTCCTGCTCTGCGCTCCCTGTGACGTCTCAGGTCAGAGGGCGTGGTAACGTCTTTCCACCGCACGCTCCCCTGAGCCATCACAGGGACGACGCCGGCAACGCTGGAGTCCAGACCCGAGCAGCGGGCAGCAGGTGAGAAGGAGGGAGGTGAGCATTTGATTTTTTTTTTTTTTTTTTTATGTATGGAGGCATGGGGCATAATATGGGGGGGGGGGTGACATCCTGCATGAGGCATAATATGGGGGGGTGACATCTTTCATGGGGCATTATAAAGAGAGGGGGGGTGACATCCTGCATGGAGCATTATAAAGAGAGGGGGTGACATCCTGCATGGGACATTATAAAGAGAGGGGGGGTGACATCCTGCATGGGGCATTATAAAGAGAGGGGGGGTGACATTCTGCATGGGGCATTATAGAGAGAGGGGGTGACAACCTGCATGGGGCATTATAGAGAGAGGGGGTGACAGCCTGCATGGGGCCTTATAAAGAGGGGGGGTACATCCTGCATGGGGCATTATAAAGAGAGGGGGGGTGACATCCTGCATGGGGCATTATAAAGAGAGGGGGGGTGACATCCTGCATGGGGCATTATAAAGAGAGGGGGTGTGACATCCTGCATGGGGCATTATAGAGAGAGGGGGTGACATCCTGCATGAGGCCTTACAAAGAGGGCTGGGTACATCCTGCATGGGGCATTATAAATAGATGGGGGTGACATCCTGCATGGGGCATTATAAAGAGAGGGGGTGACATCCTGCATGGAGCATTATAAAGAGAGGGGGTGACATCCTGCATGGGGCATTATAAAGAGGGGGGGTGACATCCTGCATGGGGCCTTATAAAGAGGGGGGTACATCCTGCATGGGGCATTATAAAGAGGAGGGGTGACAGCCTGCATGGGGCATTATAAGGTGGGGAACAGCCTGCATGGGGCATTGTAAGGGGGGGATAGCCTGCATAGTGAATTATGTGGGGGGAACAGCCTGAATGGAGCATTATAAGGGGGGGGCAGCTTGTATGGGGCATTATGTTGGGGGTAACAGCGTGCATGGAGCATTATAAGGGGGGGACAGCCTGTATGGGGCATTATGTGGGGGGTAACAGCCTGCATGCAGCATTATATAGGGGCCAGTATCCTGTATGGAGCGTTATAAGGGGACCAGTATCCTGTATGGAGCGCTATATGGGGGCCAGTATCCTGTATGGAGCTTTATAAGGGGACCAGTATCCTGTATGGAGCGTTATATGGGGGCCAGTATCCTGTATGGAGCGTTATATGGGGGCCAGTATTCTGTATGGAGCCTTATATGGGGGCCAGTATTCCATATGGAGCCTTATATGGAGGTGTCACGCTGTCTCAGCGTACAGGGGGGTCAGGGGCCTGAGCTGACCCTAGACGGGGGCCCTGACTAATCCCTCAACCTGGAGGTACTGTTAATGGTACAGAGGTCCAGGCCGCCAGCGTAACCCTAAACTCCTGAATATCCCTGAACCTAAGTAATCTAGTCCTGAGAAGGACCCCGATCACAACAATGGGGAACAGGATAGAAAATGCCCAAAACACAGTACTAGACAAACGAGACAGTACAAGGGGAAAACCAAAAACCACCTTGCATACAAAAACTAACACCACAATTACAGTGGGAACAACAACAGTTTAGGAGATAAATGATAAAGGGAGGAAGGGAACAAACCACACCGCATACTCCTCGCTCCGAACTCCACCAAACAACGATCCACTCTGAAGGTCTGCAAGAAATGCTTTCACCGACAACTTCCCCATCAGACCAGCAGGTATTTGAAGGAATCCCAATACTGCAGCATTAACTGCAGCTGGGCGAGGCTGAGCCTCTTCAAGCACAGAGAGAGAGAATTAACTCCCTCACAACCAAAAAACACAAAGCACCAAAAACTCAGCTGCGAGAAGTCAGGCTGTGTAGTCGCGACGATCTTCGTGGCGACACACCCATGACAGTACCCCCCCTTCTACGAGGGGCCTCCGGACCCTCAGGGCCTGGTTTATCCGGGTGAGTCGTGTGGAAGGCCCGAATTAACCGGTCTGCGTTAATATTTGACGCAGGAACCCACATTCTCTCCTCAGGACCATACCCTTTCCAATGAACCAGGTACTGAAGGGACCGGCGACTAAAACATGAATCGATGACTTTCGATACCTGAAACTCCAAATTTCCATTGACCACCACTGGAGGAGGAGGTAAAGGTGATGGTATCATTGGCGCCACATACCTCTTAAGCAAAGATCTGAGGAACACGTTATGAATTTTAAACGTAGGGGGGAGGTCAAGACGGAATGCCACCGGATTAATTATAGAACTGATCCTGTACGGCCCGATGAACCTGGGACCCAGTTTCCAGGAGGGAACCTTGAGTTTTATATTCTTGGTAGACAACCATACCCGATCGTTCACACTTAGGTCCGGACCAGACACTCTCCTCCTATCAGCCATACGTTTGTATCGGTTCCCCATAGTACTCAGATTATTCAGTACCCCTCTCCATACTGAAGCGAGTGATGACGAAAATCGTTCCTCCTCAGGAACCCCCGAAGAGCCCCCTCTACTGAAAGTACAAAACTGGGGATGAAAACCATATGCCCCAAAAAACGGGGACTTACCAGTGGATTCGCTCCGCCTATTATTAAGAGCAAACTCCGCCAGAGGTAAGAAAGAAGCCCAGTCCTCCTGGTTCTCTGACACAAAACACCAGAGATATGTCTCCAAACTCTGGTTCAGACGTTCCGTCTGACCATTGGTCTGAGGATGAAAAGCCGATGAGAACGATAAATGCATCCCCCGCCGAGTACAAAAAGCCTTCCAGAATTTGGACACAATCTGAGACCCCTGATCCGACACCACATCGGAGGGTACCCCGTGAAGCCTCACAATCTCTCCAATGAACACCTGCGCAAGAGTTTTAGCATTAGGAAGAGCAGGAAAAGCGATAAAATGTGCCATCTTGCTGAACCTGTCTACTACAACGAGTATGACCGTTTTACCCGAGGACGGCGGGAGGTCCGTAATAAAGTCCATAGACAGATGAGTCCAAGGACGCTCCGGGATCTTCAAAGGTAAGAGGGCCCCAGACGGACGGGTATGTGGGGTCTTAGAGCGCGCACAAACCCCACAGGACACAACAAAAGTTACCACCTCCTTATGTAAGTTAGGCCACCAAAACCGACGCGAGAGGAGATCCACAGTTGCTTTACTCCCTGGGTGTCCTGCCAAAGCTGAGTTATGGTGTGCCTCGATCACCTTTTGTCGTAGCTGATCTGGAACAAACAGTCTCCCTGGAGGTCCAACAGGGGCGTCTCCCTGAGCCTCCAATACCTCCTCCTCAAGCTCAGAGCATACTGCCGACACCACCACCCCCTCTTGAAGGATAGGAACCGGATCATCCGTATTCCCGGCCCCAGGGAAACTACGAGATAAGGCATCCGCCTTCACATTTTTTGACCCAGGACGATATGTAACGACAAAATTAAACCTGGTAAAAAACAACGACCACCTGGCTTGTCTGGGATTCAAATGTTTTGCGGACTCCAGATAAAGCAGGTTCTTGTGATCAGTGATGACGGTGACCGGATAGACTGCCCCCTCCAAAAAATGGCGCCACTCCTCAAAAGCTAACTTAATAGCCAAGAGTTCCCTATTGCCGACATCGTAATTCCTCTCAGCGGACGACAATTTTTTGGAGAAAAAAGCGCACGGACGCCACTTACCAGGGGACGAACCTTGTGACAAAACTGCTCCCACCCCTACCTCAGAAGCGTCTACCTCTACAATGAACGACTGTGACGCATCAGGTTGAATGAGTATGGGTGCTGAGGCAAAACATTTTTTCAAGGAGGAGAATGCTTGACAAGCCTTGTCAGACCACCTAGAAAAATCCGTCCCCTTTTTTGTCATGTCTGTGAGAGGTTTAACCATGGATGAGAAATTACGAATGAATTTCCGGTAATAATTAGCAAACCCCAGGAAACGTTGTAGTGCCTTAAGATTCTCTGGCAGATCCCACTCAAGAACTGCCCGCACTTTCCCTGGGTCCATACGAAAACCGGACGCTGACACCACGAAACCTAAAAACTGGAGTTCCTGTACGGGGAACACACACTTCTCCCATTTGGCGTACAGTTTATTATCCCGCAAGATCTGTAACACCTGCCTAACATGCTCCTGATGAGACACAAGATCAGGCGAGTAAATTAAGATGTCATCCAGATATATGACTACAAACTGACCCACCAGGCGGCGAAAAATGTCATTAACAAAGTGTTGGAACACCGCCGGGGCATTAGTCAGACCGAATGGCATGACAAGGTTCTCATAATGCCCCTCCGGAGTGTTAAACGCCGTCTTCCACTCATCCCCCTCCTTTATCCTAATCAGATTGTACGCCCCCCTGAGATCCAACTTAGAGAACCATTTGGCGCCCACGATCTGATTAAAGAGATCGGGGATAAGTGGGAGTGGATACGGATCTCGGACCGTAATCCGATTAAGTTCACGGAAATCCAGGCAAGGGCGTAGGCCTCCATCTTTCTTCTTCACAAAGAAGAACCCCGCGGCCACCGGGGAAGATGAAGGTCTAATATGCCCCTTAGCCAGACTCTCAGAAATATAATCCTTCATGGCCTGCCTCTCCGGACCAGATAGGTTATACAACCTAGATTTAGGTAACTTGGCCCCAGGGAGCAATTTTACAGAACAGCCATACACGCGATGAGGAGGTAGTTCCTGACACCCTTTCTCCGAGAATACATCCTCAAAGTCCGCCAGAAATGGAGGTAAGACCCTAGGAGTGACAGCACCGATCACCGTATTCATGCAGTTTTTATTACAGAATTCACTCCATTGGCTTATCTCCCTGGATTGCCAATTAATAACCGGATTATGCTTAATTAACCAAGGAAGGCCCAACACAATAGGAGTGGGAAGACCCTCCAACACGTAACAAGACAACAGTTCTTTATGTATCGCCCCCACTTGAAGATGTACGTTATGCACCACTTGCAAAAAACTTCCCTGACCGAGAGGCCTGGCGTCGATCGAAAATATGGGGATGGGTTTAGCCAACATATTCAATAGCATACCTTGAACCCGGGCAAACCGAGCGTCCACCAGATTAGCCCCGGCCCCACTATCTAGAAGAACAGATATCCTCTCAGTTCTCGTACCCACCACCACCTCCCCCGGTACGAGAAACTGAGACGAACCTAGGGACGAAATACCTACTCCCAGATTGCCGTCCACCACACAACCTGGGATCAATAGTTTTCCGACGACTCTTTATTCTGCAAAGGACGGGATGGACACCCCCCAATAAAATGTCCCTTTCTCCCGCAGAAGAAGCACCTTCCAGTCTTGTGGTGCACCGCCGGTCCCCTCCCCCGGAAAGATGTCCCTCCTAACTGCATAGGCTCCTCTGGACTGACCAGGGGAACCTCCATATGAGGAGACCTTGTAGGAGGTGGAGTCATCCCAGGGGGCGGAGTTATCCCGCACCTCTCCCGAAGCCGTCTGTCAGTGCGAATAGCAAGAGCCATAGCGGCTTCCAGTGAGGCGGGAGGGTCATACTGTGCCAACACATCCTTTAATTTGTCAGATAACCCTTGACAAAACTGGCTCCTAAGAGCCGGGTCATTCCACTGGGTGTCCGTGGCCCACCTACGGAACTCCGAACAGAATTCCTCCGCCGGACGATCTCCCTGGTGGATCCTACGTAACTTAGATTCAGCAAGGGAGATCCGATCTGGGTCATCATATACGAGTCCCAGAGCAGCGAAAAACCTATCCACTGACTGGAGAGCCGGGGAGCCCGGGGGAATAGAGAACGCCCAAGATTGTGGGTCCCCTTGTAGGAGCAAGATGACAATTCCCACCCTTTGCTCCTCACTCACCGATGACCGAGGCCGCAGCTGAAAGTACAACTTGCATGCCTCCCGGAAAACAAAAAACTTATCCCGCCCCCCAGTGAACCTGTCAGGGAGAGCTACTTTAGGTTATGGTCTGGCTTGCTCCAGAGGACACAAAACCTTGGACTTAACGTCCGCCAACTCCATGGACAAACTCTGCAACTGCCGAGCTAGACTGGCTACTGGATCCATGGTGGTTGGAAAAAAAAATTTTTTTTTTTTTTTTTTTTTTGTCGGTCGGTGAAAATGTCACGCTGTCTCAGCGTACAGGGGGGTCAGGGGCCTGAGCTGACCCTAGACGGGAGCCCTGACTAATCCCTCAACCTGGAGGTACTGTTAATGGTACAGAGGTCCAGGCCGCCAGCGTAACCCTAAACTCCTGAATATCCCTGAACCTAAGTAATCTAGTCCTGAGAAGGACCCCGATCACAACAATGGGGAACAGGATAGAAAATGCCCAAAACACAGTACTAGACAAACGATACAGTACAAGGGGAAAACCAAAAACCACCTTGCATACAAAAACTAACACCACAATTACAGAGGGAACAACAACAGGTTAGGAGATAAATGATAAAGGGAGGAAGGGAACAAACCACACCGCATACTCCTCGCTCCGAACTCCACCAAACAACGATCCACTCTGAAGGTCTGCAAGAAATGCTTTCACCGACAACTTCCCTATCAGACCAGCAGGTATTTGAAAGAATCCCAATACTGCAGCATTAACTGCAGCTGGGCGAGGCTGAGCCTCTTCAAGCACAGAGAGAGAAAATTAACTCCCTCACAACCAAAAAACACAAAGCACCAAAATCTCAGCTGCGAGAAGTCAGGCTGCGTAGTCACGACGATCTTCGTGGTGACACACCCATGACAGGAGGCCTGTATTCTGTATGGTGCCTTATATAGGGGCCAAGTATTCCGTATGGAGCCTTATATGGGGGCCAAGTATTCCGTATGGAGCCTTATAGGGGGGCCAGTATTCCGTATGAGGCCTTATATGGGGGCCAGTATTCCGTATGGGGCCTTATATGGGGGCCAGTATTCCATATGGGGCCTTATATGGGGGCCAGTATTCCATATGGGGCCAAATATGGGGGCCAGTATTCCATATGGGGCCTTATATGGGGGCAAGTATTCTGTGTGGAGCGATTCGCTGGTTTCTGAGCTATTGTGGAATTTACAATAGATATCGCTCATGTAATGTAAGAAGTGAAATCTTTGCATTGTACTATATTTATATATATTCCTCTGCGGTATCTGTGCATCATGAATCGTGGTATGTATTAAAGGGGCCCACAGAGACTCTTAAGCCCGGGGCCCAGAAAAACCTGGAGCCGGCCCTGATTCCAAGAGTCCACAAACTGATTCCAGAGAAATTATTTTCTGACCTACACAAAACAAAACAAAAAATGTCAGCTAGGACCAATGGAGAGGATAGAATGCAAAAATTGAAATACTAAATTTGTTTTACTTACTTTGATTAGGTGTTTTCCAAAAATTGATGAACAAACGCTTCACATGTTCTTCAAGGAGTTTCTAATGGAATCCATTCTTGATAGAAGGTTCAAAAATGTCCTCAAAATGTAACACTTAGAAGATGCTTGTTTGTCAAGGAAGTAAGAATGTTTCTACGGTTCTTCCTCAAAGTGCTTCAACCATTCCATGGCCCATGCAATAAGCAAAACAATTTACGCCCCAGGCTCTGTGCATGCACATGATTTCACAACAATGCAGTAAAAACAAATCATTGACAAGAGCTTTTACTGTATTTATCATTGTAAAATGTGTGGGTAATGCACAGAAACAACCAAGTAGTTGAACAAGTATTTCTTACCGTAATTGGAGTGAAGATAATATATTTCTACGACTGCAAAGAGGATATTGCCTGGATCAAGGATGGTCTTTTGTTTTTTAAATGAAACACAACAGATTAGATTGTAGTAATAAAAATGCAACCTCAATGTAAAAGCCTCTCAGCTTTCTGACACATGATGATTGCATATTGTCTACATTTAAAGCTTTGAAAATGTGATAGAGTTCTTGAGCAAATGCTTACCACACAATTGGAGTATGACCTGAATTGTATAATATCTTCCAAGGATTGCAAGAGTCCACATAAGGCTTTCAGGTAAGGATTTTCCTGACCTACAAAAAAAGTAAAAAACAAACATATCAGATAGAACAAACAGGGTAGATTAAATCTAAGCATTGAATTATTACATTTGTCCTACATACTTTGATTTGGAGTTTTCCAAGAAAATTATCAATAAATCCACACATCTTCTAGGTCCTTCTGAGGTAATCTTTTCTTGATGGAAGGTCCAAAATGTTCTCACAGTCCAACATTCAAAAGATGGCCCCTTTGTCAAAAATGGAAGAACACATCCAAGGTTCTTCTAGAAAAATCATCTACCATGCTATTGCTCATGGAATGCACAAAAATTATTGCTCAGAGCTCTGTGCATGCATAGTTTCACAACAATGCAGTAAAACAACTCTTTCACAAGAGTTTTTACTTATTCATCATTGTGGAATGTGTGGGCATTGCACAAGTACAGACAAGTAGTTGAACATGACCTTCTTTCCATAATTGGCACAAAAAACATATTTCAATTACTACAAAGAGGGAATTGCCTGGATGAAGGATGGCCTTTCATTTTTCTAACTAAGGAAAGCAAACAGATTAGCTTGCAGTAATAAAAATGCAATCTCAATGTAAAGCCTCTCAGCTTTCTGACATATGATGATTGCATTTAATCTACATTCATAGCTATATACATGTAATTGAATGGTGTAGTAAATACTTACCTCCCAATTGGGGCACAACATGAATTCTATAATGTATTCCATTGATTCCAAGAGTCCACAAAGTGCTTCCAGCGAAATTAATTTCTGACCTACACAAAGCAAAACAAAAAATGTCAGCTAGGACCAATGGAGAAGATAGAATGCAAAAATTGAAATACTAAATTTGTTTTACTTACTTTGATTAGGTGTTTTCCAAAAATTGATGAACAAACGCTTCACATGTTCTTCAAGGAGTTTCTAATGCAATCCATTCTTGATTGAAGGTCCAAAAACGTCCTCAAAATGTAACACTTAGAAGATGCTTGTTTGTCAAGGAAGTGAGAATCTTTCTACGGTTCTTCCTCAAAGTGCATCAACCTTTCCATGGCCCATGCAATAAGCAAAACAATTTACGCCCCAGGCTTTGTGCATGCACATGATTTCACAACAATGCAGTAAAATCAAATCTTTGACAAGAGCTTTTACTGTATTTATCATTGTAAAATGTTTGGGTAATGCACAGAAACAACCAAGTAGTTGAACAAGTATTTCTTACCGTAATTGGCCTGAGGAAAACATATTTCTACTACTGCAAAGAGGATATTGCCTGGATCAAGGATGGTCTTTTGTTTTTCAACTGAAACACAACAGATTAGATTGTAGTAATAAAAATGCAATCTCAGTGTAAAGCCTCTCAGCTTTCTGACACATGATGATTGCATATTGTCTACATTTAAAGCTTTGAAAATGTGATAGAGTTCTTGAGCAAATGCTTACCACACAATTGGAGTATGACCTGAATTCTACAATGTCTTCCAAGGATTCCAAAAGTCCACATAAGGCTTTCAGGTAAGGATTTCCCTGACCTACAAAAAAAGTAAAATAAAACATATCAGGTAGGACAAACAGGGTAGATTAAATCCAAGCATTGAATTGTTACATTTGTCCTACTTACTAGTGTGGAGCGAACATGCTCGACACTGCTCGGTACTCGCCCGAGCATAAGGCTACTCGGGATGTTCAGCGAGCACCGAGCATTTCCGGGTTACTCGGGCAGGAGCTCGGGTCTCCGCCCTGCTTGTTTGGCGCTCTTTACAGAGCCAATGAACATGCAGGGATTGCCAGCCAGTCACTGTAATGCTGCAGCCATGTTGGTTGTGGGCATTACAGTGATTGGCTGGCCGCACAGCGTCACCTCGAGTATTTAAAAGGGGGCGCCGCCATCTTGGACACAGTTGCTCCGGATTAGACAGTGTAGGGACAGCACTGCTGATTTAGGGAGAGATATAAACTGCGAAATAGTTAGTGTAGGGTCTGTAAAGGCTGCCAGAACAAACAAACAGTCCTTTTCAGGACTAATATCCATCCCAGATACCAGGCAGGCAGGCTGTATTGGAGACACAGTGGTTATACCAGCAAACGCTGCATTACAGTCCTGTGTGCTCCTGCTGCTGAAATTGCTGGACTTAGCACCAGGTGTCGGGGGCCAGGAAAAATCCTTTTTTTTCCATCTAAATCCTCCTTTTTTTTCCTCCTTCACACTGTACAAATACCCGTCTTATTAACCTTTTGGTGTGTCCCCCCCCCCCCCCCAAAAAAGCGTGTCTCTGATTTTTCAGACACAAATATAACTGTTGAAAATAGTCTGGTGTAGGCTAGAGAAACAGAAGTGTTGTTTTGCACTTCCACGGTTCAAACCTCTGTATTATCCATTTTGCGCCATTTGTATCTAAAAAAAAAAACAGTTTGAGTGTGTCGCTCACTGTTCAGCCGCAAATATCTCTATTTAAAAAAGTGTGGTATACCCCAGTAAACAATAACTGTGGTTTTGCCATCACACGGTAAAAAAATCTCTATTATTCAGCTTTTGGTAGTTTTTTCCGTAAAGAAAAACAGTAGTGTCTCCTGACTGTTGTGACACAAAAATATATCTGTTGAAAATAGTCTTGTGTAGGCCCGACATCCCAGTGTGGTTTCGCAGTTCCACGGGTCAAATCGCTGTACTATCCAGTTTTGGGCCTTTGGTATCTAAAAAAAAAGCAGTTTGAGTGTGTCGCTCACTGTTCAGCCGCAAATATCTCTATTTAAAAAAGTGTGGTATACCCCAGTAAACAATAACTGTGGTTTTGCCATCCCACGGTAAAAAATCTCTATTATTCAGCTTTTGGTAGTTTTTTCCGTAAAGAAAAACAGTAGTGTCTCCTGACTGTTGTGACACAAAAATATATCTGTTGAAAATAGTCTTGTGTAGGCCCAACATCCCAGTGTGGTTTCGCAGTTCCACGGGTCAAATCGCTGTACTATCCAGTTTTGGGCCTTTGGTATCTAAAAAAAAAGCAGTTTGAGTGTGTCGCTCACTGTTCAGCCGCAAATATCTCTATTTTAAAAAGTGTGGTATACCCCAGTAAACAATAACTGTGGTTTTGCCATCCCACGGTAAAAAATCTCTATTATTCAGCTTTTGGTAGTTTTTTCCGTAAAGAAAAACAGTAGTGTCTCCTGACTGTTGTGACACAAAAATATATCTGTTGAAAATAGTCTTGTGTAGGCCCGACATCCCAGTGTGGTTTCGCAGTTCCACGGGTCAAATCGCTGTACTATCCAGTTTTGGGCCTTTGGTATCTAAAAAAAAGCAGTTTGAGTGTGTCGCTCACTGTTCAGCCGCAAATATCTCTATTTAAAAAAGTGTGGTATACCCAGTAAACAATAACTGTGGTTTTCCTCTTCCACGGTTCTAATCTACTCTTTATTACCCTTTTTCCATTGATAGTGCAAGTGTAAGCTATTTTACTTCATTTACAATGGGCAAGGCGTGTGGCAAGGGACGTGGAAGTGGACGTTCTGGTGATGGTTCGTGCAGAGGAGGGGCCGTGGCCAAGGTGAAAATGTGCCACAACCAACAGCCACATCTTCTTGCTCCCACTTCTTGACCAAATTACTAGGGAAGCACAGAACAACACCAGTATTGAGAACTGATCAGTGTGAACAGGTTATTAATTGGATAGCAGACAATACTTCCAGTTACCTGGGCACCACCACCTCCGGTCTGTCTTCCACACGGTCAACTCTTAGTAGCCTTGAGTCTCGACCGCATACTCCTCCTCACCCTGATGCTCCTTCCTCCCACCATGCCGAGTGTCGTCAGACAGCAAGTGATCCCACACTTGGACACTCTGAAGAGCTGTTCACTGGTCCATTTCCATATTTGGGCCCCTCGCCTGATACGCTTGAAGTGGTGGAAGAGGAGATCCCATGTTGCGATGCCCAAATATTTGAACAGCCACGGCCACAGGAAGTCGACGTTGGCAATCTGTCACAAGAGGTGGACGATGACGAGACACAATTGCCAGGAAGTGAGGAGGAGGATCGTGGTGCGCAAGTGCAAGAGGAGGAGGTGGTGGATGATCTAGTAACTGACCCAACGTGGAAGGAGGACATGCAGAGTGAGGCCAGCAGCACACAGGGGGAGGGAGGCAGAGTACCCCAACAGGCAGGAATAAGCAGTGTGGTGGCCGCAGACAGAAGGCAGGCGACCGTTCCCCGTAACACCAACACGAGGGACGTTGCCAGTACAAGCGGTAGGTCTTCCAGAGTCTGGAATTTTTTTAAAGACTCTGCTGATAACCCCAAAAAGGCCATATGTTCCACCTGCCATGCCAGCATCAGCAGGGGTGACAAAACTACCAGCCTGACCACCACCAGCATGATCAGGCACATGGCAGCAAAGCACCCGACTTTGTGGGGCGAAACCCAGGGTCCACGACCAGTGTCAGCGGGTGTCACCACTGCTTCTTCCACTGTTGTGCGTGCAATAGAACCCCCTGTTGTGTGTGCAAGGCAATCCCCTGTCCATACTGCATGTAAAGATACCCCCTCCTCTCAGTCTTCACTTGTTATGGCAGTTTCTCAAGAAACAGCATCAACGTCCACGTCCCACCCGCAGCGTTCAATTGTCCATATCCCAGACCTTTGAATGAAAGCGGAAATTCGCAGCTAACGCCCCACAGGCCACAGTACTAAATTCGCACATTTCACGACTGCTTGCATTGGAAATGCTGCCTTTTAGGCTGGTGGAGACGGAATCCTTCTGCAATCTTATGGCGGTGGCCGTCCCTCGGTACTCGGTCCCCAGCCGACACTATTTTGCCCGGTGTGCCATCCCCGCACTACACAAGCACGTGTCCCAAAGCATCTGCCGTGCCCTCAACAACGCAGTTACTGGGAGAGTCCACCTGACAACGGACACGTGGACAAGTGCTTGTGGCCAGGGACGGTACATCTCTCTGACGGCACACTGGGTAAACATAGTGGAAGCGGGGACCCAGTCGGACCTTGGGACGGAACACATCCTCCCCACAACGGGGATTGCGGGCCCTATGTCAGTCAGAGTTGCCCCCACAGTGTACAGCTCCCGCGCATCCTCCTCCTCCTCCTCCTCATGTTCAGCCTCCATCTCAGATATCACCACATCAGTTACAAGCTGGAAGCATTGCAGTACTGCCTCCGCCAAGCGGCAACAGGCTGTGCTGAAACTCATAAGCTTAGGTGATAAACCTCACACTGCTTGTGAGTTGTGGACAGCTGTGAAAGAGCAGTCAGATCTGTGGCTGAGACCGCTGAACCTACATCCCGGCATGGTCGTGTGTGACAATGGCCGTAACCTGGTGGCGGCTCTGAGGCGAGGTGAGATCACACACGTACCATGCCTGGCTCATGTGCTTAACCTCGTGGTTCAGCGGTTTCTTAAATCGTACCCCAAGTTGCCAGATCTGCTCGTGAAAGTACACCGCCTGTCAGCTCATTTTCGCAAGTCGGCTACAGTTTCCGCCGCCCTTGCTGTGTTGCAGCAGCGTTTGCAGCTTCTGGCACACCGACTGGTGTGTGATGTCCCCACACGTTGGAACTCTACCCTCCACATGTTGCAAAGGATTTGTGAGCAGAAGAGAGCAGTTGTGGAGTACCAGCTGCAACAAGGCCGTCGATATTCAGGTCAGACTCCACACATAAGACCTCAGGAGTGGACCTGGATGTCTGACATATGTACCATCCTGACAAACTTTGAGGAGGCCACCAAGATGGTGAGTGGCGATGACGCCATCATTAGTGTCAGCATCCCACTTGTCTGTTTTTTGCAACGCTCTCTGCAGAGAATTAAAGAGGAGGCATTGCAGCCAGAGTATGATGAGATGGATCAAGAAGCCGTAGCGGGCGATTACACACAGCCCAGCCTCATCTCATCCCAACGTGCATTGCGGGACAATGAGGGAGAGGAGGAGGAGGAGGAGGAAGAACAGGAGCTGCTATCATGCGTTGTAGACGGTAGTACCTGTACAAGTGTCATACCGTCGGTTCAGCGTGGGTGGCCTGAGGACAGGGGGGAGGAGGAAGAGGAGGAGGAGGAGGAGAGCATGGTCAGTCATCATCTTGGTGAGGACACGGAAATCTTGCCCGTTACCAGTCTGGCACGCATGGCTGACTTTATGTTACGCTGCCTTAACCGTGACCCTCGCGTTGTCAAAATGTTGGGTGACAGTCATTACTGGTTGGTGACACTTGTAGACCCCCGCTACAAGGAGAACTTTCACTCTCTTATTCCTGAGGTGGAGAGGTCTACAAAAATGGGGCAATACCAGAAGGCCCTTGCTGCAGAACTCTTAAAAAAATTCCCATCTGAACACGCTAGCGGCAGAGGTCACAGTTCGTTGCCCAACCAAGGCGTACAGGCGAGAGAGATGCAACTCCAATCCAGCAGAGGCAGGGGAACACTGTCAACGTTCTGGGACAGTTTTCTGACACCCGCCCAGCTTACAGGCCCTGAGGCGCGGGGTACTCTCACAAGGAGTGGAAAGTTTCAAAAGATGGTGAGGGAGTACCTTGCCGATTGTACCAGCGTCCTCCGTGATTCCTCTGTGCCTTTTAATTATTGGGTATCCAAGCTGGACACTTGGAATGAACTCGCTCTGTACGCCTTGGAGGTCCTGGCCTGCCCTGCCGCTAGCGTGTTATCGGAGCGTGTTTTTAGTGCCGCTGGGGGAATTATAACTGATAAGCGCACTCGCCTGTCAACTGACAATGCTGACGAGCTGACCCTTATCAAAATGAACAAGGGCTGGATTGGGCCAGACTTCTCATCACCACCAAATGACAGCAGAGTAACATAAAGTCAAATCCACTGTGTTATTTCGGGAGGTGTATTCACATGCACCGCTTCACACCCACACATGGGTATATGCTTCCTCGTTTCGGCTGTTTAATCTTCTTCTCCTTATCCTCAGCCTCCACCACCACTATACCACCAGGGTGCCAGCATTGCAAGTTCCTCCGTCCTTATTTTTGGCAGCTTTTGCTTGCAAGGCATAAGAAAATACTATGGGACACCCACTCCCCAATAATGGGACTTATGTTTGTAATATGCTGTATTGCATGGCTCTTGTAAGGGGCATTGCAAGTTGCTCCGTCCTAATTTTTGGCAGCTTTTGTTTGGAAAGCATAAGCAAATACTATGGGACACCCACTCCCCAATAATGGGACTTATGTTTGTAATATGCTGTACTGCATGGCTCTTGTAAGGGGCATTGCAAGTTGCTCCGTCCTAATTTTTGGCAGCTTTTGCTGGGAAAGCATAAGCAAATACTATGGGACACCCACTCTCCAATAATGGGACTTATGTTTGTAATATGCTGTACTGCATGGCTCTTGTAAGGGGCATTGCAAGTTGCTCCGTCCTAATTTTTGGCAGCTTTTGCTAGGAAAGCATAAGCAAATACTATGGGACACTCACTCCCCAATAATGGGACTTATGTTTGTAATATGCTGTACTGCATGGCTCTTGTAAGGGGCATTGCAAGTTGCTCTGTCCTAATTTTTGGCAGCTTTTGCTGGGAAAGCATAAGCAAATACTATGGGACACCCACTCCCCAATAATGGGACTTATGTTTGTAATATGCTGTACTGCATGGCTCTTGTAAGGGGCATTGCAAGTTGCTCCGTCCTAATTTTTGGCAGCTTTTGCTGAGAAAGCATAAGCAAATACTATGGTACACCCACTCCCCAATAATGGGACTTATGTTTATAATATGCTGTACTGCATGGCTCTTGTAAGGGGTATTGCAAGTTGCTCCGTCCTAATTTTTGGCAGCTTTTCCTGGGAAAGCATAAGCAAATACTATGGGACACCCACTCCCCAATAATGGGACTTATGTTTGTAATATGCTGTACTGCATGGCTCTTGTAAGGGGCATTGCAAGTTGCTCCGTCCTAATTTTTGGCAGCTTTTGCTGGGAAAGCATAAGCAAATACTATGGGACACCCACTCCCCAATAATGGGACTTATGTTTGTAATATGCTGTACTGCATGGCTCTTGTAAGGGGCATTGCAAGTTGCTCCGTCCTAATTTTTGGCAGCTTTTGCTGGGAAAGCATAAGCAAATACTATGGGACACCCACTCCCCAATAATGGGACTTATGTTTGTAATATGCTGTACTGCATGGCTCTTGTAAGGGGCATTGCAAGTTGCTCCGTCCTAATTTTTGGCAGCTTTTGCTGGGAAAGCATAAGCAAATACTATGGGACACCCACTCCCCAATAATGGGACTTATGTTTGTAATATGCTGTACTGCATGGCTCTTGTAAGGGGCATTGCAAGTTGCTCCGTCCTAATTTTTGGCAGCGTTTGCTGGGAAAGCATAAGCAAATACTATGGGACACCCACTCCCCAATAATGGGACTTAAGTTTGTAATATGCTGTACTGTATGGCTCTTGTAAGGGGCATTGCAAGTTGCTCCGTCCTAATTTTTGGCAGCTTTTGCTGGGAAAGCATAAGCAAATACCATGGGACACCCACTCCCCAATAATGGGACTTATGTTTGTAATATGCTGTACTGCATGTGACGCGCCCCCTGGGCCGTGTGTACATGTGTGTGGGATACCCGGTGCCGGGTCTCTGGGATCTGTAGTCTCCGTGGCGGTGACCCGGTCCCATGGCTCAGGCTGGTCAAACCAGTGGCAGTCTTTCTTAGGTTTTGAGGTTAATTGTCCGACTGCGCCACCCGTGGATTGCGGTCAGGGAGTACCACCGCTGCGAGGCAGACCGCTGAGGCTGGTGTTGTGTGCGCAGCATAGAATGGGATAACTCCCCTCGGGAGGAGTATAGCCTCAGGGCAGTGAGTGTGGATGATGGGGGTGATGGTGCACGAGCGCAGCAGGAATGACTCAGAGTCTTTGCAGTGCAGTTCAGGGTCTTTACTGATGATTATAAGGTAGACCCTCCTGGGAGTACTGGCTAGCATAAGAGGCCTGGTCAGTCTGTGAGCAAGCAGGAGTTCCCCTGGCCAGGTGGAGTTGTAGGCCTCCCCGTCTGTCTGCACTCTTCCTGGCTACCTTGCTGTAAGCGGGTAGAAGTAGCCCACGTCCCTGAGTGTACCGTGTAGTGCTCACCCGTATGGCTGGTGACTTGGGGCCTTCTGTTAGCCTCCGCTCCACGACGGCGGTGCTGGTCCCTTGCTTGTGACTGAGCCTCCGGGCTTCTATGGCCAGAGGACCTGAAATCCCCTGCCGGCTGGTTTCTGCTGCTGGATATATAAGTCCTCACAGCTTTGGACTCCTGTGTCCGGTTCCTATTGTCTTCTGCCAGGGCGAGCTCTGCTCAGCTTCCAGCCCCTGGTCTTTAGCTCCTAGCTCCTACAGAGCTCCTTGCTGTTACTTTCCCTTGCTCTCACTCTGACTCTGACTGTTCTCTGACTCACTCAACCCCGCCCCAGATCCAGTTTATAAGGGCAGAATTCTCCCCTCCCAGGATTGGGGCAGGAGGATGTTGCATGTTTAAGGGATCCTGACCAGGAAACCTCCCACTTGCTCTCCGACGTAATATCTCTATTACTGTGGTGACCAGACCCCTGGGGTGCCACACATGGCTCTTGTAAGGGGCATTGCAGTTCCTCATAATTTTTGGAAAGCCTTCCATTCACTGCTTAGGCCAACAGTGCACGGGAGACCCAGTTGCTATAAATGGAAAAAAAGGTTTAGTTAACGCCCTCTGACCTCCATTTTATTTCCAAGGGGCATTGGAGTGGCTCGAAATTTTTGGTAGGCATTGCACTCACTGTATGCCCTATAACTGTGTAGCCGAACCGCTCCTTTTGTTACAGAAACATATCCTACAAGACATATCTGTTTGACTGGCCTGATATTGATATGAATGGTCCCTGTTCCTCCTGCTCTTTCTCCTTTGCCACTACCTCATCCATAATTTATCACCTGAAGCTTTGTTTTAACGGGAGTCATAGAACTTGGATAGTAGCAGGAAAACATCCAGCAATCCTCGGAGGAGGTAGGATATGCGCCAAAACGCTGACCACCTCAGGCCTAGCCGCTACTACATACATGCGCTTGCATTACAACAAAACAAAGCAGATTCTAACTTCTATCATCCTCATCATGCTCCTCACCTTGGCACTCTCAACTCCCCTGATGGAGAAGCCAGGGCCCACCGGAGGAGTCTGATAGTCCGGTGGGCTCAGCCAATGCTGCCCTAAAGCAGGACAGGCTAAGAAAAGTGTGGGAAAGGTTACCGGGACAAATAGGGGTGGCTGGGGACCGAGTATGGACACCCGGCCACCCCCTGGAGGCTGGGGAGCAAGCGGGGACACCCGGCCACCAGGCGGCTGGGGACTGAGTATGGATACCAGGCCGCCGACACAGCCATGGCGTGGTGGCCAGATTCCGCCTCCACATGCCTAAAAGGCCCAATTTCAAGTTCAAGCAAGCAAGCAGTATGGTATTACAGCCTGGGGGTGGGTGGGTGGCAGGCTGCATACTTGAGCTTGTATTGCAAGGAATGGGGGAGGTACAATTGAACACTGCCCTGGGACTAGAACTTGCATGGGGATAGTTGCAAGTCTGCATCTTCTGATGCGGTAAGGATCACTTATGATGGGCAAACTTTTAGACAGTGACCTGGGAGTCAGAGATGCTTCCAGGGGTCTTCCCCATGCTGTTCCCTTGTCTTTTCAGCATTTTATGCATGTGTCACACAGCACATGGCCAGATAAGGTTGTAAAATGTTAAAATGACATTTCACGGTGAATGCATTTGTCATAGTTGAAAGCAATACAAAAGGTGTGGAGGAGTATTTTTGTTTTTGGTCATTTATTTTAACTTATACACAAGTCTTTACTCTGGAAAGGATGTTCCTTAACATATTTCACAGGAAAAAAGTTTCACTTTCGTTTTTGAACGTTTTATTGTGAGCCTGTAAAAGTGGCTTAATACCTCTGACCACGTTGTTGACAGCAGTGACCTGGGGGTCAGAAATGCTTCCTGGGGCGATCCCCATGCTGTCCCCATCACTGTCACTATCGTTTTGGGCACTTGTTAGGCTTTTAAAAGACTGCCGGGGGTGCCACCGCAAAAATGCTCGAGTCTCCCATAGACTAACATTGGGCTCGTTGCTCGGGTCGAGCACCCGAGTATCACGGCGAGCTCGGCCCAAGCTTCGAGCACCCGAGCATTTTAGTGCTCGCTCAACACTACTACTTACTTTAATTTGGAGTTTTCCAAGAAAATGATCAATAAATCCACACATCTTCTTCTAGGTCCTTCTAAGGTAATCTTTTCTTGATGGAAGGTACAAATAGTTCTCACAGTCCAACATTTTAAAGATGTCCCCTTTGTCAAAAATAGAAGAACACATCCAAGGTTCTTCTAGAAAAATCATCTACCATGCTATTACTCATGGAATGCACAAAAATTATTGCTCAGAGCTCTGTGATTGCATAGTTTTACAACAATGAAACAAAACAACTCTTTGACAAGAGTTTTTACTTATTCATCATTGTGAAATGTGGGGCATTGCACAAGTACAGACAAGTAGTTGAACATGACCTTCTTTCCATAATTGGCCCAAAAAACATATTTAAATTACTGCAAAGGGGGAATTGCCTGGATCGAGGACAGCTCTTCATTTTTCTAACTAAGGAAAGAGAACAGATTAGCTTGTAGTAATAAAAATGCAATCTCAATGTAAAGCCTCTAAGCTTTCTGACATATGATGATTGCATATAATCTACATCCATAGCTATATACATGTAATTGAATGGTGTAGTAAATACTTACCTCCCAATTGGGGCACAACGTGAATTCTATAATGTATACTATTAATTCCAAGAGTCCTCAAAGTGCTTCCAGAGAAATAATTTTCTGACCTACAGAAAAGAAAACAAAAAATGTCAGCTAGGACCAATGGAGAAGATAGAATGCAAAAATTGAAATACTAAATTTGTTTTACTTACTTTGATTAGGTGTTTTCCAAACATTGATGAACAAACGCTTCACATGTTCTTCAAGGAGTTTCTAATGGAATGCATTCTTGATAGAAGGTCCAAAAATGTCCTCAAAATGTAACACTTAGAAGATGCTTGTTTGTCAAGGAAGTAAGAATCTTTCTACGGTTCTTCCTCAAATTGCATCAACCATTCCAAGGCCCATGCAATACACAAAACAATTTACGCACCAGGCTCTGTGCATGCACATAATTTCACAACAATGCAGTAAAAACAAATCTTTGACAAGAGCTTTTACTGTATTTATCATTGTAAAATGTGTGGGTTATGCACAGAAACAATAAAGTAGTTGAACAAGTATTTCTTACCGTAATTGGCCTGAGGATAACATATTTCTACGACTGCAAAGAGGATATTGCCTGGATCAAGGGTGGTCTTTTGTTTTTTAACTGAAACACAACAGATTAGATTGTAGTAATAAAAATGCAATCTCAATGTACAGCCTCTCAGCTTTCTGACACATGATGATTGCATATTGTCTACATTTAAAGCTTTGAAAATGTGATAGCGTTCTTGAGCAAATGCTTACCACACAATTGGAGTAAGACATGAATTCTACAATATCTTCCAAGGATTCCAAGAGTCCACATAAGGCTTTCAGGTAAGGATTTTCCTGACCTACCAAAAAAGTAAAAACAAACCATATCAGGTAGGACAAACAGGGTAAATTACATCTAAGCATTGAATATTTACTTTTGTCCTACTTACTTTGATTTGGAGTTTTCCAAGAAAATGATTAATAAATCCACACATCTTCTTCTAGGTCCTTCTGAGGTCATCTTTTCTTGATGGAAGGTCCAAAATGTTCTCACAGTCCAACATTTAAAAGATGTTCCCTTTGTCAAAAATGGAAGAACACAACCAAGGTTCTTCTAGAAAAATCATCTAACATGCTATTGCTCATGGAATGCACAACAATTATTGCTCAGAGCTCTGTGCATGCATAGTTTCACAACAATGCAGTAAAATATCTCTTTGACAAGAGTTTTTACTTATTCATCATTGTGAAATGTGTGGGCATTGCACATGTACAGACAAGTAGTTGAACATGACCTTCTTTCCTTAATTGGCCCAAAAAAACATATTTCAATTACTACAAAGAGGGAATTACCTGGATCTAGGACGGCCCTTCATTTTTCTAACTAAGGAAAGTAAACAGATTAGCTTGTAATAATAAAAATGCAATCTCAATGTAAAGCCTCTCAGCTTTCTGACATATGATGATTACATATAATCTACATCCATAGCTATATACATGTAATTGAATAGTGTAGCAAATACTTACCTCCCAATTGGGGCACAACGTGAATTCTATAATGTATTCCATTGATTCCAAGAGTCCACAGAGTGCTTCCAGAGAAATTATTTTCTGACCTACACAAAACAAAACAAAAATGTCAGCTAGGACCAATGGAGAAGATAGAATGCAAAAATTGAAATACTAAATTTGTTTTACTTACTTTGAGTAGGTGTTTTCCAAAAATTGATGAACAAACGCTTCACATGTTCTTCAAGGAGTTTCTAATGGAATACATTCTTGATAGAAGGTCCAAAAATGTCCTCAAAATGTAACACTTAGAAGATGCTTGTTTGTCAAGGAAGTAAGAATATTTCTACGGTTCTTCTTCAAAGTGCATCAACCATTCCATGGCCCATGCAATATGCAAAACAATTCACGCCCCAGGCTCTGTGCATGCACATGATTTCACAACAATGCAGTAAAAACAAATCTTTGACAAGAGCTTTTACTGTATTTATCATTGTAAAATGTGTGCGTAATGCACAGAAACAACCAAGTAGTATAACAAGTATTTCTCACAGTAATTGGCCTGAGGATAACATATTTCTACGACTGCAAAGAGGATATTGCCTGGATCAAGGATGGTCCTTTGTTTTTTAACTGAAATACAGCAGATTAGATTGTAGTAATAAAAATGCAATCTCAATGTAAAGCCTCTCAGCTTTCTGACACATGATGATTGCATATTGTCTACATTTAAAGCTTTGAAAATGTGATAGCGTTCTTGAGCAAATGCTTACCACACAATTGGAGCATGACCTGAATTCTACAATATCTTCCAAGGATTCCAAGAGTTCACATAAGGCTTTCAGGTAAGGATTTTCCTGACCTACAAAAAAAGTAAAAACAAACCATATCAGGTAGGACAAACAGGGTAGATTAAATCTAAGCATTGAATTATTACATTTGTCCTACTTACTTTGATTTGGAGTTTTCCAACAAAATTATCAATAAATCCACACATCTTCTTCTAGGTCCTTCTGAGGTAATCTTTTCTTGATGGAAGATCCAAAATGTTCTCACAGTCCAACAATTAAAAGATGGCCACTTTGTCAAAAATGGAAGAACACATCCAAGGTTCTTCTAGAAAAATCATCTACCATGCTATTGCTCATGGAATGCACAACAGTTATCGCTCAGAGCTCTGTGCATGCATAGTTTCACAACAATGCAGTAAAACAACTCTTTGATAAGAGTTTTTACTTATTCATCATTGTGAAATGTGTGGGCATTGCACAAGTACAGACAACTAGTTGAACATGACCTTCTTTCCATAATTGGCCCAAAAAAACATATTTCAATTAGTACAAAGGGGGAATTGCCTAGATCAAGGACGGCCTTTCATTTTTCTAACTAAGGAAAGTAAACAGAATAGCTTGTAGTAATAAAAATGCAATCTCAATGAAAAGCCTCTCAACTTTCTGACATATGATGATTGCATTTAATCTACATCCATAGCTATATACATATAATTGAATGGTATAGTAAATACTTACCTCCCAATTGGGGCACAACGTGAATTCTATAATGTATTCCATTGATTCCAAGAGTCCACAAAGTGCTTCCAGAGAAATTATTTTCTGACCTACACAAAACAAAACAAAAAATGTCAGCTAGGACCAATGGAGAAGATAGAATGCAAAAATTGAAATACTAAATTTGTTTTACTTACTTTGATTAGGTGTTTTCCAAAAATTGATGAACAAACGCTTCACATGTTTTTCAAGGAGTTTCTAATGGAATCCAGTCTTGATAGAAGGTCCAAAAATGTCCTCAAAATGTAACACTTAGAAGATGCTTGTTTGTCAAGGAAGTAAGAATCTTTCTACGGTTCTTCCTCAAAGTGCATCAACCATTCCATGGCCTATGCAATACGCAAAACAATTTACGCCCCAGGCTCTGTGCATGTGTGACGCCTCAATTCTCGAAAGAGCCCTTTTAGTTTTTTTTCAGTTTACCCTGGGTGATTGGGGACTCGGTGTCGGGTCCTGTAATGAAGAGATGGGATGTAGCCGTGGCCCGGACCCGACCCGTGCTCAGGGCCGTCACATGAAAAGGAAGATGTTGTGGGCTCGTCCGGGTTGAGTGGCTTATTTTAACGACTACGCCACGTGTGGTTTCTGGTGAAGGGCCACCAGCGCCGCTACAGTCCGCCGAGGACTGGTGTCGTGGCGGCCAATGTTCTCACTGCTCCCCACAGGCGGAGCAAGGCCTCAGGGCAAGCAGACAGGATGAAGGGGGGGAGTAGTAGTGCGGGGAGTACGGGCACCGCGTCGCATGGTATGGCGCATAATGAACAGTCCGGAGGCCATAGGGGTGAACTTCCAAGGCTTTACTCACTTAGAGATGACAGCGGTAAGGCGACTCCCTGCTCCCCGCAGAGTCCTGCGGCCACCTGGGACGGGGGTCCGACTACCTCCGAGAAAGTCCAGTGTTCGGGAGCGACCCTACACCAGAGTGTTCCTGCACTACAGACTTCACCCTTTCCCGTCTGTGCGTGTGTAGATAGGCCGGGTCTCCCTCTGAGCTCCTCTCAGGACTAGGGCACAGGTGGCAATTTCCCTCCATCCAATGCCCGGTGGGATCCTCAGGGCCTAACCGGGCTTTCCCATCCAGGACATGGAGTACAAGGTCGGGAGTCGGGGGCCGGTACCCCTCTTGCAGCCGGAATCCCTCTGAATAGATCAGGTAGGCGAGGACAGGTGGCATACTCCGCTCCGTCAGCATCCTCCCCGGGACCCATTTGCTGGGGAGCTAAACTCTAAAGCTCCCGGGCCTTCTTGATCCTTGTTCTTGGCCGGGTTGAGACATTCCTTGTCTGCAACCTACCTCTCGTCCCAAGGCCAGGGC
This sequence comes from Phyllobates terribilis, assembly GCF_046119375.1. Classification (NCBI taxonomy): domain Eukaryota; kingdom Metazoa; phylum Chordata; class Amphibia; order Anura; family Dendrobatidae; genus Phyllobates; species Phyllobates terribilis. The sequence continues at coordinate 132,430 of NW_027363631.1, forward strand.
ACGAGGGCTGTGTCCCTTGCCGGTGCAGGCCCACACAGGATCTGCGCTCCCGGAGGGAGGTCACATTACACACAGTAGTTGACAGCAACCAAGACCGCTTGACAGGCAAAACTGCCAGAGAGCAGCAAAAGACTAAAAAGGACCAAACAGGACCAAAATCAAAGATGGCTTTCTATTAAATATGAAATTTAAAGTGTAACTAATTTGTAAGTCCTCCACCCTAACCCACTAACTGGTTCCTACCACTTTGTGTTCCCCAGTCTCCCTGTAACCAGGGGAGCAGCACCTAATGCATACCAGCTCCCTCTGGTGGAGAAGTGTGGTGTTGGATGCAAAAGGTTAGGTCACAACTATCACATTGGCCTTACCTCGGAGGAAGAACACCACACTCCATTAAAGAAGTGCAGCATCCCTGTGGCGGTCGAACACTCAGGGGCGCCACACATGCACATGATTTCCCAACAATGCAGTAAAAACAAATCTTTGACAAGAGATTTTACTGTATTTATCATTGTAAAATGTGTGGGTAATGCACAGAAACAAACAAGTAGTTGAACAAGTATTTCTCACCGTAATTGGCCTGAGGATAACATATTTCTACGACTGCAAAGAGGATATTGCCTGGATCAAGGATGGTCTTTTGTTTTTTAACTGAAACACAACAAATTAGATTGTAGTAATAAAAATGCAATCTCAATGTAAAGCCTCTCAGCTTTCTGACACATGATGATTGCATATTGTCTATATTTAAAGCTTCGAAAATGTGATAGAATTCTTGAGCAAATGCTAACCACACAATTGGAGTATGACCTGAATTCTACAATATCTTCCAAGGATTCCAAGATTCCACATAAGGCTTTCAGGTAATGATTTTCCTGACCTACAAGAAAAGTAAAAAACAAACATATCAGGTAAGACAAACAGGGTAGATTAAATCTAAGCATTGAATTATTACATTTGTCCTACTTACTTTGATTTGGAGTTTTCCAAAAAAATGATCAATAAATCCACACATCTTCTAGGTCCTTCTGAGGTAATCTTTTCTTGATGGAAGGTCCAAAATGTTCTCACAGTACAACATTTAACAGATGTCCCCTTTGTCAAAAATGGAAGAACACATCCAAAGTTCTTCTAGAAAAATCATCTACCATGCTATTGTTCATGGAATGCACGAAAATTATTGCTCAGAGCTCTGTGCATGCACAGTTTCACAACAATGCAGGAAAACAACTCTTTGACAAGAGTTTTTACTTATTCATCATTGTGAAATGTGTGGGCATTGCACAAGTACAGACAAGTAGTTGAACATGACCTTCTTTCCATAATTGGCCCCAAAAATCATATTTCAATTAGTACAAAGGGGGAATTGCCTAGATCAAGGACGGCCTTTCATTTTTCTAACTAAGGAAAGTAAACAGATTAGCTTGTAGTAATAAAAATGCAATCTCAATGTAAAGCCTCTCAGCTTTCTGACATATGATGATTGCATTTAATCTACATCCATAGCTGTATATATGTAATCGAATGGTATAGTAAATACTTACCTCCCAATTGGGGCACAACGTGAATTCTATAATGTATTCCATTGATTCAAAGAGTCCACAAAGTGCTTCCAGAGAAATTATTTTCTGACCTACACAAAACAAAACAAAAAATGTCAGCTAGGACCAATGGAGAAGATAGAATGCAAAAATTGAAATACTAAATATGTTTTACTTACTTTGAGTAGGTGTTTTCCAAAAATTGATGAACAAACGCTTCACATGTTCTTCAAGGAGTTTCTAATGGAATCCATTCTTGATAGAAGGTCCAAAAATGTCCTCAAAATGTAACACTTAGAAGATGCTTGTTTGTCAAGGAAGTAAGAATCTTTCTACGGTTCTTCCTCAAATTGCATCAACCATTCCAAGGCCCATGCAATACACAAAACAATTTACGCCCCAGGCTCTGTGCATGCACATGATTTCACAGCAATGCAGTAAAAACAAATCTTTGACAAGAGATTTTACTGTATTTATCATTGTAAAATGTGTGGGTAATGCACAGAAACAACAAAGTAGTTGAACAAGTATTTCTTACCGTAATTTCCCTGAGGATAACATATTTCTATGACTGCAAAGAGGATATTGCCTGGATCAAGGATGGTCTTTTGTTTTTCAACTGAAACACAACAGATTAGATTGTAGTAATAAAAATGCAATCTCAATGTAAAGCCTCTCAGCTTTCTGACACATGAGGATTGCATATTGTCTACATTTAAAGCTTTGAAAATGTGATACAGTTCTTGAGCAAATGCTTACCACACAATTGGAGTATGACCTGAATTCTACAATATCTTCCAAGGATTCCAAGAGTCTACATAAGGCTTTCAGGTAAGGATTTTCCTGACCTACAAAAAAAGTAAAAACAAACAATATCAGGTAGGACAAACTGGGTAGACTAAATCTAAGCTTTGAATTATTACATTTGTCCTACTTACTTTGATTTGGAGTTTTCCAAGAAAATTATCAATATATCCACCCATCTTCTTCTAGGTCCTTCTGAGGTAATCTTTTCTTGATGGAAGGTCCAAAATGTTCTCACAGTCCAACATTTAAAAGATGTCCCCTTTGTCAAAATGGAAGAACACATCCAAGGTTCCTCTAGAAAAATCATCTACCATGCTATTGCTCATGGAATGTACAAAAATTATTGCTCAGAGCTCTGTGCATGCAAAGCTTCACAACAATCCAGTAAAACAACTCTTTGACAAGAGTTTTTACTTATTCATCATTGTGAAATGTGTGGGCATTGCACGAGTACAGACAAATAGTTGAACATGACCTTCTTTCCTTAAATGGCCCATAAAAACATATTTCAATTACTACAAAGGGGGAATTGCCTGGATCGAGGATGGCCTTTCATTTTTCTAACTAAGGAAAGTAAACAGATTAGCTTGTAGTAATAAAAATGCAATCTCAATGTAAAGCCTCTCAGCTTTCTGTCATATGATGAACGCATATAATCTCCATCCATAGCTATATACATGTAATTAAATGGGGTAGTAAATACTTACCTCCCAATTGGGGCACAACGCAAATTCTATAATGTATTCCATTGATTCCAAGAGTCCAAAAAGTGCTGCCAGAGAAATTATTTTCTGACCTACACAAAACAAAACGAAAAATGTCAGCTAGGACCAATGGAGAAGATAGAATGCAAAAATTGAAATACTAAATTTGTTTTACTTACTTTGTTTAGGTGTTTTCCAAAAATTGATGAACAAATGTTTCACATGTTCTTCGAGGAGTTTCTAATGGAATCTAATCTTGATAGAAGGTCCAAAAATGTCCTCAAAATGTAACACTTAGAAGATGCTTGTTTGTCAAGGAAGTAAGAATCTTTCTACGGGTCTTCCTCAAAGTGCATCAACCATTCCATGGCCCATGCAATACGCAAAACAATTTACGCCCCAGGTTCTGTGCATGCACATGATTTCACAACAATGCAGAAAAAACAAATCTTTGACAAGAGCTTTTACTGTATTTATCATTGTAAAATGTGTGCGTAATGCACAGAAACAACCAAGTAGTTGAACAAGTATTTCTTACCGTAATTGGCCTGAGGATAACATATTTTCTATGACTGCAAAGAGGATATTGCCTGGATCAAGGATGGTCTTTTGTTTTTTAACTGAAACACAACAGAATAGATTGTAGTAATACAATTGCAATCTCAATGTAAAGCCTCTCAGCTTTCTGACACATGATGATTGCATATTGTCTACATTTAAAGCTTTGAAAATGTGATAGAGTTCTTAAGCAAATGCTTACCACACAATTGGAGTATGGCCTGAATTCTACGATATCTTCCAAGGATTCCAAGAGTCCACATAAGGCTTTCAAGTAAGGATTTTCCTGACCTGCAAAAAAAGTAAAAACAACTATATCAGGTAGGACAAACAAGGTAGATTAAATCTAAGCATTGAAATATTATATTTGTCCTACTTACTTTGATTTGGAGTTTTCCAAGAAAATTATCAATAAATCCACACATCTTCTTCTAGCTCCTTCTGAGGCAATCTTTTCTTGATGGAAGGTCCAAAATGTTCTCACAGTCCAATATTTAAAAGATGTCCACTTTGTCAAAAATGGAAGAACACATCCAAGGTTCATCTAGAAAAATCATCTATCATGCTATTGCTCAAGAAATGCACAAAAATTATTGCTCAGAGCTCTGTGCATGCATAGTTTCACAACAATGCAGTAAAACAACTCTTTGACAAGAGTTTTTACTTATTCATCATTGTGAAATGTGTGGGCATTGCACAAGTACAGCCAACTAGATGAACATGACCTTCTTTCCATAATTGGCCCCAAAAAACATATTTCAATTACTACAAAGGGGGAATTGCCTGGATCGAGGACGGCCTTTCATTTTTCTAACTAAGGAAAGTAAACAAATTAGCTTATAATAATAAAAATGCAATCTCAATGTAAAGCCTCTCAGCTTTCTGACATATGATGATCGCATATAATCTCCATCCATAGCTATATACATGTAATTAAATGGGGTAGTAAATACTTACCTCCCAATTGGGGCACAACATGAATTCTATAATGTATTCCATTGATTCCAAGAGTCCAAAAAGTGCTTCCAGAGAAATTATTTTCTGACCTACACAAAACAAAGCAAAAAATGTCAGCTAGGACCAATGGAGAAGATAGAATGCAAAAATTGAAATACTAAATTTGTTTTACTTACTTTGAGTAGGTGTTTTCCAAAAATTGATGAACAAATGCTTCACATGTTCTTCAAGGAGTTTCTAATTGAATCCATTCTTGATAGAAGGTTCAAAAAGGTCCTCAAAATGTAACACTTAGAAGATGCTTGTTTGTCAAGGAAGTAAGAATCTTTCTACGGTTCTTCCTCAAAGCACATCAACCATTCCATGGCCCATGCAATACGCAAAACAACTTACTTCCCAAGCTCTGTGCATGCACATGATTTCACAACAATGCAGTAAAAACAAATCTTTCACAAGAGCATTTACTGTATTTATCATTGTAAAATGTGTGGGTAATGCACAGAAACAACCAAGTAGTTGAACAAGTATTTCTTACCGTTATTGGCCTGAGGATAACATATTTCTACGACTGCAAACAGGATATTGCCTGGATCAAGGATGGTCTTTTGTTTTTAAACTGAAACACAACAGATTAGATTGTAGTAATGAAAATGCAATCTCAATGTAAAGCCTCTCAGCTTTCTGACACATGATGATTGCATATTGTCTACATTTAAAGCTTTGAAAATGTGATAGAGTTCTTGAGCAAATGTGACGCGCCCCCAGGGCCGTGGGTTACTCTGCAGCCGGACCTTTGTGTATGCCGGTAGGGGAGTATCACGGTGGCTGGCCCGGTCCGTGACCCAGGGCGGTCAGTGCACAAGGGGGGTACTTTAATATGGGATTTTTGGGATTGTTCATGAAGCCACCTGTGGATTGCGGCTAAAGGGGACCGCCGCTGGGGAGCAGTCCTCTGGAGCTTGTGTTACGGCAGCAGGGATGGTGTGGCTCTCCACAGGTAGAGCTAGCTCCAGGGCAGTGTATGGTGTAATGGATGGTGGTTGTGCTGGGCGTTGTAGTGCAGAGAGGGAACGATGGCACAGATTAAAGAATGGATGAAGGCAGTGCGGTGCAGTCATCCGAGTTTTTACTGACAATTATTATGACAGTTCCACTGGTGCACTGTACAGGTGCTAGCCTTACATGTCGCGCTGCATTCACCAGGCAGGGGTTCAGCACTTCCTCAGGTAGATCAGGAATACCTGGCAGAACCCCACTTTCTTGTGTTCCTATCTAGACCGTCTTCACGCTGGGTCTTTCTCTCTCTTGCCATACGCTTCCCACTCTCAATCCTGCTCGGGTGCTCTGAAGTCCCTACTGTCCGTCAGAGTTCACAGACCTGCTTGACCCTCACGGGGATTAGAATGAGGCTTCGGCAACTGACTATATAAGCCAGGAGCCTCCGGTTCTTCCAGCCGGGACTTGAAGTACACAACTGGGCCAGGGGCCGGTCCCCTTCCTGCGGCCTACGATCCCTCTGTCTTCTGAGAGATGCGGGGCATACAGGTGCCTTCCTGCACTCGCCGTACCCCCCCTAGGATCCCTTCTTAGAACGGATCCTACTCCCTGCTCCCCTCCTGGGCCTCTGACACTAGGCCCAATTTGTGGAGCAGAGCTCCTACTGAGACTCTGCTTCCAGACTGTTCTCCAACTACTAGTCTGACTGATCTGCCACCCTAAAATGGCTTCCCTATTTATACTCCTACCAAAGTGCTCCCCCTAACTACTTCCTCCACCCACACCCACTACTGGTTCCCCCTACCTCTGGGTTCCCCCCACTCCAGCCAGGGTCAGAGCTCAGCAGAAACATAAATTGCGTCTTGCCCTTCCTGCTGGCCTACAGCAGTGTAGTGTTGGATGCAGGTGTTGGGGTTCCGAGCAGCACTCCCTTCTTACCTGAGAGAAGGAGACACCACACCTCTGGGTGAGGTGAAGTACCTCTGTGGCGACTGAACCCTCAGGGGTGCCACAAATGCTTACCACACATTTGGAGTATGATCTGAATTCTACAATATCTTCCAAGGATTCCAAGAGTCCACATAAGGCTTTCAGGTAAGGAATTTCCGGACCTACATAAAAAGTAAGAAAAATATATATCAGGTAGGACAAACAGGGTAGATTAAATCTAAGCTCTGAATTATTACATTTGTCCTACTTACTTTGATTTGGAGTGTTCCTAGAAAATTATCAACAAATCCACACATCTTCTTCTAGGTCCTTCTGAGGTAATCTTTTCTTGATGGAAGGTCCAAAATGTTCTCACAGTCCAACATTTAAAAGATGTCCCCTTTGTCAAAAATGGAAGAACACATCCAAGGTTCTTCTAGAAAAATCATTTACCATGCTATTGCTCATGGAATGCACAAAAAATATTGCTCAGATCTCTGTGCATGCATAGTTTCACAACAATGCAGTAAAACAACTCTTTGACAAGAATTTTTACTTATTCATCATTGTGAAATGTGTGGGCATTGCACAAGTACAGACAACTAGTTGAATATGACCTTCTTTCCATAATTGGCCCAAAAAAACATATTTCAATTACTACAAAGGGGGAATTGCCTGGATCGAGGACGGCCTTTCATTTTTCTAACTAAGGAAAGTGAACAGATTATCTTGTAGTAATAAAAATGCAATCTCAATGTAAAGCCTCTCAGCTTTCTGACATATGATGATTGCATATAATCTACATCCATAGCTATATACATGTAATTGAATGGTATAGTAAATACTTACCTCCCAATTGGGGCACAACGTGAATTATATAATGTATTCCACTGATTCCAAGAGTCCACAAAGTGCTTCCAGAGAAATTATTTTCTGACCTACACAAAACAAAACAAAAAATGTCAGCTAGGACCAATGGAGAAGATAGAATGCAAAACTTGAAATACTAAATTTGTTTTACTTACTTTAATTAGGTGTTTTCCAAAAATTGATGAACAAATGCTTCACATGTTCTTCAAGGCGTTTCTAATGGAATCCATTCTTTATAGACGGTCCAAAAATGTTCTCAAAATGCAAAACTTAGAAGATGCTTGTTTGTCAAAGAAGGAAGAATCTTCTACGGTTCTTCCTCAAAGTGAATTAACTATTCCATGGCCCATGCAATATGCAAAACAATTTATGCCCCAGGCTCTGTGCATGCACATGATTTCACAACAATGCAGTAAAAACAAATCTTTGACCAGAGCTTTTACTGAATTTATCATTGTAAAATGTGTGGGTAATGCACAGAAACAACCAAGTAGTTGAACAAGTATTTCTTACCGTAATTGGCCTGAGGATAACATATTTCTATGACTGCAAAGTGGATATTCCCTGGATCAAAGATGGTCTTTTGTTTTTTAACTGACACACAACAGATTAGATTGTAGTAATAAAAATGCAATCTCAATGTAAAGCCTCTCAGCTTTCTGACACCTGATGATTGCATATTGTCTACATTTAAAGCTTTGAAAATGTGATAGAGTTCTTGAGCAAATGCTTACCACACAATTGGAGTATGACCTGAATTCTACAATATCTTCCAAGGATTCCAAGAGTCCACATAAGGCTTTCAGGTAAGGATTTTCCGGACCTACAAAAAAAGTAAAAAACAAACATATCAGGTAGGACAAACAGGGTAGATTAAATCCAAACATTGAATCATTACATTTGTCCTACTTACTTCGATTTGGAGTTTTCCAAGAAAATGATCAATAAATCCAAACATCTTCTTCGAGGTTCTTCTGAGGTAATCTTTTCTTGATGGAAGGTCCAAAATGTTCTCACTGTACAATATTTAGAAGATGCTCTTTGTCAAAAATGGAAGAACACATCCAAGGCTATTCTAGAAAAATCTTCAACCATGCTATTGCTCATGGAATGCACAAAAATTATTGCTCAAAGCTCTGTGCATGCATAGTTTCACAACAATGCAGTAAAACAACTCTTTGACAAGAGCTTTTAATGTATTTATCATTGTGAAATGTGTGGGCATTGCTAAAGAACAGCCAAGCAATTGAATGTGACCTTTTTTCCTTAATTGGCATGAGAATAACATGTTTCAAAAACTTCAAAGGGGGAATTGCATACATCGAGGACGGCCTTTTATTTTTTCAAGGAGATTTGTACAAGGTAAATGGGATTTTGAATAAGGAAGGTTCTCACTCCATTTTGCAACGCCTTTCCATACCCTGTGGACTGCGCTTGATCGGAGCCAATTTCATCCTACAACAAGACAATGACCCAAAGCACACCTCCAAATTATACATTAACTATTTAGGGAAGAAGCAGGCAGCTGGTATTCTATCTGTAATGGAGTGGCCAGCGCAGTCACCAGATCTCAACCCCATTGAGCTTTTGTGGGAGCAGCTTGACCGTATGGAACTCAAAAAGTGCCCATCAAGCCAATCCAACTTGTGGGAGGGGCTTCAGGAAGCATGGGGTGAAATTTCTCAAGATTACCTCAGCAAATTAACAGTTAGAATGCCAGAGGTCTGCAAAGCTGTAATTGCTGCAAAGGGAGCATTCTTTGACAAAAGCAAACTTTAAAGGAGAAAATTATTCTTTCTAATAAAAATCATTATTTATAACCTTGTCAATGTCTGGACCATATTTTCAATTCATTTTGCAACTCATTTGATAAATAAAAGTATGAGTTTTCATGGAAAACACAAAATTGTCTGAGTGACCCCCAAACTTTTGAACGGTAGTGTACACTAGCTATTGAGCCTGTTCTACGCTCGGTTGGCGAGCATTTTTATTGGTATATGGTCTCTCATGCTAGTATGTGCTGCCCCCATTCTGGTATTTGAGCTGCCCCCATCCTGGTATTTGTGTTCCCCAATCCTGTTCCTGCATCCTGCTATGTGCTGCCCTCATCCCTATCCTGGTATGCATGGCATGCCTCATCCCTATCCTGGTATGCATGGCACCCCTCACCACTAATCCTGGTATGCATTGCACCCCTCAGCCCCAATCCTGGTATGCATGGCACCCCTCACCCCCAATCCTGGTATGCATGACACCCCTCCATCCCAATCCTGTATGCATGGCACAACTAACACCCAAACCTGGTATGCATGGCACCCCTTATCCCCAATCCTGGTATGCATGGCACCCCTCATCCCGAATCCTGTTATGCATGGCACCCATCATCCCCAATCCTGGTATGCATGGCACCCCTCATCCCCAATCCTGGTATGCATGGCACCCCTCATCCCCAATCCTGGTATGTATGGCACTCCTAATCCCCAATCCTGGTATGCATTGCACTCATCATCCCCAATCCTGGTATGCATGGCACCCCTCATCCCCAATCCTGGTATGCATGGCACCCCTCATCCCAAATCTTGGTATGCATGGCACCCCTCACCCCCAATCTTGGTATGCATGGCACCCCTCATCCCCAATCCTGGTATGCATGGAACTCCTCATCCCCAATCCTGGTATGCATGGCACCCCTCATCCCAATCCTGGTATGCATGGCACCCCTCATCCCCAATCCTGGTACGCATGGCACCCCTCATCCCCAATCCTGGCATGCATGGCACCCCTCATCCTGGTATACATGGCTCCCTCATCCCTATCCTGGTATGTATGCTACCCTTCATCCTGGTATGCATTGTACTCCTCATCCAAATCCTGGTATGCATGGCCCCTGCAGATCCATATACTGGTATGCATGGTACCCCTCATCCCTATCCTGGTATGCATGCCATCCCTCATCCCCAATCCTGGTACGCATGGCACCCCTCATCCCCAATCCTGGTATGCATGGCACTGCTTATCCCCAATCCTGGTATGCATGGCACCCCTCATCCCAATCCTGGTTTGCATGGCACCCCTCATCTCCAATCCTGGTATGCATAGCACCCCTCATCCCCAATCCTGGCATGCATGGCACCCCTCATCCTGGTATGCATGGCTCCCTCATCCCTATCCTGGTATGTATGGTACCCCTCATCCTGGTATGCATGGTACCCCTCATCCCTATCCTGGTATGCATGGTACTCCATCCCTCATCCTGATATACATGGTACCCCTTATCCCTATTCTGGTATACATGGCCACTCACCCGAATTCTGGTATGCATGGCCCCCCATATCCCTATCCTGGTATGCATGGTACCCCTCATCCCTATCCTGGTATGCATGGCACCCCTCATCCCTCAATCCTTGTATGCATGGCACTCCTCATCCCCAATCCTGGTATGCATTGCACCCATCATCCCCAATCCTGGTATGCATGGCACTCCTCATCACCAATCCTGGTATGCCTGGCACCCCTCATCCCCAATCTTGGTATGCATGGCACCTGTCAACCCCAATCTTGGTATGCATGGTACCCCTCAGCCCCAATCTTGGTATGCATGGCACCCCTCATCGCCAATCCTGGTATGTATGGCACTCCTCATCCCCAATCCTGGCATGCATTGCACCCATCATCCCCAATCCTGGTATGCATGGCACTCCTCATCCCCAATCCTGGTATGAATGGCACCCCTCATCCCCAATCTTGGTATGCATGGCACCCCTCAACCCCAATCTTGGTATGCATGGTACCCCTCAGCCCCAATCTTGGTATGCATGGCACCCCTCATACTGGTATGCATGGTACCACTCATCCGAATCCAGGCATGTATGGACCCCTCAGAGCCCTATCCTGATATGCATGGTACCCCTCATCCCTATCCTGGTATGCATGGTACCCCTTATCCAAAATCCTGTTATGCATGTCACCCCTAATACACAATCCTGGTATGCATGGCACCCCTCATCCCCAATCCTGGTATGCATGGCACCCCTCATCACCAATCCTGGTAAGCATGGCACCACTCATCCCCAATCCTGGTATGCATGGCACCCCTCATCCCAATCCTGGTATGCATGGCACCTCTCATCCCCAATCCTGGCATGCATGGCATCCATCATCCCCAATCCTAGTATTCATGGCACCCCTCATCCCCAATCTTGGTATGCATGGCACCCAATCCCTCATCCAGATATACATGCCACCCTCAGCCCTTTCCTGGTATACATGACCCCTCATCCGAATCCTGGTATGCATTGGCCCCCCAGATTCATATCCTGGTATGCATGGCACCCCTCATCCCCAATCCTGGTATGCATGGCACCCCTCATTCCCAATCCTGGTATGTATGGCACTCCTCATCCCCAATCCTGGTATGCATGGCACCCATCATCCCCAATCCTGGTATGCATGGTACCCCTCATCCCCAATCCTGGTATGCATGGCACCCCTCTTCCCCAATCTTGGTATGCATGGCACCCCTCAACCCCAATTTTGGTATGCATGGCACCCCTCATCCCCAATCCTGGTATGCATGACATTCCTCATCCCCAATCCTGGTTTGCATGGCTCCCCTCATCCCCAATCCTGGTATGCATGGCACCCCATCTCTCATCCTGGTATGCATGGCCCCCTCATCCCCCAATCCTGGTATGTGTGACCCCCTCATCCCTCAATCCTGGTATGTATGGCACCCCTCATCCCCCAATCCTGGTATGTATGGTGCCTAATCCCTCATACTGATATGTCTGGCTTCCTCATCCCCAATCCTGGTATGCATGGTACTTCTCATCCCCAATCCTGGTATGCATGGTACTCCTCATCCCTTTCATGGTATGTATGGTACCCCTCATCCTGGTATACATGGCACCCCATCCCTCATCCTGCTATGCATGATACCCTGCATCCCTATTCTGGTATGTATGGTATCCCTCATGCTGGTATACATGGCACCCCTCATCCCAATTCTGGTATGTATGGCCTCCTCATCCCTCAATCCTTGTATGCATGGCACTCCATCCCTCATCCTAGTATGCATGGAACCCTGCATTCCTATCCTGGTATGCATGGTACCCCTCAACCCTACTCTCGTATGCATGGTACCCCTCATCCTGGTATGCATGGCACCCCATCCCTCATCCTGGTATGCATGGTACCCAATCCCTCATCCTGGTATGCATTGTACCACACACCCCTATTCTGGTATGTATGGTACCTCTCATCCTGGTATACATGGCACTCCTCATCCCAATTCTGGTATGTATGGCATCCCTCATCAACCAATCCTAGTAAGTATGCCCTCCTCATCCCCCAATCCTGATATGCATGACACCCAACCCCTCATCCTGGTATGCATGGCTCCCTCATCCCCAATCCTGGTATGTATGGCCCCCTCATCCCTATCCTGGTATGCATGGCACTCCTCATCCCCCAATCCTGGTGTGCATGGCACCACATATTCCTATTCTAGTATGCATGGTACCCCTCATCCCTATTCTTGTATGCATGGTACCCCTCATCCTCTTATGCATGGCACCCCATCCATCATCCTGGTATGCATGGTTCTCCTCATCCCCAATGCTGGTATGTATGGCACCCCCCATCCCCAATGCTGGTATGCATGGCCCACCTCACCTCCCAATCCTGGTAGGCATGGTACCCTCACCCCCAATACTTGTAAGCATGGTACCCATCACCCCCAATCCTGATATGCATGGCCCCCCTCACCTCCCAATCCTGGTATGCATGGTCCCCTCACCCCCCAATCCTGGTATGCATGGTGCCCCTCATCTCCCAATCCTGGTATGCAAGGCACCCCTCAGCCCCAATCCTGGTATGCATGGTGCCCCTCACCTCCCAATCCTGGAATGCATGGTCCCATCACCCCCCAATCCTGGTGTGCATAGTATCCCTCACCCCACAATTCTGGTATGCATGGTACCCCTCATCCCCCAATCCTGGTATCCATGATATCCCTCATCCCCCAATCCTGGTAAGCATGGTCCCCTCACCCCCAATCCTGGTATGCATGGTCCCCTCACCCCTCAATCCTGGTATGCATGGTCCCATCACACCTCAATCCTGTTATGTATGGTACCCCTCATCCCCCAATCCTGGTATGTGTGGCCACCTCTTCCCCCAATCCTGGTATGTGTGGGCCCCTCATCCCCCAATCCTGGTATGTGTGGCCCCCTCATCCCCCAATCCTTGTATGTGTGGCCACCTCTTCCCCCAATCCTGGTATGTGTGGCACTCCTCATCCCCCAATCCTGTTATGCATGGCACCACATATTCCTATTCCGGTATGCACGGTATCCCTCATTCCTATTCTGGTATGCATGGTTCCCCACATCCTAGTATGCATGGCACCCCATCCATCATCCTGGTATGCTTGGTACTCCTCATCCCCAATGCTGGTATGCATGGCACGTCTCATCACCAATCCTGGTATGCATGGTCCCCTCACCCCCAAATCTGGTTTGCATGGTACCCCTCACCTCCCAATCCTGGTATGCGTGGCACCCCTCATCCCCAATCCTGGTAGGTATGCATGGCTCCCCTCACCTCCCAATCCTGGTATGCATGGTCCTCTCACCCCCCCAATCCTGGTATGCACGGTACCCCTCAAACCCCAATCCTGTTATGCATGGCACCACATATTCCTATTCCGGTATGCACGATATCCCTCATTCCTATTCTGGTATGCATGGTTCCCCACATCCTGGTATGCATGGCACCCCATCCATCATCCTGGTATGCTTGGTACTCCTCATCCCCAATGCTGGTATGCATGGCACGTCTCATCACCAATCCTGGTATGCATGGTCCCCTCACCCCCAAATCTGGTTTGCATGGTACCCCTCACCTCCCAATCCTGGTATGCGTGGCACCCCTCATCCCCAATCCTGGTAGGTATGCATGGCTCCCCTCACCTCCCAATCCTGGTATGCATGGTCCTCTCACCCCCCCAATCCTGGTATGCACGGTACCCCTCACCCCCCAATCCTGGTATGCATGGTACCCCTCATCCCCCAATCCTGGTAAGCATGGTCCCCTCATCCCCAATCCTGGTATGCATGGTCCCCTCACCCCCAATCCTGGTATGCCTGGTCCCCTCACCCCTCAATCCTGGTATGCATGGTCCCCTCACCCCCTCAATCCTGGTATGCATGGTCCCCTCACAACTCAATCCTGGTATGTATGGTACCCCTCATCCCCTAATCCTAGTATGTGTGGCCCCCTCATCCCCCAATCCTGATATGTGTGACCCCCTCATCCCCCAATTCTGGTAAGTGTGGACCCCTTATCCCCCAATCTTGGTATGTGTGGCCCCCTCATCTCCTAATACTGGTATGTGTGGCCCCCTCATCCCCCAATCCTGGTGTGTGTGGCCCCCTCACCCCCTCAATCTTGGTATGTGTGACTCCCTCATCCCCCAATCCTGGTATGTGTGGCCCCCTCACCCAACAATCCTGGTATGTGTGACCCCCTCATCCCTTTCACGCTGCACACATACAAAAAAACACATATACTCACCTTTCTTCCCTGTGCTCCAGCGCTGTGGTGCCCTGTTCTGCCGGAGGCCGGGAGAGGAGTGTGGCGCCAGAGTACAAGCATGCCCATACTGTGCTTTCCGGTGCCATTTTGCTGAAGACACACTGCAAATGTGTCTTCAGTAAAATGGCGCAGGATAGCACTATGCGCATGCGCTGATTCCGATGCCTTCACTCCTGCCCCGGTCTCCGACGAGAAGAGAGGCGCCGTGGCAGCGTTCCTCCCGGTCAGGTATGTAACTGTGGCGCCGGAGATCGCTGTATGTGTAGACACTGAACGCATACCGCGATCCCCGGCGCCACACACTCCTCTTACCTGTAACGGCTCCATGCGTTCTTCTGTCTGGAGCCAGACTGCGCAGGTGTGTCGAACTTGTGCAGTCTATAGAGGCTTCAGACAGAGGGACACTTTTAGCGTTATATTATAGATATACTGTATATATATACCGCATTTTTTGGACTATAAGACACACTTTTTCCTCCAAAATTTTAAAGGAAAGTGGGAGGTGCGTCTTATAATCCGAATGTGGGGGGTATATATATATACTGTGGGGTTGTGGGGGGAGCAGTAGCAGCGGAGGAGCGAGGCACAGGAGGCAGCAGCCGCATGCTGCAGCCTACATTGTCCCTGCTGCTAAAGACAATTAATATTCAGTTCTCCCCACGCCCATGGGTGTGGGGAGCACTGAATATTCTTTCTCCTTAATAGCCGGCACACAGTGTATCCACAGAGCGGCTCCTGCTGCTGTCGGACGATCACGTGTGCCTGCTATTAAAGGGCATGAATATTCACCCCTCTCCACACTCATGGGAGTAGAGAGGGGTGAATATTCATGCTCTTTAATAGCGGGCACATGCGATCGCCTGGCTGCAGCAGGAGCCACGCTGCGGCTACACTGTGTGCCGGCTATTAAGGAGAATGAAGTCACTGCTCTCCATGCACACAGTCCCGGCGTGGGGAGCAGTGACTATTCTCACAGCTGAGGGTGCATGGCAGTGAGGCTCACATGGTGAGATCAGTGCTGGCAGCAGAGCAGGATGCAGTGCTGGAACACAGGGAAGAAAGGTGAGTAGAAGTGTTTATTTTTTTAATGTGCAGCTTGATGGGGATTAGGGGTGCCATGCATACCAGGATGGGGATTGCTGTGCCATGCATACCAGGATAAGGATGAGGTGTGCCATACATACCAGGATAAGGATGAGGGATGCCATGCATACCAGGATAGGGATGAGGAGTGCCTTGCATACCAGGATAAGGATGAGGGGTGCCATGCATACTAGGATAAGGATAAGGGATGCCATGCATACCAGGATAAGGATGTGGGATGCAGTGCATACCAGGATAAGGATGAGGTGTGCCATGCATACCAGGATAAGGATGAGGGATGCCATGCATACCAGGATGAGGGGAGCCTTGCATTCCAGGATGGAGATCAGGGGTGCCATGCATACCAGGATGGAGGGGTGCCAAGCATACCAGGATGGAGGGGGTGCCATGCATACCAGAATGAGGGGTGCCATGCATACTAGGATGGAGGGGTGCCATGCATACCAGGATGGAGGGGTGCCATGCATACAGTATACAGTATATATATTTATCAATATTTTTCAACAATCTGACCAGAAAAAAAAAAACAAAGTCCAGGAAGAAACATATATGATGTCAATCACAAACCATCCATATACCTCACAGTCACGTTTCTATGGACATGTACTATTATGCAGTATATGGATCCTAAATGGCCTGAACACTTGTGTACTTAGATTAATGGAATTTTCTTTGGACGCATTTCCCCTCTCTTTCAGTCATTCAGGGGTTCATCAGGGAATTCCTTGAAATAGGAAAAGAAAAGGAGACCATAAGATATACTGCAATGAGGATAACAGCTCACAGGCCCAGGCAATATGCCCCACATAGCCCCTACATACAATATGAGCCCCCACACAGCCCCCCATATACAATATTAGCCCCCACATAGCCCCATACATACAATATGAGCTCCCATATAGCTCCCTATATACAGTATAAGCCTCACATAGCTACCTATATACAGTATGAGCCCCCATATAGCTACCTAGATACAGTATGAGCCCGCACATAGCTTCCTATATAAAGTGTGAGCCCCCGCATAGCCTCCTATATACAGTATGAGCCCGCACATAGCCCCTACATACAAAATAAGCCTTCACACAGCCCCCTACATATGATATGAGTCCACACACAGACCCTTACATACAGTATGAGCCCCTACATGGCTCCCTTTATACAGTATAAGCCCCACATAGCTCCCTATATAAAGTATGATCCCCCATATAGCTACCTAGATACAGTATGAGCTCGCACATAACCTTCTGTATACAGTATGAGCCACACATAACCTCCTGTATACAGTGTAAGCCCTCATATAGCCTCCTATATACAGTATGAGCACCCACATAGCCTTCTGGATACAGTATGAGCCCATACATAGCCTCCTGTATACAGTGTGAGCCCCCATATAGCCTCCTGTATACAGTATGAGCACGCACATAACCTCCTGTGTACAGTATGAGCCTGCACATAGCCCCTATATACAGTTGGAGCCCGCACATAGACTCCTGTATACAATATGAGCCCACACATAGCCTCCTACATACAGTATGAGCCCATTATAATGATGGCAATGTGGCAATGGACCCCCTTGGAGCCATGGGCCGTGAACAGTAGCCCAGATTGCCTTCATTATAATCCGCCTATGCATGTGGTCACAATTCCCCTGTATTCCCCGTGTGAATAGGTGGTTACGTGCTCATTAGTCTCAATTCTAGTCCCTGAGTCCGCATCAAAGTCAGGGAGCCAGCATATGACATAACTGTATGTCATATGTCAGATAGGGGATAGAGGGGTATTTCACTAACTGTTGTATCAAGTGGTGCGAATACCTACTGAGATGCATGCAAGATCAGCAGGTATCGTGCACTTATTTTGGAAGATATATAGGGTCGTAAGTTCGTTGGCAGTACCCATATTAGATTTGAAAGAGATTGGCGCCAGAGTACAACTTTAACCCTTTCACCCTGAAGTCTGTTTTCATCTTCCTGACCTGGCCATTTTTTTCAATTCTGATCAGTGTCACTTTGTGATGTAATAACTCTGAAACGCTTCAACGGATCCCAGTGATACTGTAATTGTTTTTTGTGACATATTGTACATCATGATAGTGGTAACATGTCTTAGATATGACTTGCGTTTATTTGTGAAAAAGTTGGAAATTTGGCGATTGTTGTAAATCAAATATCACAGAGCTTGTAAACCAAGTATTGCAGAGATGGATTACAGCGTGGGACAGTATGTCGAATACGTGAGTATTATGGTTGTTTTTTATTTTAGTTTTTTTACAGGGGACAAGGACTTTGATGGATTAGGTGTAAGGTGAGCATTTTTGTTGTTTATTATTTTCTGTCTTTTACAGGGGACTCGTGCATCAGAGGAAAATTTGTAAGGTGAGCACAAATGTGTTTTTTATTTTTAAATAAATGTGTAAAACAGTGTAGACTTTTATTTCAAATAAAAGATTTTATTCAAGCTCTTTGTTTCTTTCCCAACTTTTACTATACGGTTAGTAATGGGGGTGTCTTATAGGCCTCTCCATTACTAACCCCTGGGCTTCATGTCAGCAGCCAATACAAGGCTGACACGAACCCTAGCACTATTACCACACTTGCCATTACACCAGAACAAGTGATATTAGCTGAGGCTAAGCACGAGATTTGGTGCATCTTATTGATGCGCTATTTCTGAGGCTGCTGAGGGCTGATGTTACTAGCTTCAGAGGGGGCCAGTATCCAGGGCCCCTTCCCTGCTATTAATATCAGCCCAAAGCTGTCTGGTTAGCCTTTGCTGGTTAGAATTTATAGGGGAACCCTACATCATTTTTTTTCTGGGGTCCCCCTGTAATTTAGCCAGTAAACGCTAATCAAACAGCTGTGGGCTGTTATTAATAGCCACATAACATTTTTGGCTAATGGCCCCTTCCCAAGTCAGCCCCCAGTGGTCGGCTTTCCCTCTGCTGGTTATGATGTCGGAGCTCACGCCGCTTTTTAATGTATTTTATTTATTTAGTAGATACATCAAAGTAGAGACAACAACACACGCAAACCACTGATTATACAGATATCAACATTTTTGTATCTATCATCTGTTCTCGCTCCTGCAAGTCCTGTGTTGTTAAATTTCTTGCAATTAAACTTTATAAATACATTTTTAAATATCATTCATTTTTTTCCTGGACAAAACATGGCTGCTGCATACGGACACATGGATGGCACACAGTCACACGGACAGCACACGGATGTCACACGGATGTCACATACGGACACACGGATGGCACACAGACACGGACCACGGATCTCACTAGTACTGTTTTTTCCTGAATCACCAGGACGTGTGAAGGATGCCTTAAAGACGCTTATTATTGCAAAAAACAAGTTTTTGTATTCCCATATTTTGAAAGCTATAACTTTTACATATTTCGGCTGACAGAGTCATGTGAGAGGGTTTTTTTTTTTGCGGGATGGGTTGATGTTTTTATTGGAACCATTTTCGGGCACAGGACATTTTTTGATCTCTTTGTATTCCGATTTTTGGGAGGCAGAATAAACAAAAATTCAAGAATTGTTTTTCGTTTTTTTTTTTAAGGCCATTCCGCGTGTGGTATAATTGATAAGGCAGCTTTATTCTTCAGGTCAGTATGTTTACAGCAATACCACATTCATATCTTTTTTTAAGTTTTGTCACTCAACTCAAGGGGGCCGAATAATATTGCACGCCCCACTTTTCAGTTTTTAATTTGTTAAAAAAGTTTAAAATATCCAATAAATTTCATTCCACTTCACGATTGTGTCCCACTTGTTGTTGATTCTTCCCAAAAAAATGTGAATTTTATATCTTTATGCTTGAAGCCAGAAATGTGGCAAAAGGTAGAAAAGTTCAAGGGGGCCAAATAATTTCACAATACACTGTATATATATATATACAGTGCCTACAAGTAGTATTCAACCCCCTGCAGATTTAGCTGGTTGACACATGCGGAATTAACTTGGCATTGTGACATTTGTACTGTAGATCAGCCTGGAAGTGGGAAATGCACTGCAGCAAATTTTGTTTTTGTTTTTTTGAAAACGTTAAAAGTTAATTCAGAGTGTCATTTATTATTCAACCCCTCAAACCACAAGAATTCTGTTTGGTCCCCCTAAAGTATTAAGAAGTAGTTCAGGCACCAAGAATAATGAGCTTCACATGTGTGGATTAAAGATCTCTTTTGCCAGCCTTTTCTGACTATTTAAGACCCTCCCCAAACTTGTGAACAGCACTCAGACATGGTCAACATGGGAAAGACAAAGGAGCATTCCAAGGCCATCAGAGACAAGATCGTGGAGGGTCACAAGGCTGGCAAGGGGTACAAAACCCTTTCCAAGGAGTTGGGCCTACCTGTCTCCACTGTTGGGAGCATCATCCGTAAGTGGAAGGCTTATGGAACTACTGTTAGCCTTCCACGGCCTGGACAGCCTTTGAAAGTGTCCTCCCGTGCCGAGGCCAGGCTTGTCCGAAGAGTCAAGGCTAACCCAAGGACAACAAGGAAGGAGCTCCGGGAAGATCTCATGGCAGTGGGGACATTGGTTTCAGTCAATACCATAAGTAACGTACTCCACCGCAATGGTCTCCGTTCCAGACGAGCCCGTAAGGTACCTTTACTTTCAAAGCGTCATGTCAAGGCTCGTCTACAGTTTGCTCATGATCACTTGGAGGACTCTGAGACAGACTGGTTCAAGGTTCTATGGTCTGATGAGACCAAGATCGAGATCTTTGGTGCCAACCACACACGTGATGTTTGGAGACTGGATGGCACTGCATACGACCCCAAGAATACCATCCCTACAGTCAAGCATGGTGGTGGCAGCATCATGCTGTGGGGCTGTTTCTCAGCCAAGGGGCCTGGCCATCTGGTCCGCATCCATGGGAAGATGGATAGCACGGCCTACCTGGAGATTTTGACCAAGAACCTCCGCTCCTCCATCAAGGATCTTATGATGGGTCGTAATTTCATCTTCCAACAAGACAACGACCCAAAGCACACAGCCAAGAAAACCAAGGCCTGGTTCAAGAGGGAAAAAGTCAAGGTGTTGGAGTGGCCTAGTCAGTCTCCTGACCTTAAACCAATTGAAAACTTGTGGAAGGAGCTCAAGAATAAAGTCCACATGAGACACCCAAAGAACCTAGATAACTTGGAGAAGATCTGCATGGAGGAGTGGGCCAAGATAACTCCACAGACCTGTGCCGGCCTGATCAGGTCTTATAAAAGACGATTATTAGCTGTAATTGCAAACAAGGGTTATTCCACAAAATATTAAACATAGGGGTTGTATAATAATTGACCCACACTTTTATGTTTAAAATTTAATAAAATTCAACTGAGCAACATAACTTTTTGGTTTGTAAGATTTATGCTTCTGTTCATAAAACCTACTCTCGTTTGCAGTTTGAAGGCTCTAACTTATTTGCATCTTATCAAACCAGCTAAATCTGCAGGGAGTTGAATACTACTTGTAGGCACTGTGTATATATATATATATATATATATATATATATATATATATATATATATATATATATATGGGTGTACATACGGTATATATTATATACACACAGTATATAGTAAGTGTGTGTCTGTATATATATGTATACTGTATGTGTGCATGTATGCAGTATATTGTGTGTAAATACATTTTTAAACTGAATATATATGTTACTATTATAGAGTATCGCCAAAAGCCTACTAAGTGGGTGCAAAGCTCTTTGAACACATACCGCCTGGTCCAATATGATGCATAAAGAAAAAATAAGCAGCATTCCAGGTCACAGCTACATGGGCCAATAAAAAGTCCTCTATTTTTGCATCTTAACCTGGAATGCTGCTTATTCTTTCTTTATGTATCATATTGGACCAGAGGGTATGTGTTCCTAGTGCTTTGCACCCACTCAGTAGCCTTTTGGCTCTGCTCCATAATATTTTTTATATATATGTATACTGTATGTGTGCATGTATGCAGTACATTGTGTAAATATACAGTACAGACCAAAAGTTTGGACACACCTTCTCATTTAAAGATATTTCTGTATTTTCATGACTATGTAAATTGCACATTCACACTGAAGGCATCAAAACTATGAATTAACACATGTGGATTATATACTTAACAAAAAAGTCTGAAACAACTGAAAATATGTCTTATATTCTAGGTTCTTCAAAGTAGCCACCTTTTGCTTTGATGACTGCTTTGCACACTCTTGGCATTCTCTTGATGAGCTTCAAGAGGTAGTCACCGGAAATGGTCTTCCAACAATCTTGAAGGAGTTCCCAGAGATGCTTAGCACTTGTTGGCCCTTTTGCCTTCACTCTGCAGTCCAGCTCACCCCAAACCATCTCGATTGGGTTCAGGTCTGGTGACTGTGGGAGCCAGGTCATCTGGCGTAGCACCCCATCACTCTCTTTCTTGGTCAAATAGCCCTTACACAGCCTGGAGGTGTGTTTGGGGTCATTGTCCTATTGAAAAATAAATGATGGTCCAACTAAACGCAAACCGGATGGAATAGCATGGCGCTGCAAGATGCTGTGGTAGCCATGCAGGTTCAGTATGCCTTCAATTTTGAATAAATCCCCAACAGTGTCACCAGAAAAGCACCCCCACACCATCACACCTCCTCCTCCATGCTTCACGGTGGGAACCAGGCATGTAGATTCCATCCATTCACCTTTTCTGCGTCGCACAAAGACACGGTGGTTGGAACCAAAGATCTCAAATTTGCACTTATCAGACCAAAGCACAGATTTCCACTGGTCTAATGTCCATTCCTTGTGTTCTTTAGCCCAAACAAATCTCTTCTGCTTGTTGCTTGTCCTTAGCAGTGGTTTCCTAGCAGCTGTTTTACCATGAAGGCCTGCTGCACAAAGTCTCCTCTTAACAGTTGTTGAAGAGATGTGCCTGCTGCTAGAACTCTGTGTGGCATTGACCTGGTCTCTAATCTGAGCTGCTGTTAACCTGCAATTTCTGAGGCTGGTGACTCGGATAAACTTATCCTCAGAAGCAGAGGTGACTCTTGGTCTTCCTTTCCTGGGGCGGTTATCATGTGAGCCAGTTTCTTTGCAGCGCTTGATGGTTTTTGCAACTGCAGTTGGGGACACTTTCAAAGTTTTCCCAATTTTTCGCACTGACTTACCTTCATTTCTTAAAGTAATGATGGCCACTCGTTTTTCTTTACTTAGCTGCTTTTTTCTTGCCATTATACAAATTCTAACAGTCTATTCAGTAGGACTATCAGCTGTGTATACACCAGACTTCTGCACAACACTACTGATGGTCCCAACCCCATTTATAAGGCAAGAAATCCCACTTATTAAACCTGACAGGGCACACCTGTGAAGTGAAAACCATTTCCAGTGACTACCTCTTGAAGTTCATCAAGAGAATGCCAAGAGTATGCAAAGCAGTCATCAAAGCAAAAGGTGGCTACTTTGAAGAACCTAGAATATAAGACATATTTTCAGTTGTTTCACACTTTTTTGTTAACTATATAATTCCACATGTGTTAATTCATAGTTTTGATGCCTTCAGTGTGAATGTACAATTTTCAAAGTCATGAAAAAACAGAAAAATCTTTAAATGAGAAGGTGTGTCCAAACTTTTGGTCTGTACTGTATATATATATATATATATATATATACACTATATTTATGTGTGTAAGCATGTATAAACTGAATATATGTGTTGCTGTATGTATATACTTTATATATGTGTTTGTACATACTGTATGTGTCTGTATATATATATGCAGCATATAGCGTATGTTTGTATGTGTAACATACCTGGCGGCGTCCTTGCATGGTGGTCCATCTCCCACTGTGCAAGAGCGCGCACTTGATCTCCAGTCCAGAATGTCTCTCTGGCTTCCCTCCATGCTGTCTGTTTGTGTCTGTTTCTGCTGCTTAAGGGCGGCGCCCGATCACTTCCTGATTTTTGTACCTGCTGTGGGTCACACCCCTTGTGCGTCCTCAGCCTATTGTTGTCTGTCACCTGGTATATAGCTCAGCTGCTCCAATCAATCCCTGCCTGAGCATAGTGTTTCATTCAGTGTGTGCTTGCACTCTGAAGGTGCCAGGTCCCGTTCTGTGTTCTCTTGTCTGCCTTTCCTGGAGGCTGTATTTCCAGGCCTGTCTGAACACGCTCCTAGCCTGTTCCTCCCGCCTTCTAGGGGCCGATTACCTAGACCCGCTCCTGTATCTTGTCTGTCCTGTCTGAACACGCTCCTAGCCTGTTCCTCCCGCCTTCTAGGGGCCGATTACCTAGACCCGCTCCTGTATCTTGTCTGTCCTGTCTGAACACGCTCCTTGCCTGTTCGTCTCGCCTCTCTGGGGGCCGTATTCCCAGACCCGCTCCTGTATCCCTCTGCAGTGTCGGTCTCCTCCGTACACTCAGTTCCAGTCTGAACTCTCTCCTATCCTTTACCTGTTTTGCCTCTATGTCCGATGTCCGTTCCCTTCCTTTTTTTGCAGAGTCTGAACTCGTACCTAACTCCTGCTTGTTGTCTCTGTACTCCCGTTTGTAAGTTTGTGGTCCACTCGCTACTTCACTGCAAGTACCCTGTGGGTATCTGGCTCTGCCTTTCTCTTCCTGTCTGTTCTGTGTGAACAGAGCCCTGTCCCCCCTGCTCTGCCTTGCTCACCGCTCCGGCGGTTCTAGCCTGCTCTGACTCCTTTGCTCACCACTCCGGCGGTTCTAGCCTGCTCTGACTCCTTTGCTCACCGCTCCGGCGGTTCTAGCCTGCTCTGACTCCTTTGCTCACCGCTCCGGCGGTTCTAGCCTGCTCTGACTCCTTTGCTCACCGCTCCGGCGGTTCTAGCCTGCTCTGACTCCTTTGCTCACCGCTCCGGCAGTTCTAGCCTGCTCTGACTCCTTTGCTCACCGCTCCGGCGGTTCTAGCCTGCTCTGACTCCTTTGCTCACCGCTCCGGCGGTTCTAGCCTGTTCTGACTCCTTTGCTCGCTGCTCCGGCAGCCTTGCTCCGCTCTGACCCTTTTGCTCACTGCTCCGGCAGTCTCGCTCCGCTCTTATCCTTTTGCTCACTGCTCCGGCAGTCTTGCTCCACTCTTGCTCACCGCTCCAGGCGGCCTCGTCCTGCTTTACTCTTGCTCACTGCTCCGGCAGTCTCGCTCAGCTCTGACCCTTTGCTCACTGCTCCTGGCGGCCTTGTCCTGCTCTACTCATTCTCACCGCTCCAGACGGCCTCATCCTGCCCTGCCCTGCTCTCGCTCACCTCTCTGGGCGGCCTCACTCTGCTGTGTTTGTCCGCCACATCTGTGGTTCTGTTCCTGAGTCCCAGTGTGTACTGGGTCCTATCCCACCAGTGTCCCTACCTGCTAGTGCCTCCCTGTCTGCACTCTAGCTGTGCTTGCCTGTACCCCTCTGCCTGTATTGTTCCTGAGTCCCAGTGTGTACTGGGTCCTATCCCGCCTGTGTTCCTACCTGCTAGTGCCTCCCTGTCTGCACTCTAGCCGTGCTTGCCTGTACCCCCCTGCCTGCATACCCGCCTGCCTGCATACCAGTCGTGCCTGCCTATACCCACCAGTCTGTGCGCCAGCCTACCAGTCTGTTCCTGTGTTCCCCTGTGTGGGTCAACAGCCGTGTCTGGGGTCTGTCCTGGAGTAGCACCTGGTCCCTCTGCTCGGTTCCTCCTTGGTGCACTGGCGTCGTATGCCGTCGTGCGACCCTGGTCGGATCGGGTGAATACCTAGTTACGCCCCTCCAGGCATTCACTCTCCGGCACGGTCCAGTGGAATCACTACAATCACACGCACACGCCGCTCAGCCCGGGCGTGTGCATTACAGCATGCTCAGGCCATGGTTCCCGTTGAGCCCCACGGCCTTCGCTCTCTGAGAAGTTTTCCAGCGAATACATGCATTAAAATAAATAAATAAAATTTTTTTTTTCTTAGCTGAGTTCCAGGCGAATTACGCACCCGTCCAGATGGATCTATCTGCTCTCGTTCCTGCGGATCCGCTACGTTACTATGGGGATCCAAGACAAAGTCGTGCATTTGTGGAGCAATGCATGCTACACTTCAAGTTCTACCCTCTATGTTTTCCCACCGATCGGGTTAAGGTGGCATTCATTATGTCTTACCTGGCGGGTGATGCCTTGGAATGGATCAACCCCCTATATGAAACACAGGATCCGATCCTCCTGGACCTAATGGCCTTCCTGGTGGCCTTTCTAATGGTCTTTGATGATCCTAACCCGGAGGCTCCTGCTGAAGCTTCACTTCCCAATATCCCGGAGCAACCCCGATGGGTAATGTGTGTGGGTAGCGCAATAGTCCTCCAGCCCAATGAGACTACTGCCCACCCAGAATCCTCACAGGGTGATTACGCTTTCCGGAATACTTCTCCCAACCTCAAGAGGCAGTCCAGACGTGCTAGACGTAGAGGCAAGCCGTCACGCCAGGGTCTGTCCTCCCTGAGATCTCCTGACCCCAACCTTGAAGTCCCTAATGAAGCTTCATCTCCCTGTATCCCGGAGAAGCCCCAACGGGTAATGTGCGTGGGTAGTGCACCGGTTCTCCTGCCCGAAGAGACTTCTGCCCATCCAGACTCCACACAGGAGAACTTCCTGCACCCGGCATCAGATGCTTCACCCACTTTAACTGGTGTGCATGTCCAAGGATGCTCCAAAGCTGTGGTTACCTCAGAGTCTGTGCACCTCTACTACCTGGCGGAGGACCCCCTGTTGTCTCCTGAATCCTCCGGGATACCACTCGATGACAAATGGAGAGAGACTTCTCTACACCCGGTACTCGATACTTTGTCCGCTTCGTCCTGTGAGCCTGACAATGGGTACCCCAAAGTGGTAGTTACCCCCGAGTCTCTACACCCCTCCGACCAGGCGGAGGACCTCCAGTTGTCTCCAGAACCCTTCGGGGTGCCACCTGGTGGTGAATGGACAGAGACTTTCCTATATCCTGGATCTGATACCTCGCTTGCTTCGTTCAGTGAGTTCGACCTAGTGTACTCTGAAGCAGAGGTTACCCATGAGTCTCTACACTCCTCTGACCAGGCAGAGGACCTCCAGTTGTCTCCAGAACCCTTTGGGGTGCCACCTGGTGGTGAATGGACAGAGACTTTCCTATACTCGGTACCCGATACCTCGCCTGCTTCCTCCAGTGAGTCCAACCTAGTGTACTCTGAAGCAGATGTTTTCTCTGAGCCTCTGCACTCTTCTAACCCGGCGGAGGACCTCCAGTTGTTTCCTGAATTCTCCGGGGTACCACCAGATAACAAAGAGACAGTGACTTTTCCTCATTATGTACCTGATAACCCGTCTATTTCTTCCTGTGAGCTTGACAAGATGTACCTCGAAGCAGAGATTACCCCCAAGTCTCTGTCCCCCTCCAACCCGGTGAAGGACTTCCAGTTGTCTCCTGTACCCTCTGGGGTGCCACCTGAAAATATGTGGAGAAAGACTTCCTCGTGTGCTGTTCCTGGTACTCCACCCGTTTCGTCTGTTGCTGAGGATGGCTGGATAGGAGGTAGCATCCTAGCTAACCAGATGGGATCAGTTTTTCCTGTGGACAGTGGAAGTGATCTCCTTGAAGTGAACGACTGGTCCTCGATTTCCCTGCGGAAGATTCTGGCAGGCCTGAAGAAGAGGGGGCGTAAGGGGGGGGGTACTGTAACATACCTGGCGGCGTCCTTGCATGGTGGTCCATCTCCCACTGTGCAAGAGCGCGCACTTGATCTCCAGTCCAGAATGTCTCTCTGGCTTCCCTCCATGCTGTCTGTTTGTGTCTGTTTCTGCTGCTTAAGGGCGGCGCCCGATCACTTCCTGCTTTTTGTACCTGCTGTGGGTCACACCCCTTGTGCGTCCTCAGCCTATTGTTGTCTGTCACCTGGTATATAGCTCAGCTGCTCCAATCAATCCCTGCCTGAGCATAGTGTTTCATTCAGTGTGTGCTTGCACTCTGAAGGTGCCAGGTTCCGTTCTGTGTTCTCTTGTCTGCCTTTCCTGGAGGCTGTATTTCCAGGCCTGTCTGAACACGCTCCTAGCCTGTTCCTCCCGCCTTCTAGGGGCCGATTACCTAGACCCGCTCCTGTATCTTGTCTGTCCTGTCTGAACACGCTCCTAGCCTGTTCCTCCCGCCTTCTAGGGGCCGATTACCTAGACCCGCTCCTGTATCTTGTCTGTCCTGTCTGAACACGCTCCTTGCCTGTTCGTCCCGCCTCTCTGGGGGCCGTATTCCCAGACCCGCTCGTGTATCCCTCTGCAGTGTCTGTCTCCTCCGTACACTCAGTTCCAGTCTGAACTCTCTCCTATCCTTTACCTGTTTTGCCTCTATGTCCGATGTCCGTTCCCTTCCTTTTTCTGCAGAGTCTGAACTCGTACCTAACTCCTGCTTGTTGTCTCTGTACTCCCGTTTGTAAGTTTGTGGTCCACTCGCTACTTCACTGCAAGTACCCTGTGGGTATCTGGCTCTGCCTTTCTCTTCCTGTCTGTTCTGTGTGAACAGAGCCCTGTCCCCCCTGCTCTGCCTTGCTCACCGCTCCGGCGGTTCTAGCCTGCTCTGACTCCTTTGCTCACCACTCCGGCGGTTCTAGCCTGCTCTGACTCCTTTGCTCACCGCTCCGGCGGTTCTAGCCTGCTCTGACTCCTTTGCTCACCGCTCCGGCGGTTCTAGCCTGCTCTGACTCCTTTGCTCACCGCTCCGGCGGTTCTAGCCTGCTCTGACTCCTTTGCTCACCGCTCCGGCAGTTCTAGCCTGCTCTGACTCCTTTGCTCACCGCTCCGGCGGTTCTAGCCTGCTCTGACTCCTTTGCTCACCGCTCCGGCGGTTCTAGCCTGTTCTGACTCCTTTGCTCGCTGCTCCGGCAGCCTTGCTCCGCTCTGACCCTTTTGCTCACTGCTCCGGCAGTCTCGCTCCGCTCTTATCCTTTTGCTCACTGCTCCGGCAGTCTTGCTCCACTCTTGCTCACCGCTCCAGGCGGCCTCGTCCTGCTTTACTCTTGCTCACTGCTCCGGCAGTCTCGCTCAGCTCTGACCCTTTGCTCACTGCTCCTGGCAGCCTTGTCCTGCTCTACTCATTCTCACCGCTCCAGGCGGCCTCGTCCTGCCCTGCCCTGCTCTCGCTCATCTCTCTGGGCGGCCTCACTCTGCTGTGTTTGTCCGCCACATCTGTGGTTCTGTTCCTGAGTCCCAGTGTGTACTGGGTCCTATCCCACCAGTGTCCCTACCTGCTAGTGCCTCCCTGTCTGCACTCTAGCTGTGCTTGCCTGTACCCCTCTGCCTGTATTGTTCCTGAGTCCCAGTGTGTACTGGGTCCTATCCCGCCTGTGTTCCTACCTGCTAGTGCCTCCCTGTCTGCACTCTAGCCGTGCTTGCCTGTACCCCCCTGCCTGCATACCCGCCTGCCTGCATACCAGTCGTGCCTGCCTATACCCACCAGTCTGTGCGCCAGCCTACCAGTCTGTTCCTGTGTTCCCCTGTGTGGGTCAACAGCCGTGTCTGGGGTCTGTCCTGGAGTAGCACCTGGTCCCTCTGCTCGGTTCCTCCTTGGTGCACTGGCGTCGTATGCCGTCGTGCGACCCTGGTCGGATCGGGTGAATACCTAGTTACGCCCCTCCAGGCATTCACTCTCCGGCACGGTCCAGTGGAATCACTACAATCACACGCACACGCCGCTCAGCCCGGGCGTGTGCATTACAGTATGTGTATAATGTATATACACTGCTCAAAAAATAAAGGAAACACTTAAACAACAGAATATAACTCCAAGTAAATCAAACTTCTGTGAAATCAAACTGTCCACTTAGGAAGCAACACTGATTGACAATCAATTTCACATGCTGTTGTGCAAATGGAATAGAAAATAGATGGAAATTATTGGCAATTATCAAGACACACTCAATAAAGGAGTGGTTCTACAGGTGGGGACCGCAGATCACATCTCAGTACCAATGCTTTCTGGCTGATGTTTTGGTCACTTTTGAATGTTGGTTGTGCTTTCACACTCATGGTAGCATGAGACGGACTCTACAACCCACAGAAGTTGCTCAGGTACTGCAACTCATCCAGCATGGCACATCAATGCGAGCTGTGGCAAGAAGGTTTGCTGTGTCTGTCAGCGTAATATCCAGAGGCTGGAGGCACTACCAGGAGACAGGCCAGTACACCAGGAGATGTGGAGGGGGCCGTAGGAGGGCAACAATCCAGCAGCAGGACTGCTACTTCCGCCTTTGTGCAAGGAGGAACAGGAGGAGCACTGCCAGAGCCCTTCAAAATTACCTCCATCAGGCCACAAATGTGCATGTGTCTGCACAAACGGTTAGAAACAGACTCCATGAGGGTGGTATGAGGGCCCGACGTCCACAGATGGGGGTTGTGCTCACAGCCCATCACCGTGCAGGACGCTTGGCATTTGCCACAGAACACCAGGATTGGCAAAGTCACCACTGGCACCCTGTGCTCTTCACAGATGAAAGCAGGTTCACACTGAGCACATGTGACAGACGTAACAGAGTCTGGAGACGCCGTGGAGAGCGATCTGCTGCCTGCAACATCCTTCAGCATCACCAGTTTGGCTGTGGGTCAGTAATGGTGTGGGGTGGCATTTCTTTGGAGGGCTGCACAGCCCTCCATGTGCTTGCCAGAGGTAGCCTGACTGCCATTAGGTACCGAGATGAGATCCTCAGACCCCTTGTGAGAACATATGCTGGTGAGGTTGGCCCTGGGTTCCTCCTAATGCAGGACAATGCTAGACCTCATGTGGCTGGAGTGTGTCAGATGTTCCTGCAAGATGAAGGCATTAAAGCTATGGAATGGCCCGCACGTTCCCCAGACCTGAATCCGATTGAGCACATCTGGGACATCATGTCTCGCTCCATCCACCAACGTCACGTTGCACCACAGACTGCCCAAGAGTTGGCGGATTCTTTAGTCCAGGTCTGGGAGGAGATCCCACAGGAGACCATCCACAACCTCATCAGGAGCATGCCCAGGCGTTGTAGGGAGGTCATACAGGCACGTTGAGGCCACACACAATACTGAGCCTCATTTTGACTTGTTTTAAGGACATTACATCAAAGTTGGATCAGCCTGTAGTGTGTTTTTCCACTTTAATTTTGGGGGTGACTCCAAATCCAGGCCTCCATTGGTTCATAAATTTGATTTCCATTGATGATTTTTGTGTGATTTTATTTTCAGCACATTCAACTTTGTAAAGAACAAAGTATTCAATGAGAGTATTTCATTCATTCAGATCTAGGATGTGTTATTTGAGTGTTCCCTTAATTTTTTTGAGCAGTGTATATAAAATATGTGTGTACATGTATAGGGTATATCTGTTATGTGCTGCATATATAGTTCTGTAATTGTAGTGTCACCATAATAGGGATCATCTCTAAGCACAGTTTATGTCTTATGTAAGCGTTTTACATTAGGGCCTGTTCACACTGTTTTTCTTTACTGAGCCTGGTGGTTTCTGCCTGAATTTCCTATGGAGCCATAGACTGCAATGACAGGAATGAACTTCAAATGAATTCCATGTGTGATTTTTTTCTGTATATGTCTGTCTGTTCCAACAGCCACAGAAAAATGGACGCTTAGAAGAAAAAACACAAACAGGGACTTTAAGAAACTAAATCTGAGGATCAATATCAGAAAAAAAAGCAAATGGAATTCATTTGAAGTCCGCTTGTGTCATTGTAGTCTGTGGCCCCATCGGGAATTTGTGTGAATCCTATTTTGGGGGGATTCAAGCAGAGCCCCCGGACGCACTGCAGAAAAAGTGTGAAAAGGGTTGAACATACTATAGTATGGAATAGTGCAGTCTACTATACAACTCCAAACTCTCCCAGTACAGCAGACAGACAGACACAGACCACAAGACACTTTTTTTTTATAAATCCGTTGCATGTCAATTCTTCCAGCATTTTTGCAGTGTTTTTTTTCCCTATTCAAATGAATGGGAAACGAAAAGGCTGAAAAAACGCAGAATTTTTCCTGCCAACACTCTGGTTTTTGATGCAGAACAATCCGCAGAAAAACTGTGCAAGTGAACAGACCTTACAGGGGTTTTCTGCGAGTGTAAAAATAATTCTCATGAAATGATGACTCCCCCGCGGCTCCAGCACTGATGCTCTAGAAGTCTATGGCAGTCGTGGTACTTGGCTGCAGTGATCTTGTGGCTCTACCTCTAGCTGCAAATTGAATAATGACTATCAGGGACACGGGAGCATCGGCACTAAAGCCAGAGGGGATTTAGCAGGGTAGTTTGGGGGACATATAGGACTTTATTTTATCACTTTTTATTCTGCCATTTGTGAGGTAGAATGTACAAAAAGATGGAAATTCTGCTAATGTTTTCTATTTGACTGTTAGATTTCATTCACATGACTGTACTTTCAGTCCGAGTGTTAACCGTGATAAAACCAGACAGCACTCGGACCAATGTGATCCAATGGGGCAGTGCAGATGAGGGATTTTTTTTTCACTGACCGAATTGCAGCATGCACTAGTTCCTACCATAAACCAGATGAGACACCCATTCAAGCCTATGGGTGCGTCATAAAAAATCAGATGCCACAATGTAGAATCCGATTTTACATTGCAGTTCTGTAACATAAGAAACTGTAAATGGTCCTGTAAAGGGTTAATAACTGCTGCTGTAAAACACGGATTGTACACGGAAGACAAGTGAGAAAAAAATTGCTCCACTTTTCAGAATGAAACTCTGAAAGATGTTTTATACGGTCGTGTGACCCTACGCTGAGGCCCCCTTCCTACGTCACTGTTTCCGGCACGTGTGGCATCCATACAGTACGTGTGACATTTTTTTTAGGGATTCCAAATGTACTCATTTCAACCTATGGTGCTGCTCACATGTCCATTTTTTTCCCTGCAGCCGGATGACAGGGGCCAATACAAGTCTATGGGTGTAAACACATCCAGCACACGGATGGCACCTGGGTACAGTCCATGTGCCGTGTGTATGTGTTTAACATTGAAAGCATAGTGGAAGCATTGTAATTTCATTTCCAGTATCCATACAGGAAAAACACGATGACACACACACGGCACACGAATGACACACTGATGGCACATTGATTACACTGGTACCAGTGTAAGGCTACGTTCACACATTCAGTATTTGGTCAGTATTTCACATCAGTATTTGTAATCCAAAAACAGGAGTGGGTGATAAATACAGAAGTGGTGACGTGTTTCTATTATACTTTTCCTCTGATTGTTCCTCTCCTGATTTTGGCTTACAAATACTGATATAAAATACTGACCAAATACTCAACATGGGCACGAGGCCAAACAGTGTTGTTGGTGGAATATTTCAGGATTGGGGGCCCCAATATGTCTAAAACCGGTCCTGCGTGTGTACCTGCATATATAGCGAGGTCTTAGCATTATGGAAACCTGTTTACTATAAATGTGAGTTACTGCAAATTATTACTTCTTGTATAAAAATACTCCTCAAAATTGCAAAAAAGAGTATTCGTAACCTGCTGTAAAATAAGCGGTGCGACCTGTGCTCCTATGAATGCTCACCAATGTACCAAAGTGTATTTTGTTTTTGAACATTTTTCTAGTTTTCTTTTTTCCCAGTGATGTTCATAGGCTTCCATTATTTATGTTAGAGTATCATCCATATTTATTCCCCGCAGCACAGGCAATATGTCCGCTCTTTCCCCATAGAGTAGGACCCACTGACTCATTTTTATTTTATTTTCAGTGAATTTTTATTTCGTTTTCTCAGATTAAAACATTTGTAGCTTTTTATGACAAAGACGCAATCAATTATACAATCAATAGTTGCTTTACAATCAGGATCATTAGGTATGACTCATTTTTGTAAGTAATTTTTATTTGATTTTACAATGCAATGAATACAACACAAAATATAAAGCTCGCTCGCACATAGGGGGTTCATCTACAGAGTGTTGGGCGCGCAGGCCTCAGAATATCACAATACATATTACATTATCAAATGCAGAGAAAAGCGATCCCTATGTAACAAAACCTAAAATCAAAATCTATAATCATTACCATAAATACACAAATACACATAACAATATTCATCTACATTCAACTGGGACATTGAAATCTCAATAAATTGCCAATTTTGCTTTCAGACTCTAGAAGGTCACTTCTACGTTATTTCTTTCTTTGAGCAATATCTAGAAATAGATACAGTAGCTTCCATTTTGTTAGGAATTTACTTGCTTGTTCCTCCTTTTTTCGGGATCTACCCTATCGGTGTGTAATATTTTTGTTTTATTTTTGTGATTAGTTCGGACAAGGTGGTAACTGATCTTACAACCAATGTTTCAAGTTGGAGCACATGTAATAAACAAGATGGATACATATAATGTTTGGAGCCATCATTGCCTTCAAGTAAAGTCAATGAATAGTCGACACTATGTATACAAGCTGGTGAACATGGGGAATCAACTTGAACAAATAGAAAGAACCAGCTCGGCACTCACGTGTTGATTAAATGCTTCTTTAATGGCAATCCATATAAAGCAAGACATTTCAGCCTCTCCTAGGTTTTTGTCAATAGTGGAACAACACATTCGACATGATTGTATATCACATATAGCCACGGAAATGACTTCATATAAATTAACATAAAAAGGAGGAACCAATATACCTAGAATGTTTTGCATATTTTTTCTTTTTGTTTCCTCCTTTTTATGTTAATTTATATGAAGTCATTTCCGTGGCTATATGTGACATATAATCATGTTGAATGTGTTGTGCCACAATTGACAAAAGCCTGGGAGAGGCTGAAATGTCTTGCTTTATGTGGATTGCCATTAAAGAAGCATTTAATCAACACGTGAGTGCCGGGGCTGGTCCTTTCTATATCATTGCCTTCAGACCATGAATTAAACAGTATGAGTTGAGACCTCAAATTTCTTTCACCCCCTCCCCGACAATCCTCCACTGATTACCTGAATGAGTACATAACCAAAACCCATGAGATACAGTCTTAGGTGTCTGGCATTTAGGGCAGGTAGTTATTCTGTTCGGTTTCAATTCTGCTCTTAGTGGGTCAAAATAATAAGTTACATTGTACATAGGTTTAACCCTCTGAATTTACCGTCTTGCCAGTAATTTTCCATATATATTCTGTTACCTGGAAGTAACTTGCAGATCATTGGACGGTGACTTGTGCGGAAGACGCTGAGTCTTTGTGCTGAGATCTCTGCTGGAACGTGGACTTCTATGACTTTGATATATCAGCTTGTACATGACACTGTCCCTACAGAAGACATGATATATTGTCATTTACATCCCAGAAGAGGCGGCACGTGACGTCCC
Organism: Phyllobates terribilis; assembly: GCF_046119375.1. Lineage (NCBI taxonomy): Eukaryota > Metazoa > Chordata > Amphibia > Anura > Dendrobatidae > Phyllobates > Phyllobates terribilis. The sequence continues at coordinate 167,806 of NW_027363631.1, forward strand.
ATATCTGCACAGTACCAGGGCTGGGGTCAGATATAACCAGAAGCTCCTCACCGGAACCAACCGACACATTCCAACTGTCATCTCACAAGGGGCAGAAAAAGAAAGCATCTGATTGGTTGGTTCTACTGTCACTCTGAAATGATGGAAAACAGAGCAAGCAGCTGATTGGTTCATTCCACCTGTCACTTATATAAATGACAGAATCAAGGAAGAAGCATCTGATCATTCAGAGCTTCACATGTAAAACTGTGTATGGAGAAATATGTCACATGATATGATATTTAAATCATTCATAATCCGTATCTGTTACAACAAGTAGAAGTGCTGTCAGATATAAAGAGATTCCAGCTTGATAATTAAAATATTATTTTATTATTATTAATACATAAAAACAAGAAACCAATTAAAAAGAAAGGGCAATAGGCCTCCAAAAAGGATGGAGACAGACAGTATATTACAGATCCAAATAGTAAGATTGGATATATCTGCATATAGAAATCCTAAGCATAAGTGCAAAGGAACGGACCCCATATTGGAATCCCTCACTAATAAGTCATAAAATATAACTTTAATTTTTAATTGTAGAAAACTTGCTGTAGGGTATTACTAAAATATTGTCCCTAATCTGTTCAATCTCATATTATAAGGTATACACCTATATTTGATATGGACGAAACACGGGAAGTCACCAACTTTATAACAGAATAGGACAAGCAGACATTAAATCACAAGTCTCCCCAACATGTTTCACCTCAGGTGCGGCTTCATCAGGGAATGGGACACTGACATGAATCACATTCATACCATTCATACCCAATTTGTACCCAAGAAACCATCAATGAAATATATACTTATTATTACATAGGAATATACGTGTGTTAGTGTATTTTATGTCTGGCATTCTGTACATGAATCAGGAGTCTCAGGATGCACAATGCTACTCTACACATCCCACTCAATGAAATATTAATAAAATATATGGAATGAAATATAAATTTGCACTGATACATAGTAAAACATGCTTGTCAATCTTTATTATACTTCTGTCATACAGTTCATGAACCAGCATGTCCAGCCTGAGCAATGCTATAGATGTCGAACAGATAAGCTGATGATACTCTATACCAGGGGTCTCAAACACGCGGCCCCTCTGGCTGCTTCTTGCGGCCCACAGGCACAGACCCCGTAATGATCGCGGCTCTCTCCAGCAGCCGTCGACATCAGCGCTGTAATGCAGGGTATTGCCGCGCAGAGACCGGCTCTCTGCACAGCAATACCAGTGTCAGCCGCCGGCCTATCAGAGGCCAGCAGCTGCCATCTGCGTCCCAGCGCAGCAGCGTATGACGTCACTGCCGTGCGCAGATGTCAGTTGCTGGCCTCTGATAGGCCGGCGGCTGACACTGGTATTGCTGTGCAGAGAGCCGGTCTCTGCGCGGCAATACACTGCATTACAGCGCTGATGTCGGCGGCTGCTGGAGAGAGCCGCTATCGTTACGGGGTCTGTGTCTGGGGGCCACAGGTGCAGGAAGGACTCTGAGGGAACGGAGGACAGGTGAGCACTTTTTTTTTCCTCTGTCCTCAGTATAGGGGGAGCACTGTGGGCAGTATGGGGGACGAGAACCCTGAGCGCTGTATGGGGGGACGGGGACCCTGAGCGCAGTATGGGGCGGAGGGTGGCCCTGTGCGCAGTATGGGGGGGACCTGGATGGGGGACATGTCTGCAACATAAGGACCAGGATGGGGGACCATGTCTGCAATATGGGGGACCTGGATGGGGGACCATGTCTGCAATATGGGGGACCATGTCTGCAATATGGGGGACCTGGAGGGGGGACCATGTCTGCAATATGGGGGACCTGGATGGGGGACCATGTCTGCAATATGGGGGACCATGTCTGCAATATGGGGGACCTGGAGGGGGGACCATGTCTGCAATATGGGAGACCTGGATGGGAGGCCATGTCTGCAATATGAAGATCATGTCTGCAATATGGGGGACCTGGATGCGGGACCATGTCTGCAATATGGGGGACCATGTCTGCTGGATGGGGGACCTGGATGGGGGCCATGTCTGCAATATGGGGGACCTGGATGGGGGACCAAGTCTGCAATATGGGGGACCATAATGGGAGACCATGTCTGCTTAATGGGGGACCATGTCTGCAATATGGGGGACCTGGATGGGAGACCATGTCTGCAATATGGGGGACCTGGATGGGGGACCATGTCTGCAATATGGGGGACCATGATGGGAGACCATGTCTGCTGGATGGGGGACCATGTCTGCAATATGGGGGACCTGGATGGGAGACCATGTCTGCAATATGGGGGACCTGGAGGGGAGACCATGTCTGCAATATGGGGGACCTGGAGGGGAGACTATGTCTGCAATATGGGGGACCTGGAGGGGAGACTATGTCTGCAATATGGGGGACCTGGAGGGGAGACCATGTCTGCAAGATGAGGACCAGTTCAAAAGGTGTATAGAAGATAAAATGGTATCACTAAAAATGTCACTTTGTCATGCAAATAATGCGGCCCCCCAAATTAAATGTTTTTCCGTGTGCGGCCCATATGCCCAGCTGAGTTTGAGACCCCTGCTGTATACAATGAAATTCATTGTTATTCTCATAGACCCTAAGTGGAGTTTAAATTTTCTCTAATACATAACAATATACGTGTGTCAGTTTTATTACTTCTGAATCAAAAAACTCAGGATAAACAATGCTATACATATAACCTAATGACATATTAATGAAATATACTGACAGAAAAATACATTTCACTTATGCATGTATACAGAAGCATTGTGCATCCTGAGCTTCCTGGTTCTTGTACAGAATGCCAGACATAAAATAGGCTAAAACATGTGTATTGCTCTGTATCAGGGTAAATCTATATTCCATTCACGGTCTATGGGTACAATTATGAATTTCATTGTGTAGTGTTTCATTAGCTTATCTGGTTGGGATCTATGACATTGTTCATCCTGAGTTTTCTAGATGAGCTCTCATCTTTAGACAGACAGTACAGCAGAAATATCAGATACACATAAGATACACTGTACACACATCAGATACATGGTACACACATCAGATACACGGTACACACATCAGATACATGGTACACACATCAGATACATGGTACACACATCAGATATACTGTACACACACATCGGATACATGGTACACACATCAGATACATGGTACACACATCAGATATACTGTACACACACATCGGATACATGGTACACACATCAGATACATGGTACACACATCAGATATACTGTACACACACATCGGATACATGGTACACACATCAGATACATGGTACACACATCAGATATACTGTACACACACATCGGATACATGGTGAGCACACATCATTTACATGGTGCGCACACATCAGATATACAGAGCACACACATTGGATACACGGTGCGCACACATAATTTACACGGTGCGCACACATCATTTACACGGTGCGCACACATCAGATACATGGTGCGCACACATCATTTACACGGTGCGCACACATCAGATACACAGAGCACATACATTGGATACAGGGTGTGCACACATCATTTACACTGTGCACACACATCAGATACACAGAGCACACACATCAGATACACAGAGCACACACATTGGATACACGGTGCGCACACATAATTTACACGGTGCGCACACATAATTTACACGGTGCGCACACATCAGATACACGGTGCGCACACATCATTTACACGGTGCGCACACATCATTTACACGGTGCGCACACATCAGATACACAGAGCACATACATTGGATACAGGGTGTGCACACATCATTTACACTGTGCACACACATCAGATACACAGAGCACACACATCAGATACACAGAGCACACACATTGGATACAGAGTGTGCACACATCATTTACACTGTGCGCACACATCATTTACATTGTGTGAACACATCACATACACGGTGCGCACACATCATTTACACAGTGCACACACATCACATACACGGTGTGCACACATCAGATACACAGAGCACACACATTGGATACACGGTGCGCACACATCATTTACACTGTGTGAACACATCACATACACGGTGCGCACACATCATTTACACGGTGCACACACATCAGATACACAGAGCACACACATTGGATACAGGGTGTGCACACATCATTTACACTGTGTGAACACATCATTTACACAGTGCACACACATCACATACACGGTGTGCACACATCAGATACACAGAGCACACACATTGGATACAGGGTGTGCACACACCATTTACACTGTGCGCACACATCATTTACATGGTGCACACACATCAGATACACAGTGCACACACAACATTTACACGGTGCACACACATCGGATACACAGTGAGCACACATTGGATACTCGGTGCACACACATCGTATACACAGTTCAAACACATCATTTACACAGTGTAAACATATGATATACACGGTGCACATACATCGGATACACGATGCACACACATCATTTACACGGTGTACACACATCGTATATCGTATACACGCATCGTATACATGGTGTGCACACATCACTTTGGGAAGACATATCTCGACTTCCTGAAGAAGAAGCCAATAAATGGATAGAGGCAACAGAAATAGAAATAAAATCCATGCATGACTCAAAAACATGGACACTAACAGAATTACCAGAAGGAAGAAAAGCTATAGGATGTAAATGGGTTTTTAAAGTAAAGTAACGAACAGATGACACAGCTGAACGATGCCGAGCAAGACTCGTAGCTAAAGGTTATTCTCAAAAATATGGAGAAGACTATGATGAAACATTTGCTCCAGTTGTCAAACATACTACAATAAGAACTTTGTTTGCAGTTGCAGAAATGAAACAAATGGAACTGAAACATCTGGATGTAAAGACAGCATTTTTGAATGGAAGCTTAACAGAAGATATTTACATGGAACAACCTCCAGGATTCAAAGATGAAAGTAACCCAAACATGGTGTGCAAATTACAGAAAAGTATATACGGTTTAAAACAAGCTGTTAAAGTGTGGAATGATAAAATCACAGAGGTGCTCACAAATGAAAAATTTAAAAGAAGCAAAGCTGATCCTTGCCTGTACACAAAAAGACTAATGGTCAGATGGATCTATGTACTCATATATGTTGATGACATTTTAGTTCGTTTTGAAAAAGAGATAAAGAGGACATACTAAAAATCCTGAATCAACATTTCGAGATCAAAGACTTGGGAAATGTGAAACCGTACTTAGGAATGAAAATAGAAAGAGAAGAAGATGGAAGTTTCCTACTTAATCAAAATCACATGATTCAAGACATATCCGAAACATTTGGATTGAAGGATGCAAAACCAGCAAAGTCTCTAATGGAAACTAATTATCTTAAAGAGATGAGTAGTGAGAAAAATGTGTTACCAAATAATGAAGAGTACAGAATGGCGATAGGAAAATTACTGTATCTAGCGACTGTTACAAGGCTAGACATTGCAGCAGAAGTAGGAATTCTGAGTAGAAAAGTGTCCAAGCGAAATAAAGCGGATTGGAATGCTGTGAAGAGAGTAATAAGTTATTTGAAATGAACCAGCAATGTTAAACTGAAACTGCCTACAAGTGATGAATGCATTTTATCTGTATACGTTGATGCGGATTGGGCTGGAGATCCAACTGACATAAAATCTACCAGTGGCTATCTTTTCTTTCTCTCAGGTGGACCAATTAGTTGGACTAGTAAAAAACAATCAATAGTAATGCTGTCATCAACAGAAGCAGAATATGTTGCAGCAGCACATGCGCGTCAAGAAGTTCTATGGTTTTAGACAATTGCTAACAGACCTAGGACAAGCACAGTTGGAACCAACAAAAATAAATGAGGACAATCAGGGATGTCTTGTTCTTGCTCAGATGGAAAGAGTTAACCCAAGAACCAAGCACATTGATGTGAAGTATCATTTCTTGAGGGACCATCAGGAACAAGGAATCCTGAAATTAGAATATTGTCCAACTGAAGATATGACAGCAGACATTTTCACAAAGGCATTGAATGCTGAAAAACATCAGAGAATAATGAAGAAATTAGGTTTGACTGAATAAGTCCTTACTGTTGAGAAAGGGTGTTGGTATATGCAACAGTTGTGGACTTCTTTGTTTGTGTGAAGGGGGACTTTATGCTGATCTGACAGTAGATGGCGATGTTGTGTAAAGTTTCCTTGTTTACTGTATTGTAAAAGAAAAAAAAGTCTCTCTTGTACTTTCAGTTTTGTTCTTACTTCCTGGTGCAGTACTGAGTGACTGCACATTTTTTCCTTTACCTCATGTTCTGAGAAGTAAAAGCTTGTTATCCCATGTAATCTGCTCTGTGAAGTTTCTACCGCAACTGTGGGTATCCAGAAGCTGTGCAACACCAATGATGTTTCATTTGAGAATTCCAGTGAATTTTGGGATACTCACACGGGACAACATCAGGAGTCAGAGGCTGCGGACCTTTTAACAATGCGTCATCTGTGACCTGTGTTTCAGGGGATGGGCTAGTCATTGCTTGCTTCGTGGTCTCCTTACAATTTCTACTGAGAGTGCTCTCTCCTTCTGGCTTGTCATTTCTCTCTAGAATAAGGCGCTAAGCTGAAATGCGTTGGTCTATCTGCACTGTCTCCTGGAATTTTCTTGGTGACCTGCTACTACAGTTTTTAAATTGTTCTAAATAAACTTTTTGCATTTTTATATATAACCTTTTTGGGCTTCTCTTTGCTATATTGTTCTCTCCTTCTGGCTTGTCATTTCTCTCTAAAGCTGGCAAGGGAGCGCACTGTGAATTCAAAAGAATATAGCACAGGAAGCTCATAGTGAGAATACGTCAGAATTTACAACCGACACATTATCATTAGAGTAAGGACTAGCCCAGCCCTGAAACAGACGTCGCTGATGCCGCTTTGTTTTTGGGAGGCAGCAGAGGCTACGGAGGTGACTGCAGCCTCTGCCCCCTGATGAGGGCTCATTTGAGTATCTCAGCATGCATTGGGAGTTCTCAAACAAAATTCCATTGGAAGTTTAAAAAAAAGAGGCAAGAAGTCAGACTGGGGAGGATACGTTAGGGAATTTGTAATTAAAGTGAGCTATAGTGTACAGCCGACAGCTGCTGCATTTTCACCCGTAGGAGGATGCTAAATTCACTTATAGCTCAGGTCAGTTTTAAGTCATATTGGTGGTCACTCAGTGGTTAATCTTTAATTCATATGGACTATATCATCTATAATGTTTGCAGTTATAAATCAATTATATATCTTTTATTATAATATTGATACATTGTTTTAAACTGTTAGAGTAATGGTAGATAGGCATAGAAAGTCTGACTAACAAGATTCATCTGAATAGATGCTGTGCAGGACTATCATCCCATAATTTACATAGGTTTAGCCTTGGACCTTATGTAGTAGGGTTGTCTTGCAGACCTGTGATGGTGAGGCAGGGAAGGTATTTTAGAAAGGTATGCAAGATGATAAAAAAGGGGAATTGTGAAAGAAATTGCTACATTTCCTTTTCATTTTGATTTTTGTTTCCTGAATATTCTTTAGTGGCGTTATCTTATGTCTGCACTTCATCCTTGTTTGTACTATATTGTGCAATATTTGGCTTTGACTGGATGGGAGTTTGGCTTCTGAAGTGAAGATAAAATTTCCCTTTTGAGATGGAACAATGAGAAACTCCAGGCTTCTATTCGGCCAAGGACAAACTATTTACGCTGGTATTTGGGACGTACAGTAGTTCAGGTGCCATAAAGACAATCCATCATCTCACAAAATCAGTATTTCTGCCAAATCATTGTCTTACCAATACTCATGCAAATAGTTATGCAACCATTATGCAATCTCTTATGTAACCAAGCCACCCCTATAAAAAGATGGGCTTATGTTAGTATAAATGAGACTTTCACAGTGACTCCCCGGCACCTGCGCAATAGAACACTGCTGCACTGTACTCAGCCAAACGGGCCTGGGAGGAAACAAAGCTCGCTCCCCGTGAGCTGCGCTTTGCGCATGCGCCGGGAGGTGAGGGGGAAAAAAGCGCATGTCACAGGGCCCTGTGACGTGCAGGGAGGGGGGGAAATATGGTAAACATGAACATAGGCGGGGAATTGGTGGAAGAACAAGCAGATGGGCGAAGATAGCTTGGCATCCGGGGGACACCAAGCCTGTGAAAAACCAAGGAGATAAAACTACATTTCTCTGCATTCAGACCTCTACCATGGGCCATACAGGTATGTATAGATTTACTTTTCTATACTCTGTATGCCCATAGTAGAGGTCTGGTAACTCCAAAGTGGTGACAGATTCCCTTTAAAAACCACCAATACACATTAAAACATCAGTCATAAAGAGGCCTCATTCCTGATCGGCGATTAGGAATAAGTGTATAGCACCTGCAAGTGAGCAAAATTCTCATGAGTGACAGCTGTATACGAAAACTGACACCCTGCAGCTTCGGCCCCTACCGGTTTTGGAAACGATCGGGCCCAATTAACCCCTTTCCACTGTCAATTGCGACAACAGCACCTAAGTTGTTAAAAGGGGTTTTAAAGATTCCGTTTGATACCATCGCCCCCCCCCGTGATCCTAATCGCTGATGGTGATAATTGCCATGGTACCCCAAGGTCATCTGATGACCCCACAGTACGGTGGTTTGTTGATTCTGCTATAAGCAGGGCCTAACAGGCTGTGTCAGTGAGTCACTGGCACGTCTTACGCACTGCAGTACAAGAGTAAACTTATTATTTCTGTGCTAAAAGGCTCAACGTATAAAAGTACTTAAAGTGTACGTTAAATGGTGGAAGGCAAAAAAATGAAACATCTCTTGGTTTCTGCGCTTCTCCCCAAACATACAATAAAAAACAATTAAACCAATTAAATAAGCCTTCACCCAGTTCCTTGGACAAAAAAATAAATAGAAAAGGTTACCAGTCTCAGAAAATAGTGACAATAACCTTTTTTGTTAAAGAAGGTTCTGAATTTTCTTAACTATTAAAATAAACCTCTCATGTTAAAAAAAAATGCTATTAACCTGCAGATATGGGGTAACTCTGCATGTTAATAGCGTTCTAAAGCTGTCCGGTGCCCACACTGAGAGCCCTGCAGCCGGGAGGAAATTAACTTTATTCCTCTCTTCAGCCTCGGGCTTTCAGTCATACTGGTGCGGCCGGTGTAGCTTCCGTCATAGTGAGTGGTGGCTGAAACCACGCCCTGGCACTGACTGACAGCCGGCTCAACATTAGAGCTCAGGTTTAGAGCTGGCTGTCAAACAGTGCCGGGGCGCAGCTACAGCCATCGCTCATTATGCACTGAGCAGCGACTGAAGCTGCACTAGCCATACCCCTATGGTTGAAAGCCTGAGGCTGCTGCAAAGAATAAAGGTAATTCCCTTCTGGCAGCGGGGCTCTCAGTGCGTGAACCAGGCAGCTTTAGAACGCTATTAACCTGCAGATTAACCTCATATCTGCAGGTTAATAGCTTTTTTTACATGACTGTTTCCCCTTAAAATATAAAAAGTTTGGTATTGTAATCATACTGACTGGGAGAATCATATTACCAAGTAAATTTTGCTGCAGAATGACTTCTGTAAAAACAATCCCCAAAAAACAGTGAAGAAATTGCATTTTTGTCACCATTTCACCCCACTTGGATTTGTTTTCCCATTTAACAGAACATTATATGGTAAAAAGTTGTCATTAAAAACTACAACTCATCCAGTTTTTTGATCTTACAGTTTCCCTTTAACCCCTTAACGATGAATGATGAACATAGCACTTCATGAGCAAGTGTCAGTTCCCGCATCATGACGAGCTATGTCCATCATGAATTTAAGCGGTCACTGTGTGAAATCAAACAGTGACTGCTCCATACAGACAGCTTCCACTGACAGAAATGCAGGGACCCATTTCATTGATCCCGCTCTCTGATTGCTGTTAGAGAAATTGCACAACAAATTATATAGCCCATTTTCTCCTGTTACCCTTGTGAAAATGCAAAATTTGGGGCTAAATCGAAATTTTTGTGGGAAAAAGTTCAATTTTAATTTTTTTCCTTGCACATTGCTTTAATTCCTGTGAAGCACCTGCAGGGTTAATAAACTTATTGAATGTGGCTTTGAGCACTTTGAAGGGTGCAGTTTTTAAAATGGTGTCACGTTTGGGTCATTTGTCATATAGACCCCTCATAGTCACTTCAGATCTGATGCGCTCCCTACAAAAAAATAGTTTTGTAAATTTTGTTTGAAAATTGAGAAATTGCTGGTCAACTTTTAACCCTTCTAAATTCCTAACAATAAAAAAATGGTGTTTCAAAAATGATGCTGTATGGAGGACCATGACAGGTGCATTATATTATATGGAGGACCAGGGCAAGTGCATTATATTGTATAGAGGAAAATGGGGGTTCATTTTATTGTATGGAGAACCATGGGGGGTGCATTATATTGTATGGAGGACCATGGGGGTGCATTATATTTTATGGTAGACCATGGGGGGTGCATTATATTGTATGGAAGACCATGGGGAGTGCATTATATTCTATGAAGGACCATGGGGGTGCATTATAATGTATGGAGGACTATGGGGAATGCATTATACTATATGGAGGATTATGGGGGGTGCATTATGCTATATGGAGGATCATGGGGCGCATTATACTATATAGAGGATTAAGGGGGTGCATTATCATAGAATGGTAGAGTTGGAAGGGACCTCCTGGGTCATCTGGTCCAACCCCCTGCTCAAAGCAGGATTCACTAAATCATCTCAGACAGATGTCTGTCCAGCCTCTGTTTGAAGACGTCCATTGAAGGGGAACTCACCACCTCTTGTATCAGCCTGTTCCACTCATTAATCAAACTAACTGTCAAAAAGTTTTTTCTAATATCTAATCTGTGTCTCCTCCCATTTAGTTTCATCCCATTGCTTCCAGTCTTTCCTTGTGCAAATGAAAATAAAGATGATCCTTCTACAATGTGACAGCCCTTGAGATATTTGTAGACAGCTATTAAGTCTCCTCTCAGTCTTCTTTTTTGCAAGCTAAACATTCCCAAATCCTGCAACCGTTCCTCATAGGACATGGTTTGCAGACCAGTCACCATTCTGGTCGCTCTTCTCTGAACTTGCTCCAGTTTGTCTATGTCTTTTTTAAAATGTGGTGCCCAAAACTGTACACAGTATTCCAGATGAGGTCTGACCAAAGAGGAGTAAAGACCGATAATGACTTCACGTGATCTAGACTGTATGCTTCTGTTAATACATCCCACTATATGGAGGATTATGAGGGGTCGCATTACATTATATGGAAGACTATGTGGGGGACCATTTTAATATTTGGAGGGCTATGTGGGGGGCCATTATACTGTATGCAAGAAAGTATACAGCATGAAGGTTTGCATGGGGTCCATCATACTGTGTGGAGGGCTGTGTGGGGGCCATTATACTGTTTACTGTTTGGAGGGCCATTATATAGTATGGGGCAATTAAACTGTATGTAGACCCATTATCCTGCATGGAGGGCTGTGTGAGGGCCACAGTTGGGGGATTATACTGTGTTAGGGTCACCATACTTTACCTTAGGAATTGAGGTGGGGTACAGTTGAGTCATTATACTGTGCATGTGGAGGCTAATGTGGAGGAATTCACTGTGGGGGTATCATATTGTGTTTGGTGGGCACTTTTGTTGGCATTATACTTTATGGGGGCACTGAAAGAGGAATCTAAGACTTCAGCAGGAGGAAAATGACTATACAAAGGCTGAAAAGTTGTGAGATATGGTCTTCTGTGACGCTGACAATTATTTTTTTTTTGGGAGGGTGGACCCAATTAGAATTTCTGCTATGGGGCCCCATGATTTCTATGTACGCCCCTGGCTATTGCTAAAGCTCGGCTTTTTACCTGAGAACCATTGCAGACAGCTATTGGCTTGTCTACAGTAAACAGAGGAGAGAGACCGAGCATGCATGTCCAGCAGCACTAAGCACATTAACTGCGCCTGCACATTGATATACACTTTGAACACAAGAGGGTGCCATACTATATATTTAAATGAAGAAAATGACTGCATAATTGATGTTTATAACAACATGTAAATGCATATAACTCCTATTAACTATTTTTTTTCTAACATGAGATACCTACATAAGAGATATGAACACCTGTAGGGGAAAATGTAAATTTGCAACAAAGTATATATAAAGTAAAACACCTTTATAAATCAAATGTGTTTATCATATACATCACTGTATTATATAGAGTTTATAACAAAACGGGAAATTTTTAAAATGTTTTCATCCACCATTGAAGCTCGAGCAGGCATTAAAATATGTGTATCTGATACAATGACAGTAAGTGATGGTGGTACATATAATCCTTTACTTGTTCCATCAATAAACAGAGGTCCAATGAAATGTAAAACAGGGCCGAATGGAGTTTTCACTTTCCAGTATGAGCAAAAAGTGTCCCAGACCACAGAATATTTTTCATTGTTCGAGCTAAAAACCCATATATATTCTCCTTTTTGGAACCCAAATGACTTCGGGGAGAATCTGATGTAAATGCATGGTTAATTCTTTCCCATATCAACTTCATTGGCCAACATGCCTCATCAAATGCCGCCATCTGTACGAAATCCATCTCTGTATTGATTTCTGATGTCTTCTTTCTGTAATGTCTTCAGAAGTGTTAAATTGGTATTGATAATAAAGCATGTCTGGAATTAAAAAAAAAAAATTCATGATGAAAGACGCAATCCAGCTACTATACCCCTCACCAAGTTTATCACACTCTGCAATTCTTTTATATAAAATTTACTCAGTTTCCTGCAGTTAAGCCCCATCTTTGCTTCTCTTTAGCCTCGGATTTCACAAAGAAGTTTTTCTTGTATACTTTGCTATCAGTACCATGATGCATCAGCACAGCATCACATGAGCATCCACAGCCAGGATCATCTGAGCCTCTAGGAAAGACATGGTAATTATCCTCCACTCTGCATTCCCTAGATAGGTTAACATAAGTAAACAGTCAGAGCTGTTTAGTCATCATCAGTAGCTGTGATATGAACTCATGTGCCTGCTTTATGAGACTGTGCTGTAATGAAGATTGTTGCTGTAATATCCCTGAACTGCACTGGCCGTGCTTAAGATTAAATCCCACTGTTAAACTGTTGAAAAAGACTCTTGTCAGATGTGTCTGGTCAGCAACTGAATCTATCATGTGCCTGAGAGAAGCTGCAGCCTATGGTCATCCTGAGTAACAGTTCCTCCAGGATTCCAATGAATTTATGAAACCCGTCTCGCCCTATCTGAACCTAGCGGTGTGCGTGTAACATTGGTGGCCCATATGGGGAGGACTGAGCGGGGATTAATGTCTAGAGGGAGAAGAGGAAAAATGTCTGGAAAAATACAGCAGCACAGCACATCAACTTAACTCTGCTACACCACTTAAAGGGGACCATCCCTAAAGAAAACTCACTAGCAGCAATGGATGTTGAAATACAAATAGACAGAATTAGTGAGCGGTTTCTTCAGTTAACCTGCGAAGAATTAAGAACAGTAGCATATAAAGATGTCAGAAGAACAGATTTCTAAAGCACACAACCGCAGGCAACTGTTAGCTGCCATTAATGCAAAAATGGATGAGCTGGGGGAGAAAGAAGCTGAAGACGTCATGGGGACATGCCTCCAGGAGCTAACACAGTTTCTAACCAGGTTGAAGTTGGAGGATGGAGGGACGGCACCAATTACCAAAAGCGGGAATCTCTGTCCGCAGACTGAACTACGGGAATTGAAAGAACAACTCAAAACCCTAACAACAGCCCTGCAGGAATCGACCAAAATCTCTTAACGGGTGACAGACTCAGACAGAACCTTTAACCTGCTCGGGTTAGATAAATCAGGAAGACAGTCCTCTCTAACACCACAAATCACCATAAGTAAAGAATTCAAGATCCTGGGAAAGATTGGAGAGTGTGAACAGAAAGAGAAACTGTCTTATATGAACTTGTTTCACCAGATTGATGCAGGCTTACAGAAAGGCTACCAGCCAGATGAAATCGTTGAGGGGGTGGTGAAGTGATCAGCCCAGGAATGAACCTCTGTAGTATGCTAGAAATGAAGAGTCAATTGACCTTGCAACAACTGAAGATGATTTTAAAAGGGCACTATAAAGAAGAGAGTACTTCAGAATTGTTCCACCGACTCATTAACCTCTCACAGAAAAATAATGAATCACCCCAAAGTTTCTTGTTCAGAGAAATTGAACTGAAGGATAGACTGTTGTTTGCATCCAGAGATGTAGAAGCGGACGAGAGGTTTGATGCTGGACTAGTCCAGAAGAAGTTCTTGAGATCATTGGGAACAGGGTTAATCAGTACATACATCAAGTCGCAGCTGAAACAGTACCTAGAAGATCCTGGCATTCTGGACAAAATCCTAATTGAACAAATGAATGAGGCAGCTAGTTTGGAGTCAGAGAGCGAACAAAAGATAAATAAAGGCTCTGCTCCTAAATCAAAAAATATCACAGTAAAAGACAAATTCCTTACCAACACCAGGTCAGATTACATGGAGGGGGTGGCTGTGTAGTATTATACGTGCACACGCACACCGATGGAGCTTGCATATTTTTAATGTTTAATGTTAGGACTCGCAAGTATGGGGACCCTTGATGCTGGGTTGCGAGCTTGCGTATTTTGGTCAAAATATCGACCCTTACCTCATGTGGTGTATTTATCTTATACACTATTTTTCATCTTTTTTACACATTTTTGTGCAGGATGCAGCCAGGCCTCTTTAGTGTTGGCTGGGTAAATTGGGGCGTCTGTCCTGTGGGGGTGCACGTATATAGTGCTGGGCAGCCCCCCTGATCTAATAGTATGGGCGTCATCAATAGGCTGCAAGCCAGACACTGTGCATCACACATATCTGAGTGATTGGTGCCCTATGCAAACTCCATCGGTGTGCATGTATAATACTACACAGTCACCCCCTCCATGAATTGGTAGGTTAGTGAGTGGCTGTCTGCCTCAGTATTTTGCACATGTGCTGCCCCGGCCTTTATCATGGAGGCTTGCTGCATCCTGCAATGCCTTGGTAATCAGACCTGGTGTTGATAAGGCATTATCTTATACTGTGATGTTTTTTTAAATTAGCTTCTAAATCACCAAAATGAGTCAGCTGAGGTTGGAGACCCCCAGTGGCCAGTCTGAAGATAATCATGGAGACCCTCCAGTGCCACCTCCGAGAGGGAACCTTAAAGCACCAACAAAAGAGAGGACCGCCAGCGCTGACTGGGAAGAAGTAATAGGAGAACTGCGAGCTGAGTTGATTGAGATGAAAAAGTTGATTCATTCCAGAACAGAACCTGCATCCCTCAGACCCAGGAGTGGGTTCCAAAACAGAAGATACCCGGCTTGTGAAGCGTGCCGTTCATCAAATCAGAGTACGGTATGTGTACACTGACTAAGATGTGGTGAGGAAGGACATTATGCCAAGGAATGCCAATGGTCATGGTCTTTTGGGTTAAAAGACAGGAGGTTGCCAGAGAGGGGCGACTGGTAACCACGACACAGAGGAGGTCCCAGAAGCAAATCCAAATCTCACCAAACCCCAGAACGGCATATGAGCTAAAACAGCTGCGTCATTACTATCCCCAAGTGTGTTTCCGTCTACAACAGCTGCAAGAGAGACAGGGGCATCAGTTACTTAATGCCCAGTGTGGAGGTCAAATGATGAACTCCTGGGAGGAGGATTCCTCGGTCAGTAAAGATAGCATCATCGGCCTAATCAGCGAAAGATGCTTTATATAGTGCCAGCTAGATGGACTCCTGATAACAGCACTGTGGGACACAGGAGCCCAAGCGAGCCTTTTAAATGAAGAATGGAGAAGGCGCTACCTGCCACATACGTGCCTTCAAACTCTTAGGACCAGTGGAACTCCACGGCAAAGCAGTCAACCTGACCGAAGTCCCTTTCATAGGCTGGGTGGAAGTGACTTTCCAACTGAGGGCCACGAACAACAGCAACACCATTGAGCTTTTGGTACCTTTTCTCGTGACCAGTGATCAGAACGTGGAAGAGGATCCTATCCTGGGTTATAATGTAATCAGTGAGGTCATCATGAAACACAAGTCAGTGACGCTGGTGGTGGATGCAACTGTCACATTGCTTGCCATACCCAATGTCGTGGTGGAAAATGTGATTCATAGAGTAAAGAAAGCACAGAATACAATGAACCTAAAAGAAGTCAAGGTAGGCTGGCGCCCAAACATCATTCCTGCAAACCAAATGGTGGGGGTGAGGTGTGGAGTCCAGGTAGAACTGGTAAGAAAAGTTCAGAAAAGACTGTTCATGCCAAAAGACTCATCAGAACTTCCGGAAGGCCTAGTTCAAGGTGAGACTGTGCTTACCATTCCTACTGGTGGGTTTACTCGAGTGAAAGTACCGGTGATGAATACTACGAAACAAGGGATCCAAAGACTGTGTTAGGTCACATTGAAACCGTTAAAACTGTATATTCAGCCAGTGTGAGACCCGCCCACGGGTCTACCATGAATTCAGTCTCCCCACCAAGGAACAGGAGTTGACCAGGGGAGGAAATTGCACGACCCACCTCGGGGTCCTGGGATCCCCCAGTACCCCTAGAACACTTGTGTGCTGAAGATAGAGCGGTAGCAAAACAGATGCTGAGAGAAGAGTGTCATGCATTCTCCAAAGATGACTCTGATATAGGCGGTATCCCGTTGGTGCAGTTGGAAATCAATTTGAAAGACATGACCCCAGTAACCAGAAGTTACATGTCTGTGCCAAAACCATTACACCGTGAAGTGAAAGAGTATTTACAAGATCTAATCAACAGAGTTTGGGTCCAAAAGTAAAAGCCGTCTTATTCCTCTCCTATTCTTTGTGTTAGGAAGAAGGACGGTACGTTGAGACTCTGCTGTGATTACCGGGAACTAAACCGAAAGTCAGTACCTGATCAGCACCCGATACCACAGATTCAAGATATGCTGGATAACCTATCAGGAAGTACCTGGTTCTCTGTCCTCGATCAGGGTAAAGCATACCATCAAGGGTTTGTTGAAGAGTCCAGTAGACCTTTGACAGCATTCATCACACCATGCGGGATATACGAGTGGATCTGCATACCGTTTGGGCTCAGTTCAGCTCCAGAAAAATTCCAGAGGAGCATGGAGACATATTTAGAAGGATTGAGGGATAATATCTTCCAGCTGTACTTGGATGACAATGTGGTACACAGAAAAACTTTCTGGGAGCATGTTGAACACGTGAGGACCGTATTACAACGATATCAAGTCAACAATATGGAGTTAAGTTGACCCCCAAAGAAGTGTGAACTGTTCAAAAGGCAAGTCCGATTTCTAGGGAAAATTGTGTCCGGAGAAGAATATACCATAGACCCAGCAGAAATCGCTCTGGTACCGGCCTTAAAAGACAAGCGGCCCTCAACTGTCGGGGAGTTGAGGTAGATATTATTATTCCCCTCCTACTGTCGTACTTACGTTCGGAACTTCTCCAGGATTGCCGCCCCACTATACCTCCTCTTGGTGGGGGGGGGGGGCAACAGAGTCAACAACACCCACGGAGAAAAAGAAGAATGCGGGTAGAACTGGGCTTAAAAGAAGCAACGCCGTTTCATCCCAAAAGCCCATTCTCTGGACAGCAGACCACCAGGAGGTATTGGAAGAACTAGTAGACTACCTGGTAAAACCACCCATCTTGGGATATCCTGATTTCAACTTACCGTTTGTTCTTCATTGTGACGTTTCTCAAGTTGGACTGGGAGCTGCCCTGTATCAGCATCAAGATAGAAAATTGAGAGTCATCGGTTAAGGTTCTAGAACGTTGACAGACGCCGAGAAGAATTACCATCTACATTCCGGAAAATTGAAGTTCCTGGAGTTGAAATGGACTATCTGTGAACCATTTAGAGATTATCTCTACTACAGCAAAGAGTTTGAGGTATACACTGACAACAACCCTTTGACCTATGTCCTCACTACAGCCAAACTGAATGCAACAGGTCAGAGATGAGTCGCTGAACTAGCTGACTTCAATTTCAGCATCAAGTAGAGGCCAGGAAAATGCAAGGCGGATGCTGACAGATTGTGGAAAATCCCACTAGAGCCTGATCAGTTCATGCAAGAAAGCTCAGAGGAAGTCAGTTTGGAAGCAATTGAGAGCACTGCCCAAGCAGTACAAGCTTATCAAAAGGACAACACACCATTGTGGTGTCCGTTGACGGTGGAAACCACCATAAAAGCGAGAGAACAAGATTACCCCCTGTCTATTCAACGACTACCAAAAGGAAAAATCCATAGAGCACAACGGGAAGATCAGATAAATGGTAGAATACTACTTTATGTGGACCAAAATTGGTTTCCAAGTAAATGGGAGAGAGATAATGAGTCACCAGCAGTATCTGTTTTAGTTAAAGAATGGATGAAGCTCTACCTCAGTGAAGACGGTATCCTGTATCGTAAAGGAGGTCAAAACCGGCAGTTGGTACTACCCAGAGTATTTCGTAGATTGGTCTTAAAAGAACTCCATGAAAACATGGGACACCTGGGAGTGGAAAGGACAACAAACTTGATCCGTGAACGTTTCTTCTGGCCGTACATGCAGTGAGATATTGAGAGATACGTGACCAGGGAGTGTGGGGGTCTGAAAGATAAACGTCCCAACACATCAACCCGGGCACCTATGGGCAACATCCAAACTACGTATCCGTTTGAGATGGTCTCAATAGACTTTCTACATCTCGAGACGTGCAAGGGTGGTGACGAATACATCTTGGTGGTGATGGACCATTTTACTTGATTTGCTCAAGCATATGTCACCACCAATAAAGCGGGTCGAACAGCAGCAGAGAAGATCTTCAATGATTTTGCTTTGAGGTTTGGGTTCCCTACGAGGTTACACCATGACCAAGGAAGAGAATTTGAGAACCAGATCTTTGCCAAGATAGGAAAGTACTGTAGGATTCAGAGATCCCACATAATGCCCTATCACCCAGAGGGTAATGGACAAGTGAAACGTTTTAGTAGGACATTATTGTCGATGTTGCGCACTTTAACAGCTGACGAGAAGAAAGACTGGAAGAGTTCTCTGTCAAAAGTGGTACATGCCTATAACTGTACAAAGAGCAATGCAATGGGTTACTCACCCTTCTTTCTATTGTACGGTCAATCGCCAAGACTGTCAATCGACATCATGTTCGATACTCCAGTATCAGAGACTTACAGAACATATCCAGAGTTTGTTCGGAAATGGAAGGAACGGATGGCAGAGGGATACAACATAGCGTCCAAAGTGGTTACGCAAGGACAGAGCAAGAGCAAGGAGTACTATGACTGAAAATGTTATGGAGCAGAATTGGCACTGGGAAGCCGTGTGCTAGTCAAGAACAAAAGGCGGTCCGGGAAAACTTTGTTTGTACTGGGAAGACAAGGTGTATGTGGTCGTAAGGAGGAAAGCCGATGACAGTCCAGTGTATGAAATCCGATTGGAAACCAGAATAGTCCATCGGAATTTACTACTACCCTGTGATTATCTCCCACCACAACAAGACTTTCCAGAAGTAGAACAACATCGTCCGAGATCGACTAAGGGACCACCACAGACTGAAGCTCCGAAGATGGATAGTGATCTTGAAAGTTCACATGAAGAAGAACACACCGTTGTATTTCTCGGACCGGCAAGGAGAGGGATGTACCATCCTCAGGAGAGTGAAGTAAGTCCCCAGGCTCCAGAGTTTGTACCAAGGAGTACAGATATAGTCCAATTCAGATTTGATGATCTAACACCGTTCACTGAAGAGACCGATCGACACTTAGGAGTAGCAGAATTACCAGACCAGGTGGAAAAGAACGATTCAAGAGAAGTACAGTAACTTACAGAGGCAGTTCCAAGATCATTTGAGGAAGTTCGAGAAATGAGTGTGGCAGAAGAAACTCCTTCAACCGAGGAACCCGTGGTATCTGAGGAACAACCTACCAGGAGGATGTCGACTCGAGAAGTGAGGAGGCCTGTGATGCTGACATATGAGACACTCGGTGAACCGAGTCAAGTGCCAAGGACTGTCCATTGGAAACAGGTATTTCTGCCTACGGACCAGGTAAGCTCACTTGAGTGGTATTCACCACCGAGAGACATTATGGACAATGTTACCTGGTGGAAAGACTTGTTTTGGCCTAGTGAGAGAGAGAGCTGGTTGAAGACGTATGAAAACCTCCAGCGGAAGAGATGCTGATTGTTTTAATTGTGTATTTCTTTCAGGAGTTCTACAAGCAAAAGGTCGTAAGAACAGGTTGTTATTGATGTTTGTAAATTTTATGCCAATATGACAATGCCAATTTGTATATAAAGTTATTCAACTTTTAGCACTGTCTCAGAATTGGTCAGCTTGACCAATTAAAACGAATATCGAGAACGACATTAAAAAAGAAGGGAAAGTGTGACATGCAGAAATAGTGCTGTTGCTTCAAAAGGATCCAGCAACTATAACAGTTAACACAGTCACAAGAGACAGGGAGTGGTTAGCAGAGCCCCAGGGGGATTGTGGGGAACTTGTTTACTATTCTGGCTGCAGCCAAAGGGAGAAGTGGTATGTGATCTGTATCTCACAGAAGTGCAGGAAAGAGAACAGGATTCAAGTCTAGGGTGAAACTCAACACAGGTCAGATACCTTGCACTGTTAGTTCAGGAAATCTACCATCGGGCAGGAAGATAAGGAATGGAAGGAATTGTGTCACAGAGATCATCTTCCTCATCAAACCCTCCCCCCTCCATCTCCATGCAGAATAAAGAATGTTGTGTACTAGTGAGTCCTTGTGAAGGAAAAGCCTGCTGTTTACGTATAGAAGTGTGCTGCCAAGAGATCTAATTTGTGCTGAATTATGCTACTGAAGAGACTGAGGTTCCTGTGCCTGCTTTATGAGACTGTGCTGTAATGAAGATTGTTGCTGTAATATCCCTGAACTGCACTGGCCATGCTTCAGATTAAATTCCACTGTTAAACTGTTGAACAAGACTCTTGTCAGATGTGTCTGGTCAGCAACTGAATCTATCATGTGCCTGAGAGAAGCTGCAGCCTATGGTTGCCCTGAGTAACGGTTCCCCCAAGATTCCAATGAATTTATGAAACCCGTCTCGCCCTATTTGAACCTAGTGTCGTGCGTGTAACAAAAGCCTAGTTTTGTTGGTTGGCTCTGTCAGGCACTGTAGTAAGGGCACTAGCAGCAGCTATCTCAGTCATAGCAAATTTAAAGATGTGAATAATGTGTGGGAGCATTGAGCTCAGGACCTTTTTCATACTGACTCCGGGATAGTGATGATTTTGTAAAGGTGTCAGTTGTGTCAGCCAGACCTGGAGATTATCTGTGAACGAATGCATGGTCAGCAAGGCTACAGCATGTTAGAGAGGTGGTAGCTAGAGAGAGCCCCCTTAGGCTGCGTGCCCACGATGCCCACAATGTTTTTTAAGCACTTCCGTAGCAGCAATTCCGCCGTGGAAACGCTTAAAAAACGCTTGGTAGAAGGTCTGCAATGTTCCCCAATGATAATCCGCATTTGCTGAGCACATGCTGGGAAATTTCCGCTGCAGATTATCATTGCGGAAAAATCCGCAGCACTACCATTAATTTTGCGGAATCGCGGCGTTTTAGCCACCATTGACTTGTATTGGACCGCATAACATCCGCATGACTACATGTGCACATGCGGATATTATGCGGTTCAATGCGCAGATGGTACCTGTGTCTGGAGAAGAGGAGACTCCCTTTCAGTCCCGGGTACCATACTACCTGTAGTTAAAAAAGAATTAAAATAAAAAATAAACATATACTCACCTTCTGATGGCCCCCGGTCTCCTTCTCCGGTGTCTTCGGCTGCTCGCGGTGGTAAAAGGACCTTCCATGATGTCATTTAGTCATGTGACCTGTCACATGACTAAATGACGTCATGGAAGGTCCTTTTACACCACCGCGAGCCGCTGAAGACACCGGACGCAACGGAGAAGGAGATCAGGGGCCAGGTGAGTATATGTTTTTTTTTTATTTTTCACCATTTGTATTCTTTTTTTTACTATTGATGCTGCATTTGCAGTATCGTAACTTGGTCACACTATATAAATCCATGCCGTTTGCATGGATTTATAGTGTGACCAAGTTGTCAAGCACTTTTCCAAGTGATGCTAAAATCGCTTAGAAAAGTGCTTTACAACTCGCATGCGAAATCGCATGTTAAAAAAGCTTCACTTACGCTTCTACCTGGCAGAAAAAACGCATGTAAAATCCGCATGCGTTTTTTCTGCCAGAGAGATGCAGAAACGCTCAGGAAAAATCCACAGCATTTCTGCATCATGGGCACATAGCCTTACACTGTTTCACAAGAGTGCAACTAGGGTGCAGTGGTCACAGCGAAACACATGAGCCATGTGGCCCTATATCAGGAAGGTGGAGGTGATGTTATCAGTGTGGGATGATGTTGACAACAGACGCATGCTCAGTAGAGGAGGAACTAGCCCAGACCCTGAAAAGGACATCACTGACGGCTCTTAATTCAGGGAAAGGACAGGCGCTACTGCAATGACGGCAGCCTCTGCTCCCTGATGATGGTTTGTTTGTAAATCCCAGTATGCACTTGGGGTTCTCAAACGAAGCAACGTGAAACAGGAAGAAGATAAAAAAAAAAATAAAAAAAAGGAGTCAGATAGTCTAGTGAACAATAGGGATTTTTTAAGTAATGTATATTAGAAAAGAGATTAGGTAATGACATTAACCCCTTCACGACCTATGACGTTAATGTACTTCAAAGGTCATGTCCCTGACTTTAATGCAGGCTCATATGCCGAGCTCGGATTTTTCACAGCAGATAATGGCTGATTTAAGCCCAGATTCGGTTGGTCAAGACCCAAACCCCAGTCTTCACCAGTCAAGATGCCGCAGGTCAAGCACCGAAGATCAGACGGTGGTCATTGGATGAAGCAGGACGTCTGCCGTGCTGACGAGAAGACCCAAGTGAACCAGGCCTTTAATTCAAGCGTAGACGAACGGTACAGGGTGTGGGCTGCACTTCAGAAACGAACGAGGGTGGCCAGTGTGAAGAACCCACTAAGTGACTCACATATGAGGCACTTGTGGCTTAGCGGAAAGTACCGGTGTCCCCCGTTAGTGCCAGTATAACAATCAAAGGCGCTTGAAGCGCATATTACAGCTACAAGCCTGGCGCTGGCAGTGACGCTCTTTGAGCTAAAGACATTAATAGTCGTTTAACTGTGAAATGAGACTGCACGCAGATAGAACATAGAGTAAGATATTGCATTTATTACACTGCTTTTATTGTCATTACTGCTAAGATTGTGTTAGTTGTCTCCATATACCTGCATCACCATGTGTTCCTATAGTTAAACGTTCTTTCTGTGGTAGGAAAATAAATAGCTTTGGTTAACTATCCCTGCATCCTCACTATCTGCATCATTACATCTAGATCATTTCACCCGATAAATGAACATTTAGCTTGTTTATTGTGTGTGATTGGCTGCCTCTTTAGAAGGGACTGAAAGCTGTATTTTAGGTGTAAATGCAGCTTTCAGTCCCCCATACATAAGTCTAAAGTCGGTCGACGCATTCATATCAATAAGTATGCCTTACACTCTAATATGTGTGGTGCCCCTGAGGGTTCAGTCGCCACAGAGGTACTGCATCTCACCCAGAGGTGTGGTATCTCACTCTCAGGTAAGGAAGGAGTACAGCCCGGGACCCTAACACCTGCATCCAACACATCCACTTCAGTAGGGCAGGGCGAGATTGCTCCTACGGGAGTGCACAGTCCCTGGCTGGAGTGGTGGGGAACCTAGCGAGGGGGAACCATGTAGTGGGTGTGAGTGGAGGACGTAGATCAGGGGAGCACTGGTGAGGGAGTGATATAAAAGAGGGAACCATCTTAGAAAGACAAGCCAGTCAGAGGAGGAGAGTGTGTGGAGCAGAGGCTCTGCAGGAGCTCTGCTTCGGAGGCGGGCCTAGTGAGAGGCCCAGGACTGAGAGAGGAGAGGGAGCAGGAGAAAGGCTCCAGGAACAGAAGGGATCCCAGGGGTACGGGCAGTGCTGGAGGCCACCCGTACGCCCGAATCTCCCAGGCGGTGGAGGGATCGAGCCGCAGAGGGGACCGACCCCTAAACTAGTGGAGAACTACAAGGCTCAGCTAGGGACCGGAGGCTGCTGTACTTGCAAGGTGCAGTGGCCACATCCGCAACTATGTCGCCGAAAAGGTGGCCACAGAGGGTCCAGGGGACAGCAGGTCGCCCGACAAGACCCGAGGCTACCGGATTGGGACACTGGTTGCGAGGCACAGGGCAGGAGGGCGAGAGCCAGCGCAGGAAGACGACTGAGGAAGGCACATAGAAAGGGGTCCTGTCAGACACTCTTGAATCACCTGAGGGATTGCTGAACCCCTGCCTGGTGAACGCAGCACGATGAGGGAGGTTGTAGTCCGGACCCTGTAACCGGAGGAACTTATCAACTGTAAGTAAACTCGGAAGACTGCACCCCACTGTCTCTGTGATTATTGCTGCGCCATCAACCCCTGCACTACAACGCCCAGCATAACCTATAACATCTACACTGCCCTGGAGCTGAGTTCTACCTGTGGAGAGCTACACCATCCCTGCTGCACTCACATCAGCTCCAGAGGACCTGCTCCGCAGCAGCGGCTCCCTTAGCCGCATACCACAGGTGGCGTCACGTACTTTATACAATCACTATAAATCCCCAATCAATAACCCTTTTTATTGACCGCCCTGGGTCACGGACCGGGTCACTGCCACTGTAACATCCCCCAGCATCTACCAGCCCGGCACCGGGTACCCCACGGCCCAGTGGGAGCGTCATATGTATGTGTGGCGCCCCTGCGGGTTCAGTCGCCACAGAGGTACTGCATCTCACCCAGAGGTGTGGTATCTCACTCTCAGGTAAGGAAGGAGTACAGCCCGGAATCCTAACACCTGCATTCAACACTACACTACTACAGACCAGCAGGAGGGGCAAAATGCGCTGCTCCTCTGCTGAGCCCTGTCCCTGGCTGGAGTTGGGGGAACCAAAGTAGGGGGAACCATGTAGTGGGTGTGGGTAGAGGAAGCAGTTCAGGGGAGCACAGTAAGGAGCAATATGAAAGAGAGGGTGGAACATTCTAGAGTGAGTGAAGTTCTGAGGGGGTTGAGTCAGAGAGAGAGTCAGAGCAGGAGCTCTGCTCAGGAGGAGGGCCTAGTGAGGAGGCCCAGGAGAAGGAGAAGAGGAAGGAACGGGAGCAGAGGGAAGGCTCCAGGAGTGAAGAAAGGATCCCAGGGGTATGAGCAGTGCTGGAGGCCACCCGTACACCCAAATCTACCAGGCGGTGGAGAGAGCGGGTCGCAGAGGGGACCGGCCCCTAACTAGTGAGAATTGCAATATTCAACTAGGTAACCGGAGGGTGCAGCATTTCAAGTGCTGCAGCCAAAAGCCACATCTATTTCACCGAAAAGGTGGCCATAGAGGACCCAGGGGACAGAGAAAACGTCACCCGACAAGGTCCGCGGTCACTGGATTGCGACACTGGGTGTGAGGTGTAGGAAGACAGCCAGAAGGAACACACAGAAGGGGGTCCTGTTATGTACTCAGGAGGTACCTGAGGGTTTGCTGTACCCCTCCCTGAGTAAGCACAGGACAACGTGGGAAGTTATGATCTGCAGTTGTAACCAGGAGCAAAGTGAGAACTGTGAGTAAATCCGGAAGACGGCACCCCACTGTCTCTGCGACTTATTACTGCGCCATCATTCCCTGCACTACACTTCACAGCAAAAGTGTTTAGGGGTGATAAAGTAAGAATTTTTTTGTTTGTCAGTTAAACTCATTGATGGTGATGTGTGTCGGGGCTCTTTAAATCACTGTAAGCAATAGCAGACACTTGTGCTAATTAGTTTGGCAGGTGTGTCCAATGAAAGGCAAGACTACTTAAGAAGGCTGTCCCACATTATTAAGCAGCCTACATTTTCTGCCAAAATGGGAAAGAAAAAGGATGTGTCGGCTGCTGAGAAGCAACAAATTGTGGAGCGTTTAGGTCAAGGCATGACTACAATCAACATTGCCAAGACACTTCATCGTGATCATCTCACAATCAAGAAGTATGTAGCTGATTCACAGTACACACGTGTGCGTGCTGATAAGGGAAAATTGAGGACTTTCCTACAGGCAATTACGTCAGGTTAAAAGAGCAGTGGCAAAAAAGCCTTGTCATAGCAGCAGACAAGTTTTTGAAGCAGCTGGTGCCTCCAACGTCCCCCGAACAACAAGATGCAGGGTCCTTCAGAGGTTTGCAGCTGTGCGTAAGCCAACCTGTCGACCTCCTCTATCCACTGCACACAAGCAGAAACGGCTCCAGTGGGCCAAACAATATATGAAGACTGACTTCAAAACTGTTTTGTTCACCGATGAGTGCTGTGCAACGCTCAATGGTCCAGATGGATGGAGTGGAGGAGGAGGATGGCTGGTTGATGGACACCCCATGCAAATACGGCTATGGCGCCAACAAGGAGGAGGTGGAGTAATGTTTTGCGCGGGAATCATGGGAAGAGAGATTGTCGGCCCCTTTAGGATCCCTGAAGGGGTAAAGATGAACTCCATAATGTATGTTGAGTTTCTCAAACAGCATTTCCTGCCATGGTTCAAGAAGAAGAACCGTGAATTCCGCAGCAAGATCATTTTCATGCATGATAATGCCCCGTCTCATGCTGCACATAACACATCTGCATCTCTGGCTGCTATGGGCATAAAAGGGGACAAACTTATGGTGTGGCCCCCATGCTCCCCTGACCTCAACCCCATTGAGAACCTCTGGAGCATCATCAAAAGGAGTGTCTATGATGGCGGGAGGCAGTTCACATCTAAGCAACAGCTCTGTGAGGGTATTCTGTCCTCATACAAAACAATTGAAGCAGAAACCAGCCAAAACCTGACAAATTCAATGGACGAGAGAGTTCAAAAGCTCCTTTCGAACAAGGGGTCCTATGTGCAAATGTAACATCACCTAGAATAAAGTTTTGAGTTGAAAACTGTTTGATTTCAGTTTGTAATAACCTGCTAATGCTTATAATTTCAAAAATGACCATTTTTTTGTTCTTTATTAAAATGAAAAGGTTGAAAACGCTGCTGTGCATAATAATTTGGAACATGCATTTTGAGTGCAGTTTGAGTGTTTTATTTTTTTTTAAATATACTGTTATCATAGGCAGTTTGTACAAAAACCTTTCAATTGTACTCTAATAGTTATTTGACTGGAAAATTGCAATGACTGCAATTCATATAGGTAATTTGGGAAAATCTGAGAAAATATTATTTGCATAATAATTTGGAACACAGTGTACAACATCACCATTTCCTACCCTGGAGCTAAGCTCTGCCTGTGGAGAGCTGAACCAACTCTGCTGCACTAACATCAGCTCCAGAGGACCTGCTCCGCAGCGGCGGCTCCCTTTAGCCACATACCACAGGTGGCGTCACGAACATTATATAAAAACTATAAATCCCCTGTAAATATCCCCTTTTATTGACCACCCTGGGTCACGGACCAGGTCACCGCCACTATGACATCTCCCCTAGCAACGACCAGCCCGGCACCAAGTACCCCAGGGCCCATGTGGCGCGTCATATTGGCGCGCCAATCAACTGGTCAGGGAAGATATTATTTGGGCATATACAATTTTGGACTGCCGATCACTTCATTCTCTCTGAGATAAGCTGCTGACAGAGATGTTTGTCAGTTTCTCTCATAGAGAACACAGGAGCACTCGGCCAAGTGAGCGCTTCCGTGTATGGGAGAGACGGCCAAGATGGTTGTCGGCCAAATGATCAACTGAAGCATCATTTGGCCAACAATTCGGTCACAGTTATCAGATTCTAAATAATATTATCAGTAGGTCACACCAAAGGCTAAGCCTGTCCTGTTAACCCTTTCATGACATGCGCCGTACATATACGGCGCATGACGTGTCTTCGCCTTAGATGCAGGCTCCGACGATGAGCCCGCACCTTTCCGGGGACTTGACAGCGGATCTGATCAGCTGTCATGTGCTCCTAACAGCCGTGGGTGGAATCGCGATTCTCTCGTGATTATTAACATGTTAAATGCCGCTGTCAATCTCTGACAGCGGCATTTAAGACGGCTCCGCTGGAAGAGCGTCACAAGACCCGCCCATCGGCGCCCATGTCACATGACTGCGCATCGTCGATGGGTTGGCATGACAACCCGGTGTCTGCAGGAGACCCCTACAGTTGTCATTGCAGGGATGCAAGTGAACATTTTTGCTACATACAGCGCTATGTGTAGCACAGGCGATCGGATGATTGCAGCTTCTAGTCTCCCCAAGGTTTACCCCAAAATGGTATCAATAAAAACATCAGCTCGGTGAGCAAAAAATAAGCCCTCACCCAGCCCCAGAAGTCGAAAAATGGAGACGCTACGGGTCTCAGAAAATGGTGACTTTTTTTTTTTTTTTTAACAAACTTTAGATTTTTTTACCATTTAAATAAAAAAAAAAAAACTATACATGTTTAGTATCTACAAACTCATAATGACCTGGAGAATCATAAAGGCAGGTCAGTTTCAGCATTTAGTGAGCATGGTAAAAGAAAAACCCAGAAAACAACTGTGGAATTTAATTTTTTTTGCAATTTCACCACACTTGGAATTTTTTCCTGTTTTCCAGTACAACCAATGGTGTCGTTCAAAAGTACAACTTGTCCCGCAAAAACAAGCCCTTACACGGCCATATTGACAGAAAATGTAAAAAGTTATGGCTCTGGTAAGAAGAGGAGTAAAAAACAAAAGTGCAAAAACAGAAAAGGGTCGCACCATGAAGGGGTTAAATAGGGAATATGACCTATTTATTCTACCTATTTCTCTACTCCCACATGGGTGACTAGCCGTCTTTGCCTCTCCTGAATTCCTACGCTGGCTAAGTGATAGCAATATGCCAATTTGACCATGATACTTGATTTCTCCCCAATATGATGACAAAATAGATGTCACATCTACAATCCAGGGGAGTAACTATAGGTGCAGGGGTTGCAATAGCACGCGGGCCCTGGAGCCGAGGGGCCTCAAAGGTCCCTTTGGCCCATGTGAAAAGACCATTACTATTGAAGATTTGCAATAACTAGGGGCCCCGTTGGAGCTTTTGCATCAGGGCCCATGAGCTTCAAGTTATGCCACAGCGAGAATCATTCTGACCCATGTTCACAACACATTCAAAGCCATGTAAATCTGCAATAACATATCCAGCAAATAATCATTATCACACAATAAGTGCAACATAACGCATGCAATATCTCCCATGGGGAAAAGAACAACGGCCCCTGCAGCCTAAAAAATCCCTAGTATGTAATATACAGTGAGCCCCAAGTATAACAATGTGTGCAGAAAATAAGAAGAGCAATAGTTTGTAGATATAATGGAAGTAGGAAGCGTAATACTAATTATGAACCTATCCTAGTGATGCAGTTAGTATTATTTAGACGATATGAATCATGACGAGGGTTTATATAAATTGGGCAAAAAATAAACATTTAAGTCTCTTCTACATGTTTGATGCCTACCTGCTATATCATTTCTTCAGTGTCTGCTGCTTTTGACTTTTGATTTCTTAGGAAAAACTTATGGTCAGTGACCTCCTGTGTAATCAGTGGCTCCGTCCCTCCTTTCAGTACTGCAGCTCTGTGAACTCGGATTGGAACAGAGCCCTAAAAGATACAGTTACCAGAGTTCATAAATCCATACCCAAACCAGACTCTCTCTTAAAGAAGTTGTCCACTACTTGGACAACTCCTTCACCCCCACGCTTGGCCCCAATAAAATAAGAAAGCTTATACTCACCTATACTCAGGCGTTTTAATTTTATTATGGCCAAACATTTAGATCAAGAAGGGGTTGTCCAACAACCCCTTTAATGCAGACTCCTGACCACAATCCTCTGTAATACAAACCCCAGACTTCCTTTTGAAATAATGCCTAATCAGACTCCCCTCATGCTGTGGCACCCTGCTGTTCACAGGTACCACAGGACCCAGGGTGCATGGATGGACTTCTCCACAAGAGGCCCTCATTACATACAAACACCTCCACCCTTCCACCTCACACCACCAGAGGGAGCCTGTTAGGGATATATATATGGAGGGTGGAGCCAGGCAGCTCAGTCAGTGAGAAGTTCAGTCAGAGTCAGAGAGCGTGCTGACGCTGAGAGCAGCGAAGACGCAGCGCGTCTGCTGCTAAGTTCTGAGGGCCCCGAGTGTGGCCGACGGCAGAGAGGAGAAAGGAGAGAGGAGTTGAGGGGGCAGAGGAGCTTCATAGGCTCACCCCGATATACAAACCGGACACCAGGTCCGCGCCTACAGGGTCCCTTTATACCCAGTAGGGTTCACCGGCATTCCAGGACTACAAGTCCCTCGACGACCTGAAGCTAGACCCATTACAGGATCAGGTACCACGAAGGCCCCAGCTTTACCAGGGATAGTGGTTGCCAGCAGAAGGTCCTACTACCGAGCGACAGGTGAAGGAACAACACGACACATAAGCTAGGCCCAGTTGCAGGCTGGCCAGGAGCATACAGAGAGGCAGACACGGACCAGGAGGCCTTATACCCACTCACTGGGGAGAAGTTCTGAAGTGCACCCATCCTACTGAGTACCCTGGACCGTACCTGACATCCGCACCAGTAAAGGTATTGAAGCGAATCCCCTGACTCTGTCAGTTACTTCTGCTGCGCCATCCGCCTGCACTACAAGTCCCAGCATCACCACCATCAAACTCCACACGGCCCCGGGGGCCGCTCCACCTCAGCTGCCATCCCATCACCCCCCGGAGGTCTGCAGCAGCGCTGGTAATCCTTACCAGGTACCACAGGTGGCGTCACAAACTATTTATTATATTTTTCCTATCCAAGTTACAAATCCCCCTTTTTGGTTGACCACTCTGGGCCACGGACCGGGCCAGCCACCGTGATATCCCCCACCAGCATCCACAGGCCCGGATGCCGAGTACCCCATTGCCCCGGGGGCGCGTCAATGCCTCATTCAGACGACAGTGTTTCACGTACGGGTTATATCCGCGGTGTTCACCCACCCATTATAATCTATGGATCAGATCACATAGCCTTGTTGTTTTCCAGACTGTGTGTGTGTGAGACCCGCAGCAAATTTTAACCATTTTTGAGCCATTAAAGATAAATCTTTTTATTCAAAAACTGTTAAGAAATGTTTCATGATAAATTCCACCAATTCTATTTTTACCACAGACAGGGAACTCCAAGCAATCCAGGCATTAGAAAATCTCTTGCTGGGGCAGGCGAAGTATACAAGGGTAAGTTTCCCTCTACCATTAGTAAGGAAGGCCAGGGAGCCCCATAGGGCGTATAGGCCACATGACAAGATAGGAGGGTGGGAGTGAAGGAGTTAAAATTTTGAATAAGGGATTAGGAGTAGTGTGGGGAGTTTTGATTGGAGGGGAAGAGGTGGGGGGAGGAGCAAGAGATGATATAAGGAAGGGCAGGGGTCAGTTACCTCCTCTTGCTTCCTGGATCGCAGCTGAAGCAGACCAGACCCTGCAGTGGAGCCATGGCAGATCTTGTGGCCTTGCTGGACCTAGCGCGGCCTGTCTCAGCAATCCATGGGGCAGACTTGGTGCAGCAGCAGCTGCGGGTGACCTGTGCACAGTCGTCGGCTGCAGAAGAAGCTTCAGGGAGGCCTGCAGCGGTCACGGCCGCCGGAGCGTTACTCACCAGCAGGTGAGGTTCAGAGCAGGAGAAGCTCCAGGAGCCCCATCGGGGACCTCTGCAGCCAGGGGAGCAGCGCGTGCCTGAGGCTCCTTCTCCGATCCCCAGGAGGAATCCTCGCCGGAGCCGCAGCCTACCAGAAGTGGGCGTGCCTGCGCTGCGGCCCTCTTCCGGTTTGCGGCCTAAAAGGCCCCCGAGCAGCGCGGCGGTGACCCCCGGTGACAAGCCAGCCGTGGGTTATACCTGGCAAGATGGCGGGATGAGGAGTCCTCCCACGGTCTGCGGATGAGGGCGGGACCAGCGTCCAGTGTACGGCGGGGGAGGAGTTGCTGTCTGCAGCGGTGGCCCCGATGTCATGCTGGGGTCGACCCCGGCGGGGGAGGGAGCGTGAAGGGCCTTCCCACAGTCGGCAGGGAGGAGCACGGCTTGCAGGGCGGAGGTGCAGCAGAGCCATGAGGAACACTGGCGCAGCAGCAGGTGGTCAAGAAAGGGGACGGATGAGAGATGAGCGGCCCTCCTGCAGGCGGCAGGGTGGGTCTGTGGATGGGAGGATCTGGGGTCCAGGAGTGCCACGGGAGATTGCGGGGGCAGGCTGTCCTGCGGGGCCCTTTTAAGATCATCGGGCAGGAAGCGGCCGGCAGATGTGCGGGACCTTAGGGAGCTATCTTTGGATCCGGAGCGGCAGCGTCGTCAGGCAGCTCCTTCTGCGCCTTTATCAAGACCTGACAACGTTGAAAACATGGAGAAAAGCTGAGAGGAGGGCGAGATT
Organism: Phyllobates terribilis; assembly: GCF_046119375.1. Taxonomy (NCBI): domain Eukaryota; kingdom Metazoa; phylum Chordata; class Amphibia; order Anura; family Dendrobatidae; genus Phyllobates; species Phyllobates terribilis. The sequence continues at coordinate 200,423 of NW_027363631.1, forward strand.
TCATAGGGACCGTCAGAACATGAGCAAGTTCCGTCAGGAGATGTCGCGGCCGGTCAGAGGATCTCTCTGAGGCAGCCTGATGAGGAGACTACCCTTGTTCATAATTTAACTGATGTGGGTGGTGCTCGGGGTGTGTTGGGGGTTAGTAATTCAGAGGGTGTTATAGGGAATATTCAAGGGGCAATTGGTGGGTGCATTATCTATGGGGTCAATTATTAAGTGTATTGCAGGGCTTGGCGTCACAGGGGGCAAGTGATGTGAGGTCGCCGGCAGTGGCGTGAGTGGCTTCCGGAGGTTCAGGAGCAGGATCTGGGCAGGCGGGAGTGCGCCTGCAGGGTGGTGGCTCGGTGTTATCACAGGAAAAGAGTAATACTGAGAAAGAAAAGGAGGATGAGGTGGTTCGGTTGGATAATTGAAGTGTATGTGGCACCCCAGGAGTCCGGGTGCCACAGTGGCATTGCCTCCCTCACAAGGGGTGATGCCATGCCTCGAAGCAAGGAGGGGTCCCCTAATCAGGTTTTGCTAGCATGCAACACTTTCCTGGCTCCAGACCAGCAAGGGGAGCTCCTCCCCTTAGCAACTGGGATCTGGAGGCGGGGTTAGTTTGAGGAAAGAAGAAAGGAGTTGAAGTCAGGACGTCGATGAGGAAAGACCTAGGGAGTGGAGCTGCATGGCAGTTCACCCCAGATGAAGCGCAGAAGAACTGGACACCGGAGTCCGAGGTTGTGGGGCACTGAAAGCCCAGCAGCAGAAACCGGAGGGCAGGAGACAGCCAGCGGATCTTCAGTGTCTATAAAGAAAGGTTTTTGTTGGCAGTTCAACTAGGGGCAATGTAAGTTTGGGGGCACATGCAAGTTTAAGCACGAGTGTTTTGGATGTAGGGGAAGTCAGGGGCTCAGTAAGTGCTTTAAACGAGCAAAAGGCAAAACAGGTGAGGGTTCTGGAAAGAGGGAGGACTCCCGTGAAGGTCGAGGCGATGCTTCCATTTTTAAATAGATATCCAGATATGGAGGCGGCTAGGTTAATTGAGCTGGGTTTTTCTGAGGGTTTCAGGATTCCGTTTGATCCTGGAGCGCCAAAATTTAGGCCGGGAAATTTGAAATCGGCAGGGGAACACCCGGAGGTGGTGATGGAAACGCTGTATAATGAAGTGGCTTTGGGGAGCACGGCGGGACCGTTTCTGGATCCGCCTTGGCCAGAATTGAGAATTTCCCCTTTGAATGTTGTACCCAAGCTGGTACCAAATAAGTTTTGGCTTATTCATCACTTATCTTCTCTAGAAGAGGACTCCGTGAATGGCATCCCGGTAGAGTTATCGTTTGATAAGTCATTAGGGTTGGTAAGGGCAGCAGGGCAAGCTGCGTTGGTGGTGACTCGCCCCCTGGGCTGTGGGGTACTCTGTAGCGGGGCAGGTCGGTGCTGGGGGTGTCACAGTGGCAGTGACCCGGTCCGTGACCCAGGGCGGTTACTAAAAGGGATTAAAGAAAAGGGAATATAGTTTTTATATAATGTTCGTGACGACACCTGTGATATGCTGCTATATGGGGCCGCCGCTGCGGTGCAGATCCTCTGGAACTGATGATGACACAGCAGAGTTGGTTCAGCTCTCCACAGGGAGAGCTTAGCTCCAGGGCAGTAAGTAGTGATACTATAGGGCGGATGTGGTTGGTGCGGTGTAGTGCAGGTGATGGCGCAGATAATAATTCTAGGACACAGTGGGGTGTAGTCTTCAAGGTTTACTCACAGTTGTTGAACTCCAGGTTACCAGGACCAGGGTAACCTCCCACACCGTCCTGTGTTTACCAAGGCAGGGGTTCAGCAATCTCCCAGGTGCCTCAGGAGTACATAACGGGACCCCAGTCTGTGTGCCTTACTCGGTCGTCTTCCTGCGCTGGCTCTCACCCTCCTGCCCTGCGCCAGTGTCCCAAGCCGGTAACCTCGGATTTTGGCGGGTAACCTGCAGTCCCCTGAATCCTATGTGGCTACCTTTTTAGCGATGTAGTTGTGGTTGTGAGCAGCTGCACCCTGAAAGTACAGAAGCATCCGGTTTCTAGCTGAGCCTTGTAGTTCTCCACTAGTTAGGGGCCGGTCCTCTTTGCGGCCTGATACCTCCACGTTCCTGCAGATTCGGGCGCATTGGTGGCTTCCGCACTTGCCGTGCCCCTGGGATCCCCTCACTCCTGGAGCCTTCCTCTGCTCCCTTCCTCTTCAGCCAGTCCTCCTGGGCCTCTCTGTCTAGGCTCTCTTCTCTGAGCAGAGCTCCTGCTTCCACCACTCTCTCCTCAGACTGAACACTGACTGACTGGACTCTCTCTCTCAAGATGGCTCCCCTTTTTATACACCTACTGAAGTGCTCCCCTAGCTGCTTCCTCCACCCTCACCCAATACTTGGTTCCCCCTCAGTCGGTTCCACCGCACTTCCAACAGGGACAGGGCTCAGCATAAGGCAGTGCATCTTGCCCCGCCTGCTGGCCTGGAAGGGTGTAGTGTTGGATGCAAGTGGGTGGGTCCCGGGCAGTACTCCATCCTTACCTGAGAGTGAGATACCACACCTCTGGGTGAGATGCAGTACCTCTGTGGCGACTGACCCCGCAGGGGCGCCACAATGGCAAAATCGGATATTGAGGCGGCTTTTCGCTTGCTTCCAGTGCATCCGGACACTCTTCATCTGTTAGGCTGCATGTGGGATGAAAACATTTTTGTAGATCGTTGTTTGCCCATGGGCTGCTCTATATCATGCTCATACTTTGAGGCTTTTAGTTTATTTGTTGAATGGGTGGTTCGGGACATGTCCGGGGTCTCTTCAATAATTCACTACCTGAATGATTTCTTTTGTGTTGGGCCTTCTGGCTTGTTAGTGTGTTCAGTTTTGTGGGTAACTTTAAAGAAGGTGACGGTGTTGTTTGGGATCCCATTAGCCGCAGACAAGACGGAGGGCCCTGCTACGGTGATGTGTTTTTTGGGTATAGAAATTGACAGTGTGGCGATGGAGTGTAGGCTTCCTAAAGGAAAGTTGATGGATTTGCGGCTGGCGGAAGCGACGGTGCGACGCGTCAAGAAAATAAGGTTGAAGGTAGTACGGTCATTGTTGGGCAAGCTTAATTTTGCTTGCAGGATAATGCCGATGGTCAGGGTGTTTTCCAGGTGATTATCGGAGGCGCAGGAAAATCATCGTCGCATCATTTTTTCGCGTTACTCAGGAGATCAAGGCGGATCTGGAGGTTTGGGACTCTTTTCTGGCGAAATATAATGGTTGCACGCTGTGGATGGACAAAGTGGTGTCCAATGATAGTATATCTTGACTTCAGCAAAGCATTTGACAAAGTATCTCACACCATCCTTATTGAAAAAATGACCAAGTATGCAATGGACCAGGCAACTGTTAGGTGGATTCATAACTGGCTTAGTGATCGGACTCAAAGGGTGGTTGTAAATGGCTTCACATCCAGCTGGATGAATGTCTCAAGTGGGGTACCACAGGGCTCCGTCCTGGGACCTGTATTGTTCAACATCTTTATCAATGATTTAGATGAAGGAATTGAGGGTAAACTGATTAAATTTGCTGATGACACAAAGCTAGGAGGGATAGCTAATACTAGAGAAGAGAGAGAGAGGATTCAAAAAGACCTAAATAAACTGGAGCAGTGGGCAGCAACCAACAGAATGGTTTTTAACCGGGAAAAATGCAAAGTACTACATCTGGGCAATAAAAATGAAAAAAGCATATACAGAATGGGAGGAATAGAGCTAAGCAACAGTACATGTGAAAAAGACTTAGGTATACTAATAGGTCATAGACTGAACATGAGTCAACAGTGTGATGCAGCAGCAAAAAAGGCAAATACAATTCTGGGATGTATTAACAGAAGCATACAGTCTAGATCACGTGAAGTCATTATCGGTCTTTACTCCTCTTTGGTCAGACCTCATCTGGAATGCTGTGTACAGTTTTGGGCACCACATTTTAAAAAAGACATAGACAAACTGGAGCAAGTTCAGAGAAGAGCGACCAGAATGGTGACTGGTCTGCAAACCATGTCCTATGAGGAACGGTTGCAGGATTTGGGAATGTTTAGCTTGCAAAAAAGAAGACTGAGAGGAGACTTAATAGCTGTCTACAAATATGTCAAGGGCTGTCACATTGTAGAAGGATCATCTTTATTCTCATTTGCACAAGGAAAGACTAGAAGCAATGGGATGAAACTAAATGGGAGGAGACACAGATTAGATATTAGAAAAAACTTTTTGACAGTTAGGGTGATTAATGAGTGGAACATGCTGCCACGAGAGGTGGTTAGTTCCCCTTCAATGGACGTCTTCAAACAGAGGCTGGACAGACATCTGTCTGAGATGATCTAGTGAATCCTGCTTTGAGCAGGGGGTTGGACCAGATGACCCAGGAGGTCCCTTCCAACTCTACCATTCTATGATTCTATGATATTATTATTATGGACTCTTTTTTTTTTTTTTTTTTCCAAAATCATTTTTATTACAGTTTGTCAATGGTACAAAATAGCAAAATAACATCATAAGAGCACAAAATCAAAATCAAACATAAGCCCCCAATATAGATACATCCACAAAATGCAGTACAGCCATCTATCATGTATATCAAATGACTCTAGTAGTGTCCTGAAAGATATCGAATGAAGGTTCCTCCGCTATCACCACAAACAATAAAACCACTTCTATATCTTTAAGATCCCCAGAGTACCATTCAAGTCTTCTAGTAGATACCAGTTGGAATTTTTAAATGGAAGGACCGTACGAACCAACTCGTCCGGGGTCAGATGCAAAATTTTGAAGGCTCTCCACGTATTAAAAAAAATTTCTGTCAAGATATCCTTGTTTCTCTCAGCTTCCATCCTCTCAGTCAATATGTTGTCTTTCAGCATTGTTACTAAGTCTGGGATCTTGGGGCATGCCCCACTCAGCCAGTCCCTTAAAATAAGTTTCTTAGCTGTTATAGCTATAATGTGCAATAATCTAGCTTCTTTTCATCTCCAAATTTTTTCCGCCGGGAAGTGTAACAGCCATGTCAAGGGGTCGTGACCTATGTCATTATTATAAATATCTTGTGTTGCCATAATAACCCGTCTCCAAAAACCCTGAATAGCTGTACAAGTCCACAGGCCATGAATCATATCTGTCTTAGGGGTGTCACATTTTGGGCAACTTTGTAACCTATCAGGTGCTTGTGGTGTTGGTGGTATGGTAAAGCCAAATATCGCTCTATACATGATACGGAATTGCATGTTCCTCCACTTTTCATTAGGTATATACTTTCTCACCAATTCCCAGCCTTTAAGTATTTTGTCCTCCAGATCTTCAGTTTAAATCAATCTCTCCCAACCTTTAAATCTCTTATCAACGCCCTCAAATGAGGTTATGTCTTTCAATCGTTTGTATAAGTAAGAGATTGTAACGCATTCCATCGAGACATCCTTCAGCTGGTTTAAGACATGGAACTGTAGTTGTCCATATTGCATCAACTGCATGGCCGATAGACCGTACTTCTCTAACACTTCCGACCCACGTAACCATCTTTTCTTAGTCACATGTAACAGGTCACCCATCCTCTGAATGCCCCTAACTCTCCATTCCTTGAATAGAATGTTCTCCCTTCCCATTTTTAAAGCCGATATGGGCCCAGGGATTCAAATATTTTGAAACCCTCCACGCCAACTTAAATTTCTTTCGGACCGCTTCCAGCACATCGCTGTGTCTCTGTATATCAATGAGTGTTTCAAAGACTGTGGAATGTCAGACCAAGAGGCATGAAGGAGACTAACCGGGTCCCATGGTCTACATAGTTCCACCTCATCTTCATAGTTAGAGTGTTTGCTAGATTTCTTTAGCCAGTCTAGCACATGTCGGGAAAGACAAGCCAAATTATATCCCCTAATATCCGGGAGTCCTAACCACCCCCTGTCTTTGGGAAGCGTCAGGGTATCAGTTCTTATTCTCGCTCTCTTTCCTCTCCATAAGAATCTCGTGAATGCTACATTGAGTCGTTTGATGTCTGTATATCGGAGGAGAAGAGGGATCGTCTGTAGTGGGTACAGCAGTCTCGCTAAACTAATCATCTTTATCAGATGACACCTCCCCAATAGAGACAATGGGAGGTTTTTCCACTCCTCCAACTCTTTCTCTATCTTGGCAATTAACGGGCCAAAGTTCAGAGAATACACAGAGCTCGCAGACCTCCCCAGATAAACCCCTAGATATTTTATGTGGTCACGTCTAACCTTAATACCTCCTATCCGGTCCACCAACCTCTCATGATGTTGCGACCTGACTCACCCAGTCTGAGCAGCTCACATTTAGATTTGTTTAGTTTGAAGCCAGAAAAGGAGCCATAGACTTCAAGCTGTGCAAGCAGGTTGCCCATATCTCTTCCCGGTCTATTTAAAAATAATATTACGTTGTCAGCAAATAAAGCTGATTCAACAGTTCTTTGCCCTACTCGTATTCCTTCAAATGCATCGCCATCATTGAGGAATCGAGAAAAAGGTTCAGTTGCCAGGTTGAAAAGCAAAGGAGACAAGGGACATCCCTGGCGTTTTCCCTTCTCCAAGGGGAAGGCTGCAGACAGAAAGCCCGGGGTGTTCACCTTCGCTCTTGTGTTAAAGTATAGTGTTTTTAGAAAGGTACTAAAGGACCCGAGAAAGCCAAAGGCATCCAAAACCATATCAAGCCATGCCCAACTTACATTGTCAAACGCTTTTTCGTCGTCCAACAATAGTAATGCCGGTGGATCATCCCTGCATAACCTCCCCCTTCCCACCTCATCCAGGATCAATATAGCCTTCCTAATATTACCCACTGCCGACCTTCCCTTTATAAACCCCGATTGTTGGCTCCCGATAAGCCGTGGCATAATTTGTGCCAGACAGTCTGCCATAATCTTGGGCAGAATCTTGAGATTCTGATTGATTAGTGAAATGGGTCTATAACTGGAGGGATCGGTTGCTACCCTTTCTCCTTTCGGGAAAAGTTTAATATATGCCATATTGGTTTGATCAGACAGGCGCTCACCCCTCAAGATCTTATTAAAGTAAGGGACCATGCAGGTGGCAACTTTATCATTAAGCGCTTTATAATATTCCCCAGTGAACCCGTCAGGACCCGGAGCCTTGTGGGAACCCAGGTGTTTTATCGTCTCAAGGACCTCTTCTTGGGTTATTTCTCTATTTAACCCCTCTAGTTCTCCCTCTGCTAAGTTTGGTAATTTTACTTTTTTCAACCAGTCCTCCCTTCCCTCTCTTGGCCCTAGATTGTCTTTGTAGAATTCTGAATAGTATTTTCCGAGTAGATTGTTAATCCCCCTTGGAGTGGATTCTAAAGTACCATCCTTCTTTTTCAAAGATGTTATTGCCGTATGCGGCCTCTTTCCTCTGGCTAAATTGGCTAAAATTTTTCCTGCTATATCCCCGTATCTATATAAATCAACCTCCCATTGGGCTTTCCAAAATAGCTCTTTTTTCTTGGCCCATGCGTCAAATTTTTGTTTAGCTGTCACCCACTGGGATTTCAAGTCCAAAGTTTGTAGATTTTTGAATTGAGTGTACGCCTTCCTGACGGCCTCGCTAGCAGTTTTAAACTGCTCATTGGCCTTACATTTCTGTGTCTTTGTGTAGGCTAGGATTTTACGTCTCATTACGGCCTTACTCGTTTCCCAAAATAACCGTGGATCAGACCTGTGAGCTTCATTGTCTAATGAGAATTCAGTCCACCATTCCCCTAATAATTTGTCAAAATTCCCGTCTCGTCTAAGATATGACGAGAAGCGCCACAGATAATCTGTCCCTCTTGGCGATGAATCTGTCAATTGTAGAGTGACTGGATTGTGGTCTGAAATAGCCATGTCTTCTATGGTCACATCTTCTACTCTATCTATCGGCACCCCCCCCCAGTAAGAACATGTCTATACGTGACCACTAATCATGCGGGTGAGAATAATGTGTGAATTCACCACGATCTAGGGGATGATACATTCTCCACACATCCCCCAAGCATAAGCAGGAAATCAAATTGTGGAGTAGTCCCGACCCCTCCTGGAACTCCTCGTTTTGGGCAACACAGAGTCCATGACGTCCTCCCCTTCTTCTATCTTCTAAGCTAGATACTACTGTATTGAAGTCACCCCCAAAATTTTTGTATCCTCTCCATCTTCCAGGACCAACTTTTGAATGTATGTAAAGAAGTCTTTCTGGGCCGAGTTAGGGGCATAAATATTATAGAGACTTAGTCTACCTGACGGACTATCCAGTACCAGGTGTATCAGGCGTCCCCCATCGTCCCTGACCTCAGAGAGGATTTTGTGTTGGAAGGCCCTGTTGACCAGAATTAGCACGCCTGCTTTCCTCCCTTCCGCCCCAGAGCCATATACTGCCCTACCCACATTCTATGCATTCTAAACATTTCATTTTGGGACAAATGAGTTTCCTGTAACATGGCAATATCAGCGTTAAGTCTCTTCAGATGTCGCAATATCATTGATCTTTATTCCGGGGATCTTAATCCTTTAACGTTCCAGGTTATAACCTTAACCATGTTCTTTGTTATATAGTGAGATTAGGTGATGGTACTCTCTAACTGGGTAAGCATAATTTGTGGTATAACAGCACATTATAATTTGAGACGACGTTGCATTAAGTGGATCGCGCTCTGAAAACTCTTTATACAACAACAGTAAAAACCATTCCCATTTCCCCCCCTTGTAAAAATACCCTCCCCCTCCCCTCAACAATTATCCCTCTAAATATTCGACGTAAACGAACTTCCATATACTGACAGGTAACCTCCTTTCTCTCCCGCCCAACGGCTTATGAACAAAGTTTAAAGTGTAGCAACCGTCTTTGCATATACATAGCGCCTCTCCTCAACCCCTGTTCCAATCCTCCAAATGCTCAAGAAGTCATCCAATAGTGTAGAATAGAGTCCACGGAGGAAGGAAAAGAGGGAAAAGATTAAAAAAAAAGGGGAAGAAACCCCAAGAAAAACAGCTTAATGTTACCAGTGAGAGACAGACTTAGCACAAATCTTCACTGTCTTGAATAGGCAAAGGTTCAGAAGCGATTGAGTGCTGACCTCATGTGGGCCCACTGTAGTTTGTGCCCCCCTTTTCTTTCGGGGACAAGGTTTGGACACCTCCTCCCGATGACTAGGGCAAGATTTCACCATGCCGGGGCCCAGGCGATCGGGAGTCTGCATCACGGCAAGGTCCGGAGACCCCGACGGTCTAATTTCATCCGATCTGGGAGATATGTGATTACTTCTATCCGCAGGCTCTCTTTGCGTGAGATGTCTTAGCGCTTCCTGGGGATCACGCTGCACTCTAAGCCTGCCATCAGGGCCTCTATATTTAAGCACTGCAGGGTACAGGAGTTGGAGACGGATGTTCCTCTTGTACATGATGCTACATGCCGGGCTAAAAGCTTTTCTCAACTTGGTAACCGCCACAGAAAAATCTCCAAAAATCAGGATCCTATGCTCTCCAATCAATACTGGACGTCTCATACCCTTAAAGGTGCGCAAGATATTTTCTTTGTCTTTATAATCAAGGTAGCGCACAATCACTTGTCTTGGTCTTGACTGGAGGGAGGTGCTGTTCTTTTCACGCATCTGAGACTCAGAATTGTTGATTTTGCTGGAATCTGGTCTTGTCGCTGGAGGCATGCCAACTCTGTGGGCTCTTTCTACCTTGCATTTGTGCGAAATCCCTAAGGCACGAGAAATTTCAATTTTCAGATGTCATTTAGTGCCCCATTTGGTATAGATTCAGGCAGCCCTATGATTTTCAGGTTGATGCGTCTCGAGCGGTTCTCCAGATCCTCTAGTTTGTCTTTAGTGTAAGCTGACTGTTGGAGAAGATCAGAGACTTGGTTCTCCAGTTGTGACACCCTGTCCTCCGAATCAGATAACCTCTGTTCTAAGGTATGGAGTCTGGATTCATGCTGGTCAGATATGATTTGCAAGCCCAGCAGAGCCTCTTTCATCACCTCTCTGATTGTCTCCCTGAGATCTTCTGCTAGGTAGTGTGATGCTTCCTGTGCCAGCTTTTTATAATCTAGTGGGGGCATAGTGTGACCAGGTGAGGGTACTTCTTCGTCTCCTTCACTACACTCCCCTCCACTGGCTGCCACATCTATGCTACTGTCTGCGCTTACGGAACCCTCCAGCTTCTTCTGCTGTCGTTGTCCCCGCGTTGTGTCCCTCTGCTTCCCGCCCGCCGCCATCTTGGCGGTTACCTTCTGCCGCTGGGGCTGAGGAGACGAGGTTCCGTGCTCGCTCCCGGTGTTGCGGAGTCACCTCTCCATGCGTCCCTCCTTTGCTGCCGGTGACGCTGCCTTCTTAGAGCTCATTTTGAGCGTTGTGGCGTCGGTGCGTGGTGCGATGTTGCTGTTTAACCGCCACGGGGGCTGGGAGCTCAGACGCATCCCTGTCAGAGCCGGAACCGGAAGTCTGTATGGACTCTTTTTAATCTTGTGCACCTTTATTTATCCTATGGAAAACTGATATTTTGTGAAATTGTGCTGTTAACTTGTGCCTATTAATATCACTATGTTCTTAATATCACATTTTACTTCTTTTTGAGGTTATCATTTTACTTATTCCTTTTTTTGGGTCTATATAACTTACCATATTGTAAGTAGCGCGATAGATTCAGTAGTTTTTCACAGTTAATTTATGTTTAAAGGAGGGGGGCAATCACTTTTTCACACAGGTCCCTGTAAGTTCGGATTTCTTTTTCCCTTAATAATAAAGACCTTTATTTAAAATAGCATTTTGTCTTTACTTGTGTTATCTTTGTCTAATATTTACATTTGTCTTGTGATCTGAAACATTTAAGTGTTAGAATAAGAAATCAGGGATGGGGCAAAAACTTTTTCACACCACTGTATATAGTGTATAGGTATAGAGTACATAGTAATATAGTATACAGTGTATGTGCATCTGTATAGTGTATCTGCATCTGGCAAAACGAGCTCTGATTAATATTAGTACCAAGATGAGTCCTTTATAGATTTATACATGTCATCATTTTATCATGTTTAACAGAGAGATATCTCTAAATAAATATTTATTCCAAATTATATAATGAATTTCTGTAGGAGATATTGCTATGCTAGTCCTGGGCTTCTCTCTTCTCTTATGACATCATCGGCTTCTCTCTTATGACATCATAGCCTTCTCCTATATGACACAGCTGGATCCTCCACATGCACCAGTTGAAGCCGATCACTTGAGCAGAGCAGTCTTCTTCCCAGCGGATGTTTCCCCTTAGATGCCAAACAAGACCAGCATTTTCTCCGTGTAACTGATGGAAGATTGTGATTGACTAATCTCAGACTCAGCAGAAAAAGTTCATCACAAAGTCACAGGTAAATATCAATAATCCAGTTCTATGTTTTTACTATGTATTTACTTATATATAAGGTGAATGTGTTTATACAGTGTATAAGAATGTGTATATATGCGTGTAGTGTATATAAGGTGGATGTGAAAATATGAAGATATGTAGGTGTAGCATATATAAAGTCTATGTGCATTAGTATGTAGTGTATATATGGTAGGTTTGTGTACATAGATATAGAGTATCCAATATACAGTGTACATGCATTTGCATATAGAGTATATATGGTAGGTTTGTGTATATAGATATAGAGTATCCAATATACAGTGTACATGCATTTGCATATAGAGTATATATGGTAGGTTTGTGTATATATAGTATATAGGTATAGAGTATACAGTGTATGTTCATTTATCTGTATAGTGTAACTGCATCAGGTAAAATGAGCTCTGATTAATAGTGCCAGGATGAGCACTTTAAATATTTATACATTTTATCATGTCAATAATAATAATAGTAGTTATGGAGTAAATTGCCATAGTGAGTTTTTTGGGGTGAAAAAGTTTAACCGGTTCCCGACCGCCCACTGTAGATAAACGTCGGCGCTTGCCGGGCTCTGTGCAGCGCCGACGTTTAAAAACGGTGGGTGGTCTCGCAGCGCTCAGGACCCCCAGGGTCCTGCAAGCGCTGCGATTCCAGTGCAGAGCGTTAGCTCTGACAGGGAACATCATCGGGACCTGATTAGATCAGGTCCCAGTGATGTTAACCCCTTGCTGTCTTCTATATGCTGCGATCTATAGTGATCGCGGCATATAGGAGACAGCAGGAGGAGAGGGGGTCATCTTACCTCTCCGAAGACCTCCGTTTCCTTCCAGGACCTGGGGTTGCTATGGCAGCTGGAGGTCACATGACCGCCTCCAGCTCTGCCATATACGGTGTCATGTCTGGCTCAGCCTGCAAGCTGAGCCAGACAGGAGACTGACTGAAACAGTCAGGGAAGATCTCATGTAATGTAATATATGTGTATTACATTACATGAGATCAGTGATCAGAAAAATAAAAATTAATGTCCCATACAGGGACTAAGTAAAAATGTAAAAAAAAGTAAAAAAAAAGTTTTAAACTATTAAAAAAAAAATCACAAAATAAATAAAAATAAATAAAATATTAAACCAATAAATCCGTATATTTTTACAAAACCAAAAAAAGTACACATATTTGGTATCGCCGCGTCCGAAACAACCCGAGCTATAAAACTGTCACACTAATTAACTCCTTCTGTGCACACCGTAATAAAAATAAATAAAAAACGGAACAAAAAAATATGCTTTTTCATCATATCGCCAAACAAAAAGTGGAAAAAAATGCGATCAAAAAACAAAATAGAAATAAAAATGGTACCGCTGAAAACATCACCTTGTTCCGCAAAAAAAAAGCTGCCATACAGCTCCATCAGCTGAAAAATAAAAAAGTTATAGCGCTCAGAATAAAGCAATGCAAAAAAAATATTTTTTTCTATAAAATTGTTTTATTGTGTAAAAGCGCCAAAACATAAAAAAAATACAGTAAGTGTAGTATCGCTGTAAACGTACTGACCCCAAGAATAACGCTGCCTGATCACTTTTACCACACGCAGAACGGCATAAACAAAAACCTCAAAAAACAATTCCTGAATTGTTTGTTTTTGTTAATTTTACCTCCCAAAAAACGGAATAGAAAGCGATCAAAAAATGTCACGTTCCCAAAAATGGTACCAATAAAAATGTCAACTCGTCTCGCAAAAAACAAGCCATCACATGACTCTGTCGGCCGAAATATGGAAAAATTATAGCTCTCAAAATATGGTGATGCAAAAACTAGATTTTGCAAAAAAAGCGTATTTTAGTGTGTGACAGCTGTCAGTCATAAAAACCCGATATAAATCTGGTATCTCTGTAATCGCACCGACCCGAAGAATAAAGTAATCTAATCAGTTATATCACACTAGGAACGGCGTAAAAAATAAATAAAACCAATTCTTCACCTGCTACTGATTTGTTTATTATGTCTCCCAAAGATCCCAGTAAGGCTCTGCTCACATTTATCCTGTGCTCTGCGCTGAGCACTTACACCAGAGTTTCTGTGTAAATCTCTGAAATACGTGATTCAGCCGGAACCCATGATGGAAGATTCCCTGTAATGAGGCAGATATAGGCCACTGTGGACGCCGTCTAGCCTGGGATCCCACGGTGTCATTTGTTTTAGGCGTGCATAAAAGTGCGGTTGGCCACAGTTTTGTGCACTTCTGAAAAAAAGGACACCGCTAAACAGAGGCCAGACGGAGTCCAGAGTAACTCTGCTGCCTCATTATAGTGAATGGATCCTGCAGGGGTTTCATCTGAATTACATCACTTGGAAATTTAGATGGAAACCCCGATGTAAGTGCTCAGCCTAGAGCGCCGGATAAATGTTACGTAAAATGTTCCCAATAAAAGCTTCAACTCAGTCCTCAAAAAAAGCTAGTCCCCACTCAGGTCCGTCATCTGTTAAAAATATAAGGGACTTCCAAGTTACTGGTAGCAGAAAGGCTCTGGAAAAGCAAAATGACCCTTGCCCCCCAAAAGAAATTCAGAAAATTTTGTGCTCCCAAATCCAAATGCCTATTCTACAATAGTTTGTTCTCCAATTGTCAAATAGTGCTCCGTCCCCCCCAGATCTCGCGGTACGGCTGAGCGGTACAATACAGCCACATATGGGGTATTGCCACTTTTAGAAGAAATTGTGTGACACATTTCGGCACCATTTTTACCCATTGTCCTGTGTGAAAATGTAAAATCTGAGGGTAAAACATTTTTTTGTGGTAAAAATATAATTATGCTTTTTTCACTGCCCAATGGTATAAATTTAAAAATTAAAAAATACTCACTACTTCCCTAGATGAATTCCTTGAGAGGTGTAGTTTACAAAATGGGGTCACTTGTGGGGGTTTCTGCTGTTTTGGCATGTCAGCGACTCTTCAAATGTGACATGGCGTCTGCTGCCTATCCCAGCCAACATAGCGCTCCTTTCTCTTCCGAACCCTGCCGTACACCAAAGCAGTGGTTTTCCCCCACATATGGGGTATCGGCGTACTCAGGAGAAATTGTACAACAAATTTCATGGTGCAATTTATCCTGTTACCCTTATGATAATGCAAAATTAGGGAATGAAAAACATTTTTTATGGGAATAATGTGAAAATTTTATTTTTACGGCTCAATATTATAAACTTCTGTGAAGCAGCTGGGGGTGCAAGGTGCTCACCACACATCTAGATAAGTTCCCTAAGAGGTCTAGTTTCCAAAATGGTGGCACTTGTGGGGGGTTTCCACTGTTTAGGCACATTAGGGGCTCCCCAAATGTGACATGGCGTCTGCTAATTATTCAAACAAATTTTACATTCAAAAAGTCAAATGGCGCTCCTTCCCTTTCAAACCCTGCCATGTGCTCAAACAGTAATTTGCCTCCACATATGGGGTATCAGCGTGTTCAGGAGAAATTGAACAACAAATTTCATGGTGCAATTTATCCTATTACCCTTATGATAATGCAAAATTAAGGGATGAAAAACGGTTTTGTGGGAAAAATGTGAAAATTTTATTTTTACAGCTCAATATTATAAACTTCTGTGAAGCACCTTGGGGTTCAAGGTGCTCACCACACATCTAGATAAGTTCCCTAAGGGGTCTAGTTTCCAAAATGGTGTCACTTGTGGGGGGTTTCCACTGTTTAGGCACATCAGGAGCTCTTCAAACGCAATATGGCGTCTGCTAATTATTCAGACAAATTTTACATTCAAAAAGTCTAATGGCGCTCCTTCCCTTCCGAACCCTGCAGTGCGCCCAAACAGTGGTTTTCCCTCACATATGGGGTATCAGCACGCTCAAGAGAAATTGCACAAAAAAATTTGGGGTCTATTTTTTCCTGTTACCCCTGTGAAAATAAAAAAAATTGGGTCTAAAGTAACATTTTTGTGAAAAAAGTTAAATGTTAATTTTTTTCTTCCACATTCCAAAAATTCCGGTGAAGCACCTGAAGGGTTAATAAAGTTCTTGAATGTGGTTTTGAGCACCTTGAGGGGTGCAGTTTTTAGAATGGTGTCACTTTTGGGTATTTTCTGTCATAAAGACCCCTCAAAGTGACGTCAAATATGATGTGGTCCCTAAAAAAATGTTTTTGTAAATTTTGTTGGAAAAATGAGAAATCACTGGTCAACTTTTAACCCTTATAGCTCCCTAACAAAAAAAAATGTTGGTTCCAAAATTGTGCTGATGTAAAGTAGACATGTGGGAAATGTTATTTATTAACTATTTTGTGTGACATATCTCTCTGATTTAAGGGCATGAAAATTCAAAGTTTGAAAATTGCAAAATTTTCAAAATTTTCGCCAAATTTCCGATTTTTTTCACAAATAAACGCAAGTGATATCGAATAAATTTTACCACTATCATGAAGTACAATATGTCATGAAAAAACAATCTCAGAATCAGGGGAATACGTTGAAGCGTTCCAGAGTAATTACCTCATAAAGTGACAGTGGTCAGAATTGAAAAAATTGGCCCGGTCACGAAGGCAAAAACAGGCTCTGGCGCGAAGTGGTTAACAAGGAGATATCTCTAAATAAATATTTATTCCAGATTATATAATGAATTGCTGTAAGAAATATTGCCATGCTAGTCCTAGGATTCTCTTCTCTCTTATGACATCATCAGATTCTATTTTATGACATCATCGGCTTCTCTCTTATGACCTCATTGGCTTCTCTTTTCTCTCTTATGACATCATAGCCTCCTCCTATATAACACAGCTGGATCCTCCACATGCACCAGTTGCAGCCGATCACTTGAGCAGAGCAGTCTTCTTCCCAGCGGATGTTTCCCCTTAGATGCCAAACAAGACCAGCATTTTCTTTGTGAAATTGATGGAAGATTGTGATTGACTAATCTCAGACTCGGCAGAAAAAGTTCATCACAAAGTCACAGGTAAATATCAATAATCCAGTTCTATGTTTTTACTTATATATAAGGTGAATGTGTTTATACAGTGTATGAGAGTGAGTATATATGCGTGTAGTGTATATAAGGTGGATGTGAAAATATGCAGATATGTAGGTGTAGCATATATAAAGTCTATGTACATTAGTATGTAGTGTATATATGGTAGGTTTGTGTATATAGATATACAGTATCCAATATACAGTGTACATGCATTTGCATATAGAGTATATATGGTAGGTTTGTGTACATAGATATAGAGTATCCAATATACAGTGTACATGCATTTGCATATAGAGTATATATGGTAGGTTTGTATATATAGATATACAGTATCCAATATACAGTGTACATGCATTTGCATATAGAGTATACATGGTAGGTTTGTGTATATATAGTATATAGGTATAGAGTATACAGTGTATGTTCATTTATCTGTATAGTGTAACTGCATCAGGTAAAATGAGCTCTGATTAATAGTGCCAGGATGAGCACTTTAAATATTTATACATTTTATCATGTCAATAATAATAATAGTAGTTATGGAGTAAATTGCCATAGTGAGTTTTTTGGGGTGAAAAAGTTTAACAAGGAGATATCTCTAAATAAATATTTATTCCAGATTATATAATGAATTGCTGTAGGAAATATTGCCATGCTAGTCCTAGGATTCTCTTCTCTCTTATGACATCATCAGATTCTATTTTATGACATCATCGGCTTCTCTCTTATGACCTCATTGGCTTCTCTTTTCTCTCTTATGACATCATAGCCTCCTCCTATATAACACAGCTGGATCCTCCACATGCACCAGTTGCAGCCGATCACTTGAGCAGAGCAGTCTTCTTCCCAGCGGATGTTTCCCCTTAGATGCCAAACAAGACCAGCATTTTCTTTGTGAAATTGATGGAAGATTGTGATTGACTAATCTCAGACTCGGCAGAAAAAGTTCATCACAAAGTCACAGGTAAATATCAATAATCCAGTTCTATGTTTTTACTTATATATAAGGTGAATGTGTTTATACAGTGTATGAGAGTGAGTATATATGCGTGTAATGTATATAAGGTGGATGTGAAAATATGCAGATATGTAGGTGTAGCATATATAAAGTCTATGTACATTAGTATGTAGTGTATATATGGTAGGTTTGTGTATATAGATATACAGTATCCAATATACAGTGTACATGCATTTGCATATAGAGTATATATGGTAGGTTTGTGTACATAGATATAGAGTATCCAATATACAGTGTACATGCATTTGCATATAGAGTATACATGGTAGGTTTGTATATATAGATATACAGTATCCAATATACAGTGTACATTCATTTGCATATAGAGTATATATGGTAGGTTTGTGTATATAGATATAGAGTATCCAATATACAGTGTACATGCATTTGCATATAGAGTATACATGGTAGGTTTGTGTATATATAGTATATAGGTATAGAGTATACAGTGTATGTTCATTTATCTGTATAGTGTAACTGCATCAGGTAAAATGAGCTCTGATTAATAGTGCCAGGATGAGCACTTTAAATATTTATACATTTTATCATGTCAATAATAATAATAGTAGTTATGGAGTAAATTGCCATAGTGAGTTTTTTGGGGTGAAAAAGTTTAACAAGGAGATATCGCTAAATAAATATTTATTCCAGATTATATAATGAATTGCTGTAGGAAATATTGCCATGCTAGTACTAGGATTCTCTTCTCTCTTATGACATCATCAGATTCTATTTTATGACATCATCGGCTTCTCTCTTATGACCTCATCAGCTTCTCTTTTCTCTCTTATGACATCATCAGATTCTATTTTATGACATCAACGGCTTCTCTCTTATGACCTCATTGGCTTCTCTTTTCTCTTATGACATCATAGCCTCCTCCTATATAACACAGCTGGATCCTCCACATGCACCAGTTGCAGCCGATCACTTGAGCAGACAAGTCTTCTTCCCAATAGACGTGTCGCCTTAGATGCCAAACAAGACCAGCATTTTCTTCATGCCATAGATGGAAGATTATGATTGAATAATCTCAGACTCTGCACAAAAAGCCAATCACAAAGTCACAGGTAAGTATCAATAATCAAGTTCTAAACGTTTACAAAAGGTAGGTAGCAACATTCAGACTTTGTCTCTCCTGTCAGTGTTTCTCCCCTCCACTGTGCTCCCTATAGTATAAATTTCTAGGACCCCAGAACAATGACCGAAGTACTGCTGAGTACCAGGATTGCAGAGGTTGCCTCATATCATATCTGTTTATTGTACGGCTGAAGCTGTGGGAACTGTGGGAGAAACCATGTAAACCCTATCCCATATTACTGCCACCATTCTGTGGGTACAGGAATAAATCCTTTCCATAGGACTTGATCTTCTGCGCTCACATCAATATCGCAGAGCTCCCGAAGCTTCATCCAACACTGTTACACATTTATGAGACAAGGGGGTGGGGGAGGTTGTGATAACTGATGCTGTAACTCACGCATTTTGAAACACAGTTGTCATTCTTCATGCTTTGGATACTTACACTGTAAGGACACAGACACATTTTGGCTTGGATTTGGCATCGGTATTTCTAAGCCAAAATCAGGAGTGGGTGAAAAACCCAAAACAGGTGCAGATCTTTTCATAATAGATTATGTTTATGTTTCACTCTTGATTTTGGTTTCACAACACTGATATAAAGACATGACTAGGTACCTGTGGCCAAATAATATTGAGACATGATTAGGTACCTGTGGCCTAAAAAGTACCGTTAATGACACCCAATCCAAGAGATGGATGGGTCCTATAAGCTAATACCACGTCATTATGTACTAATACCTGATTATCAAAACACGTAGTAGGCTATGTGCCCACGATACGTTTTTTAATCGTTTCCGCAGCGGCAAAAACGCTGCAGAAATGCTTAAAAAATGCATGGTAGAAGGCCAGCCATGCTCCCCAATGATAATCCGCATGTGCTGCGCACATGCTGCGGAAATTTCCGCTGCGGATTATCATTGCGGAAAAAAACGCAGCATGTCCATTAATTTTGCGGAAACGCTGCGTTTTCGCCGCCATTGACTTGCATTGGAACGCATGGATTACGCATCACTGGAACGCATGGAAGGCGCATCTACAGATGAAATGTGTGGATGGTACTCGGGTGTGGAGGACAGGAGACTCTCCTCTGGACCCAGGTACCATAGAACCTGTGAAAAAAAAATAAAATAAAAAATAAATATCATATTTACCTTCTGGCGGCCCCCGCAGCGCTCGTCCTCCTTTGCCGGCATCTCGCGGTGAACTGTAGGATCTGCGCTGACGTCATAGTCATGTGACAGCAGGTCCTTCAGTACAGTGCACCGAGAGTTGCCGGCAGCCAGGACGGAGCGTAGCAAGACTGCGGGGGCCATCGGAAGGTGAGTATAGATTTATTTTTTTTATGTTTTCACATTCTTTGGGGGTCACACTATATAAATCCATGCTGTTTGCATGGATTTATATAGTGTGACCAAGTTGACAAGCACTTTCCAAGTGATGCTAAAATCGCTTGGAAAGCGCTTGTCAACCCACATGCGGAAATGCATGTGAAGAACGCTTCACATCCGCATGTCCCTGGCAGGAAAAACGCATGTACAATCTGCATGTACAATCCACATGCGTTTTTTCTGCCAGGGAGATGCAGAAACGCTCAGGAAAATATCCTGAGCATATCTACATCGTGGGCACATAGCCGTATACTTCAGACATATAAAAAACTAAAGTGTTGTGAATACAAATTTCAAATATTGAAAAATAGGTGAACTTCACATGTAGAGTTTGAATGATATATACTCCCGCTACTCATGGAGATGGATAGGGCAGCTTTAAGGGAAATTGAGGAGGCTGTTTTTTTGATAGGTGTAATTTCAACATTTTCCTAATACTTAGCATAAATTATCATATTTTTCACTTTAATGCTTTCTATAAAAAACTCAGGAGGACTACATAGTAAAAAATTAGGAAAAACACTTTTCCAACTAATTACAAATTTCCTGGAGGTGTAGATATGTGGAGAAGTCAATTACACTAATTTTAATGCTTTAGGGTACAATAGAGTAGTTAGAGATCTAATATTAATGTTTCTCTGCAGCATGTGTATTATACTCATACAGCTTTACAGCAGGCAAATTATATGCATTCACTACAATGCACAAAAACACATCACTTCTGCATCCACAGGACATGCACATCAAGCTCTGCTATACATGCATACACAGCTCTGCTACATATATACACATAGTTTTCTAATATAACCACCCAGCTTTCCTACAACATCATGAAATTCCTTCCAGGAATGTGACTGATCACATGACCTGAAAGGTTCAATGGCTAATCAACAACTTTGTTTGATTGGGACCCTATCCATGCCACCTCACATATCAGGAGTGTCGTTCTTCTTTTCATAAAGAGGTCCAAGGGCTAGTCTTGCAGAAGTTTTTTCAGCTACACAGGATGCGCAACATCCGTGTAAGTCCTGGTGACTTTCTCCCCTGCACTGCACCGATCAGATAGATCAGTGTAGGGCAGGAGAAAGGAGAACAGTTCTTTCAGTGATCATGAAGGATGCTGTCAGTGTTTTCCTCCATCAGAATAAGCAGCCTCTAGACTGTAAGAAACGCACACATTTTAACATCATTTTGATTGTCTAAAATTTACTGCAGCTAAAAATTACATTTGGTTTACAATGCATTTTGCCAGATATGTTGTCACTTGTCAAAGCTAAGAATTTTACATGCTGGGTTTTTTTATGGCACATTTAGCACTGATAAGTTGTCACACTCTTGCTTAATATGTTAACATTCTGTCTGTAAACTGTATATGCATAGCTACCTTTTTGAAGCAATATTGAGATTTACTTAAGAACGTGGGGCCCAATAAATACCATCAATGGTGCCCAGTCCAAGAGATGGTGGATCCTATAGGTAAACACCACCTCATCATGCACTAAAACTTACTAAAAAAAAAAAAGATGTGAAGTTCACACATATAGAAAATGGACATTTTGTGAATACATATTACACGTATTGTAAAATAGATAGAGCTCATATGTAGAGTTTGTTTGATAAACTTTCCTACTACTTTGTCTAAATTAGAAGCAAATTGGTTGAACATTACTTCTACCTAAAATGGCAGAAAACGCACCTATCTTGGTGATGGACAGGACAGCTAGAGGGGATATGGAGGAGGCTGTTATTTTTTTTTTAATAGGTGTACTTTCACCAATTTGCTGATAATTCATTGAAAGTAGATGATCGGTACAATTGCTGCCAATGCATTTTTTAAAGCTGTATTGTCATGAGTCAAATTTGATCATGTTAGGTTCTTGCATAGGTCCTATAGCATTGATAAGTTTCCACCCTCTTTCCTACATACACACATCTCTCCTGCATACACACAACTCTACTACTATCACACACGCAATTTTCCGAAATACACACACAACTCTCCTCCATACACAAACACAGTTCTAACACATATAGCTTTTCTACAGCTTTGAAGTATGCACTCACACCTCTGTTACATACACGCACTGTTTTGCTACATACTTGTACACAGCTTTCTTACATACACCAACAGCTCTCTTATATACTCATGCAGCTCCACACACACAAACACTTATATATATATATATATATATATATATATGTACACTCATCCATCGTATACATTACCACATCTTGAAATTCCTTCCAGGAATGTGACTGATCACATGACCTGAAAGGTTCAATGGCTAATCAACAACTTTGTTTGATTGGGACCCTATCCATGCCACCTCACATATCAGGAGTGTCGTTCTTCTTTTCATAAAGAGGTCCAAGGGCTAGTCTTGCAGAAGTTTTTTCAGCTACACAGGATGCGCAACATCCGTGCAAGTCCTGGTGACTTTCTCCCCTGCACTGCACCGATCAGATAGATCAGTGTGGGGCAGGAGAAAGGAGAACAGTTCTTTCAGTGATCATGAAGGATGCTGTCAGTGTTTTCCTCCATCAGAATAAGCAGCCTCTAGACTGTAAGAAACACACACATTTTAGCATCATTTTGATTGTCTAAAATTTACTGCAGCTAAAAATTACATTTGGTTTACAATGCATTTTGCCAGATATGTTGTCACTTGTCAAAGCTAAGAATTTTACATGCTGGGTTTTTTTATGGCACATTTAGCACTGATAAGTTGTCACACTCTTGCTTAATATGTTAACATTCTGTCTGTAAACTGTATATGCATAGCTACCTTTTTGAAGCAATATTGAGATTTACTTAAGAACGTGGGGCCCAATAAATACCATCAATGGTGCCCAGTCCAAGAGATGGTGGATCCTATAGGTAAACACCACCTCATCATGCACTAAAACTTACTAAAAAAAAAAAAGATGTGAAGTTCACACATATAGAAAATGGACATTTTGTGAATACATATTACACGTATTGTAAAATAGATAGAGCTCATATGTAGAGTTTGTTTGATAAACTTTCCTACTACTTTGTCTAAATTAGAAGCAAATTGGTTGAACATTACTTCTACCTAAAATGGCAGAAAACGCACCTATCTTGGTGATGGACAGGACAGCTAGAGGGGATATGGAGGAGGCTGTTATTTTTTTTTTAATAGGTGTACTTTCACCAATTTGCTGATAATTCATTGAAAGTAGATGATCGGTACAATTGCTGCCAATGCATTTTTTAAAGCTGTATTGTCATGAGTCAAATTTGATCATGTTAGGTTCTTGCATAGGTCCTATAGCATTGATAAGTTTCCACCCTCTTTCCTACATACACACATCTCTCCTGCATACACACAACTCTACTACTATCACACACGCAATTTTCCGAAATACACACACAACTCTCCTCCATACACAAACACAGTTCTAACACATATAGCTTTTCTACAGCTTTGAAGTATGCACTCACACCTCTGTTACATACACGCACTGTTTTGCTACATACTTGTACACAGCTTTCTTACATACACCAACAGCTCTCTTATATACTCATGCAGCTCCACACACACAAACACTTATATATATATATATATATATATATATGTACACTCATCCATCGTATACATTACCACATCTTGAAATTCCTTCCAGGAATGTGACTGATCACATGACCTGAAAGGTTCAATGGCTAATCAACAACTTTGTTTGATTGGGACCCTATCCATGCCACCTCACATATCAGGAGTGTCGTTCTTCTTTTCATAAAGAGGTCCAAGGGCTAGTCTTGCAGAAGTTTTTTCAGCTACACAGGATGCGCAACATCCGTGTAAGTCCTGGTGACTTTCTCCCCTGCACTGCACCGATCAGATAGATCAGTGTAGGGCAGGAGAAAGGAGAACAGTTCTTTCAGTGATCATGAAGGATGCTGTCAGTGTTTTCCTCCATCAGAATAAGCAGCCTCTAGACTGTAAGAAACGCACACATTTTAACATCATTTTGATTGTCTAAAATTTACTGCAGCTAAAAATTACATTTGGTTTACAATGCATTTTGCCAGATATGTTGTCACTTGTCAAAGCTAAGAATTTTACATGCTGGGTTTTTTTATGGCACATTTAGCACTGATAAGTTGTCACACTCTTGCTTAATATGTTAACATTCTGTCTGTAAACTGTATATGCATAGCTACCTTTTTGAAGCAATATTGAGATTTACTTAAGAACGTGGGGCCCAATAAATACCATCAATGGTGCCCAGTCCAAGAGATGGTGGATCCTATAGGTAAACACCACCTCATCATGCACTAAAACTTACTAAAAAAAAAAAAGATGTGAAGTTCACACATATAGAAAATGGACATTTTGTGAATACATATTACACGTATTGTAAAATAGATAGAGCTCATATGTAGAGTTTGTTTGATAAACTTTCCTACTACTTTGTCTAAATTAGAAGCAAATTGGTTGAACATTACTTCTACCTAAAATGGCAGAAAACGCACCTATCTTGGTGATGGACAGGACAGCTAGAGGGGATATGGAGGAGGCTGTTATTTTTTTTTTAATAGGTGTACTTTCACCAATTTGCTGATAATTCATTGAAAGTAGATGATCGGTACAATTGCTGCCAATGCATTTTTTAAAGCTGTATTGTCATGAGTCAAATTTGATCATGTTAGGTTCTTGCATAGGTCCTATAGCATTGATAAGTTTCCACCCTCTTTCCTACATACACACATCTCTCCTGCATACACACAACTCTACTACTATCACACACGCAATTTTCCGAAATACACACACAACTCTCCTCCATACACAAACACAGTTCTAACACATATAGCTTTTCTACAGCTTTGAAGTATGCACTCACACCTCTGTTACATACACGCACTGTTTTGCTACATACTTGTACACAGCTTTCTTACATACACCAACAGCTCTCTTATATACTCATGCAGCTCCACACACACAAACACTTATATATATATATATATATATATATATATATATATATATATGTACACTCATCCATCGTATACATTACCACATCTTGAAATTCCTTCCAGGAATGTGACTGATCACATGACCTGAAAGGTTCAATGGCTAATCAACAACTTTGTTTGATTGGGACCCTATCCATGCCACCTCACATATCAGGAGTGTCGTTCTTCTTTTCATAAAGAGGTCCAAGGGCTAGTCTTGCAGAAGTTTTTTCAGCTACACAGGATGCGCAACATCCGTGCAAGTCCTGGTGACTTTCTCCCCTGCACTGCACCGATCAGATAGATCAGTGTGGGGCAGGAGAAAGGAGAACAGTTCTTTCAGTGATCATGAAGGATGCTGTCAGTGTTTTCCTCCATCAGAATAAGCAGCCTCTAGACTGTAAGAAACACACACATTTTAGCATCATTTTGATTGTCTAAAATTTACTGCAGCTAAAAATTACATTTGGTTTACAATGCATTTTGCCAGATATGTTGTCACTTGTCAAAGCTAAGAATTTTACATGCTGGGTTTTTTTATGGCACATTTAGCACTGATAAGTTGTCACACTCTTGCTTAATATGTTAACATTCTGTCTGTAAACTGTATATGCATAGCTACCTTTTTGAAGCAATATTGAGATTTACTTAAGAACGTGGGGCCCAATAAATACCATCAATGGTGCCCAGTCCAAGAGATGGTGGATCCTATAGGTAAACACCACCTCATCATGCACTAAAACTTACTAAAAAAAAAAAAGATGTGAAGTTCACACATATAGAAAATGGACATTTTGTGAATACATATTACACGTATTGTAAAATAGATAGAGCTCATATGTAGAGTTTGTTTGATAAACTTTCCTACTACTTTGTCTAAATTAGAAGCAAATTGGTTGAACATTACTTCTACCTAAAATGGCAGAAAACGCACCTATCTTGGTGATGGACAGGACAGCTAGAGGGGATATGGAGGAGGCTGTTATTTTTTTTTTAATAGGTGTACTTTCACCAATTTGCTGATAATTCATTGAAAGTAGATGATCGGTACAATTGCTGCCAATGCATTTTTTAAAGCTGTATTGTCATGAGTCAAATTTGATCATGTTAGGTTCTTGCATAGGTCCTATAGCATTGATAAGTTTCCACCCTCTTTCCTACATACACACATCTCTCCTGCATACACACAACTCTACTACTATCACACACGCAATTTTCCGAAATACACACACAACTCTCCTCCATACACAAACACAGTTCAAACACATATAGCTTTTCTACAGCTTTGAAGTATGCACTCACACCTGTTACATACACGCACTGTTTTGCTACATACTTGTACACAGCTTTCTTACATACACCAACAGCTCTCTTATATACTCATGCAGCTCCACACACACAAACACTTATATATATATATATATATATATATATATGTACACTCATCCATCGTATACATTACCACATCTTGAAATTCCTTCCAGGAATGTGACTGATCACATGACCTGAAAGGTTCAATGGCTAATCAACAACTTTGTTTGATTGGGACCCTATCCATGCCACCTCACATATCAGGAGTGTCGTTCTTCTTTTCATAAAGAGGTCCAAGGGCTAGTCTTGCAGAAGTTTTTTCAGCTACACAGGATGCGCAACATCCGTGTAAGTCCTGGTGACTTTCTCCCCTGCACTGCACCGATCAGATAGATCAGTGTAGGGCAGGAGAAAGGAGAACAGTTCTTTCAGTGATCATGAAGGATGCTGTCAGTGTTTTCCTCCATCAGAATAAGCAGCCTCTAGACTGTAAGAAACGCACACATTTTAACATCATTTTGATTGTCTAAAATTTACTGCAGCTAAAAATTACATTTGGTTTACAATGCATTTTGCCAGATATGTTGTCACTTGTCAAAGCTAAGAATTTTACATGCTGGGTTTTTTTATGGCACATTTAGCACTGATAAGTTGTCACACTCTTGCTTAATATGTTAACATTCTGTCTGTAAACTGTATATGCATAGCTACCTTTTTGAAGCAATATTGAGATTTACTTAAGAACGTGGGGCCCAATAAATACCATCAATGGTGCCCAGTCCAAGAGATGGTGGATCCTATAGGTAAACACCACCTCATCATGCACTAAAACTTACTAAAAAAAAAAAAGATGTGAAGTTCACACATATAGAAAATGGACATTTTGTGAATACATATTACACGTATTGTAAAATAGATAGAGCTCATATGTAGAGTTTGTTTGATAAACTTTCCTACTACTTTGTCTAAATTAGAAGCAAATTGGTTGAACATTACTTCTACCTAAAATGGCAGAAAACGCACCTATCTTGGTGATGGACAGGACAGCTAGAGGGGATATGGAGGAGGCTGTTATTTTTTTTTTAATAGGTGTACTTTCACCAATTTGCTGATAATTCATTGAAAGTAGATGATCGGTACAATTGCTGCCAATGCATTTTTTAAAGCTGTATTGTCATGAGTCAAATTTGATCATGTTAGGTTCTTGCATAGGTCCTATAGCATTGATAAGTTTCCACCCTCTTTCCTACATACACACATCTCTCCTGCATACACACAACTCTACTACTATCACACACGCAATTTTCCGAAATACACACACAACTCTCCTCCATACACAAACACAGTTCTAACACATATAGCTTTTCTACAGCTTTGAAGTATGCACTCACACCTCTGTTACATACACGCACTGTTTTGCTACATACTTGTACACAGCTTTCTTACATACACCAACAGCTCTCTTATATACTCATGCAGCTCCACACACACAAACACTTATATATATATATATATATATATATATATATGTACACTCATCCATCGTATACATTACCACATCTTGAAATTCCTTCCAGGAATGTGACTGATCACATGACCTGAAAGGTTCAATGGCTAATCAACAACTTTGTTTGATTGGGACCCTATCCATGCCACCTCACATATCAGGAGTGTCGTTCTTCTTTTCATAAAGAGGTCCAAGGGCTAGTCTTGCAGAAGTTTTTTCAGCTACACAGGATGCGCAACATCCGTGTAAGTCCTGGTGACTTTCTCCCCTGCACTGCACCGATCAGATAGATCAGTGTAGGGCAGGAGAAAGGAGAACAGTTCTTTCAGTGATCATGAAGGATGCTGTCAGTGTTTTCCTCCATCAGAATAAGCAGCCTCTAGACTGTAAGAAACGCACACATTTTAACATCATTTTGATTGTCTAAAATTTACTGCAGCTAAAAATTACATTTGGTTTACAATGCATTTTGCCAGATATGTTGTCACTTGTCAAAGCTAAGAATTTTACATGCTGGGTTTTTTTATGGCACATTTAGCACTGATAAGTTGTCACACTCTTGCTTAAAATGTTAACATTCTGTCTGTAAACTGTATATGCATAGCTACCTTTTTGAAGCAATATTGAGATTTACTTAAGAACGTGGGGCCCAATAAATACCATCAATGGTGCCCAGTCCAAGAGATGGTGGATCCTATAGGTAAACACCACCTCATCATGCACTAAAACTTACTAAAAAAAAAAAAGATGTGAAGTTCACACATATAGAAAATGGACATTTTGTGAATACATATTACCCGTATTGTAAAATAGATAGAGCTCATATGTAGAGTTTGTTTGATAAACTTTCCTACTACTTTGTCTAAATTAGAAGCAAATTGGTTGAACATTACTTCTACCTAAAATGGCAGAAAACGCACCTATCTTGGTGATGGACAGGACAGCTAGAGGGGATATGGAGGAGGCTGTTATTTTTTTTTTAATAGGTGTACTTTCACCAATTTGCTGATAATTCATTGAAAGTAGATGATCGGTACAATTGCTGCCAATGCATTTTTTAAAGCTGTATTGTCATGAGTCAAATTTGATCATGTTAGGTTCTTGCATAGGTCCTATAGCATTGATAAGTTTCCACCCTCTTTCCTACATACACACATCTCTCCTGCATACACACAACTCTACTACTATCACACACGCAATTTTCCGAAATACACACACAACTCTCCTCCATACACAAACACAGTTCTAACACATATAGCTTTTCTACAGCTTTGAAGTATGCACTCACACCTCTGTTACATACACGCACTGTTTTGCTACATACTTGTACACAGCTTTCTTACATACACCAACAGCTCTCTTATATACTCATGCAGCTCCACACACACAAACACTTATATATATATATATATATATATATATATATATATATATATATGTACACTCATCCATCGTATACATTACCACATCTTGAAATTCCTTCCAGGAATGTGACTGATCACATGACCTGAAAGGTTCAATGGCTAATCAACAACTTTGTTTGATTGGGACCCTATCCATGCCACCTCACATATCAGGAGTGTCGTTCTTCTTTTCATAAAGAGGTCCAAGGGCTAGTCTTGCAGAAGTTTTTTCAGCTACACAGGATGCGCAACATCCGTGCAAGTCCTGGTGACTTTCTCCCCTGCACTGCACCGATCAGATAGATCAGTGTGGGGCAGGAGAAAGGAGAACAGTTCTTTCAGTGATCATGAAGGATGCTGTCAGTGTTTTCCTCCATCAGAATAAGCAGCCTCTAGACTGTAAGAAACACACACATTTTAGCATCATTTTGATTGTCTAAAATTTACTGCAGCTAAAAATTACATTTGGTTTACAATGCATTTTGCCAGATATGTTGTCACTTGTCAAAGCTAAGAATTTTACATGCTGGGTTTTTTTATGGCACATTTAGCACTGATAAGTTGTCACACTCTTGCTTAATATGTTAACATTCTGTCTGTAAACTGTATATGCATAGCTACCTTTTTGAAGCAATATTGAGATTTACTTAAGAACGTGGGGCCCAATAAATACCATCAATGGTGCCCAGTCCAAGAGATGGTGGATCCTATAGGTAAACACCACCTCATCATGCACTAAAACTTACTAAAAAAAAAAAAGATGTGAAGTTCACACATATAGAAAATGGACATTTTGTGAATACATATTACACGTATTGTAAAATAGATAGAGCTCATATGTAGAGTTTGTTTGATAAACTTTCCTACTACTTTGTCTAAATTAGAAGCAAATTGGTTGAACATTACTTCTACCTAAAATGGCAGAAAACGCACCTATCTTGGTGATGGACAGGACAGCTAGAGGGGATATGGAGGAGGCTGTTATTTTTTTTTTAATAGGTGTACTTTCACCAATTTGCTGATAATTCATTGAAAGTAGATGATCGGTACAATTGCTGCCAATGCATTTTTTAAAGCTGTATTGTCATGAGTCAAATTTGATCATGTTAGGTTCTTGCATAGGTCCTATAGCATTGATAAGTTTCCACCCTCTTTCCTACATACACACATCTCTCCTGCATACACACAACTCTACTACTATCACACACGCAATTTTCCGAAATACACACACAACTCTCCTCCATACACAAACACAGTTCAAACACATATAGCTTTTCTACAGCTTTGAAGTATGCACTCACACCTGTTACATACACGCACTGTTTTGCTACATACTTGTACACAGCTTTCTTACATACACCAACAGCTCTCTTATATACTCATGCAGCTCCACACACACAAACACTTATATATATATATATATATATATATATATGTACACTCATCCATCGTATACATTACCACATCTTGAAATTCCTTCCAGGAATGTGACTGATCACATGACCTGAAAGGTTCAATGGCTAATCAACAACTTTGTTTGATTGGGACCCTATCCATGCCACCTCACATATCAGGAGTGTCGTTCTTCTTTTCATAAAGAGGTCCAAGGGCTAGTCTTGCAGAAGTTTTTTCAGCTACACAGGATGCGCAACATCCGTGCAAGTCCTGGTGACTTTCTCCCCTGCACTGCACCGATCAGATAGATCAGTGTGGGGCAGGAGAAAGGAGAACAGTTCTTTCAGTGATCATGAAGGATGCTGTCAGTGTTTTCCTCCATCAGAATAAGCAGCCTCTAGACTGTAAGAAACACACACATTTTAGCATCATTTTGATTGTCTAAAATTTACTGCAGCTAAAAATTACATTTGGTTTACAATGCATTTTGCCAGATATGTTGTCACTTGTCAAAGCTAAGAATTTTACATGCTGGGTTTTTTTATGGCACATTTAGCACTGATAAGTTGTCACACTCTTGCTTAATATGTTAACATTCTGTCTGTAAACTGTATATGCATAGCTACCTTTTTGAAGCAATATTGAGATTTACTTAAGAACGTGGGGCCCAATAAATACCATCAATGGTGCCCAGTCCAAGAGATGGTGGATCCTATAGGTAAACACCACCTCATCATGCACTAAAACTTACTAAAAAAAAAAAAGATGTGAAGTTCACACATATAGAAAATGGACATTTTGTGAATACATATTACACGTATTGTAAAATAGATAGAGCTCATATGTAGAGTTTGTTTGATAAACTTTCCTACTACTTTGTCTAAATTAGAAGCAAATTGGTTGAACATTACTTCTACCTAAAATGGCAGAAAACGCACCTATCTTGGTGATGGACAGGACAGCTAGAGGGGATATGGAGGAGGCTGTTATTTTTTTTTTAATAGGTGTACTTTCACCAATTTGCTGATAATTCATTGAAAGTAGATGATCGGTACAATTGCTGCCAATGCATTTTTTAAAGCTGTATTGTCATGAGTCAAATTTGATCATGTTAGGTTCTTGCATAGGTCCTATAGCATTGATAAGTTTCCACCCTCTTTCCTACATACACACATCTCTCCTGCATACACACAACTCTACTACTATCACACACGCAATTTTCCGAAATACACACACAACTCTCCTCCATACACAAACACAGTTCTAACACATATAGCTTTTCTACAGCTTTGAAGTATGCACTCACACCTCTGTTACATACACGCACTGTTTTGCTACATACTTGTACACAGCTTTCTTACATACACCAACAGCTCTCTTATATACTCATGCAGCTCCACACACACAAACACTTATATATATATATATATATATATATGTACACTCATCCATCGTATACATTACCACATCTTGAAATTCCTTCCAGGAATGTGACTGATCACATGACCTGAAAGGTTCAATGGCTAATCAACAACTTTGTTTGATTGGGACCCTATCCATGCCACCTCACATATCAGGAGTGTCGTTCTTCTTTTCATAAAGAGGTCCAAGGGCTAGTCTTGCAGAAGTTTTTTCAGCTACACAGGATGCGCAACATCCGTGTAAGTCCTGGTGACTTTCTCCCCTGCACTGCACCGATCAGATAGATCAGTGTAGGGCAGGAGAAAGGAGAACAGTTCTTTCAGTGATCATGAAGGATGCTGTCAGTGTTTTCCTCCATCAGAATAAGCAGCCTCTAGACTGTAAGAAACGCACACATTTTAACATCATTTTGATTGTCTAAAATTTACTGCAGCTAAAAATTACATTTGGTTTACAATGCATTTTGCCAGATATGTTGTCACTTGTCAAAGCTAAGAATTTTACATGCTGGGTTTTTTTATGGCACATTTAGCACTGATAAGTTGTCACACTCTTGCTTAATATGTTAACATTCTGTCTGTAAACTGTATATGCATAGCTACCTTTTTGAAGCAATATTGAGATTTACTTAAGAACGTGGGGCCCAATAAATACCATCAATGGTGCCCAGTCCAAGAGATGGTGGATCCTATAGGTAAACACCACCTCATCATGCACTAAAACTTACTAAAAAAAAAAAAGATGTGAAGTTCACACATATAGAAAATGGACATTTTGTGAATACATATTACACGTATTGTAAAATAGATAGAGCTCATATGTAGAGTTTGTTTGATAAACTTTCCTACTACTTTGTCTAAATTAGAAGCAAATTGGTTGAACATTACTTCTACCTAAAATGGCAGAAAACGCACCTATCTTGGTGATGGACAGGACAGCTAGAGGGGATATGGAGGAGGCTGTTATTTTTTTTTTAATAGGTGTACTTTCACCAATTTGCTGATAATTCATTGAAAGTAGATGATCGGTACAATTGCTGCCAATGCATTTTTTAAAGCTGTATTGTCATGAGTCAAATTTGATCATGTTAGGTTCTTGCATAGGTCCTATAGCATTGATAAGTTTCCACCCTCTTTCCTACATACACACATCTCTCCTGCATACACACAACTCTACTACTATCACACACGCAATTTTCCGAAATACACACACAACTCTCCTCCATACACAAACACAGTTCTAACACATATAGCTTTTCTACAGCTTTGAAGTATGCACTCACACCTCTGTTACATACACGCACTGTTTTGCTACATACTTGTACACAGCTTTCTTACATACACCAACAGCTCTCTTATATACTCATGCAGCTCCACACACACAAACACTTATATATATATATATATATATATATATATGTACACTCATCCATCGTATACATTACCACATCTTGAAATTCCTTCCAGGAATGTGACTGATCACATGACCTGAAAGGTTCAATGGCTAATCAACAACTTTGTTTGATTGGGACCCTATCCATGCCACCTCACATATCAGGAGTGTCGTTCTTCTTTTCATAAAGAGGTCCAAGGGCTAGTCTTGCAGAAGTTTTTTCAGCTACACAGGATGCGCAACATCCGTGTAAGTCCTGGTGACTTTCTCCCCTGCACTGCACCGATCAGATAGATCAGTGTAGGGCAGGAGAAAGGAGAACAGTTCTTTCAGTGATCATGAAGGATGCTGTCAGTGTTTTCCTCCATCAGAATAAGCAGCCTCTAGACTGTAAGAAACGCACACATTTTAACATCATTTTGATTGTCTAAAATTTACTGCAGCTAAAAATTACATTTGGTTTACAATGCATTTTGCCAGATATGTTGTCACTTGTCAAAGCTAAGAATTTTACATGCTGGGTTTTTTTATGGCACATTTAGCACTGATAAGTTGTCACACTCTTGCTTAAAATGTTAACATTCTGTCTGTAAACTGTATATGCATAGCTACCTTTTTGAAGCAATATTGAGATTTACTTAAGAACGTGGGGCCCAATAAATACCATCAATGGTGCCCAGTCCAAGAGATGGTGGATCCTATAGGTAAACACCACCTCATCATGCACTAAAACTTACTAAAAAAAAAAAAGATGTGAAGTTCACACATATAGAAAATGGACATTTTGTGAATACATATTACCCGTATTGTAAAATAGATAGAGCTCATATGTAGAGTTTGTTTGATAAACTTTCCTACTACTTTGTCTAAATTAGAAGCAAATTGGTTGAACATTACTTCTACCTAAAATGGCAGAAAACGCACCTATCTTGGTGATGGACAGGACAGCTAGAGGGGATATGGAGGAGGCTGTTATTTTTTTTTTAATAGGTGTACTTTCACCAATTTGCTGATAATTCATTGAAAGTAGATGATCGGTACAATTGCTGCCAATGCATTTTTTAAAGCTGTATTGTCATGAGTCAAATTTGATCATGTTAGGTTCTTGCATAGGTCCTATAGCATTGATAAGTTTCCACCCTCTTTCCTACATACACACATCTCTCCTGCATACACACAACTCTACTACTATCACACACGCAATTTTCCGAAATACACACACAACTCTCCTCCATACACAAACACAGTTCTAACACATATAGCTTTTCTACAGCTTTGAAGTATGCACTCACACCTCTGTTACATACACGCACTGTTTTGCTACATACTTGTACACAGCTTTCTTACATACACCAACAGCTCTCTTATATACTCATGCAGCTCCACACACACAAACACTTATATATATATATATATATATATATATATATATATATATATATGTACACTCATCCATCGTATACATTACCACATCTTGAAATTCCTTCCAGGAATGTGACTGATCACATGACCTGAAAGGTTCAATGGCTAATCAACAACTTTGTTTGATTGGGACCCTATCCATGCCACCTCACATATCAGGAGTGTCGTTCTTCTTTTCATAAAGAGGTCCAAGGGCTAGTCTTGCAGAAGTTTTTTCAGCTACACAGGATGCGCAACATCCGTGTAAGTCCTGGTGACTTTCTCCCCTGCACTGCACCGATCAGATAGATCAGTGTAGGGCAGGAGAAAGGAGAACAGTTCTTTCAGTGATCATGAAGGATGCTGTCAGTGTTTTCCTCCATCAGAATAAGCAGCCTCTAGACTGTAAGAAACGCACACATTTCAACATCATTTTGATTGTCTAAAATTTACTGCAGCTAAAAATTACATTTGGTTTACAATGCATTTTGCCAGATATGTTGTCACTTGTCAAAGCTAAGAATTTTACATGCTGGGTTTTTTTATGGCACATTTAGCACTGATAAGTTGTCACACTCTTGCTTAATATGTTAACATTCTGTCTGTAAACTGTATATGCATAGCTACCTTTTTGAAGCAATATTGAGATTTACTTAAGAACGTGGGGCCCAATAAATACCATCAATGGTGCCCAGTCCAAGAGATGGTGGATCCTATAGGTAAACACCACCTCATCATGCACTAAAACTTACTAAAAAAAAAAAAGATGTGAAGTTCACACATATAGAAAATGGACATTTTGTGAATACATATTACACGTATTGTAAAATAGATAGAGCTCATATGTAGAGTTTGTTTGATAAACTTTCCTACTACTTTGTCTAAATTAGAAGCAAATTGGTTGAACATTACTTCTACCTAAAATGGCAGAAAACGCACCTATCTTGGTGATGGACAGGACAGCTAGAGGGGATATGGAGGAGGCTGTTATTTTTTTTTTAATAGGTGTACTTTCACCAATTTGCTGATAATTCATTGAAAGTAGATGATCGGTACAATTGCTGCCAATGCATTTTTTAAAGCTGTATTGTCATGAGTCAAATTTGATCATGTTAGGTTCTTGCATAGGTCCTATAGCATTGATAAGTTTCCACCCTCTTTCCTACATACACACATCTCTCCTGCATACACACAACTCTACTACTATCACACACGCAATTTTCCGAAATACACACACAACTCTCCTCCATACACAAACACAGTTCTAACACATATAGCTTTTCTACAGCTTTGAAGTATGCACTCACACCTCTGTTACATACACGCACTGTTTTGCTACATACTTGTACACAGCTTTCTTACATACACCAACAGCTCTCTTATATACTCATGCAGCTCCACACACACAAACACTTATATATATATATATATATATATATATATGTACACTCATCCATCGTATACATTACCACATCTTGAAATTCCTTCCAGGAATGTGACTGATCACATGACCTGAAAGGTTCAATGGCTAATCAACAACTTTGTTTGATTGGGACCCTATCCATGCCACCTCACATATCAGGAGTGTCGTTCTTCTTTTCATAAAGAGGTCCAAGGGCTAGTCTTGCAGAAGTTTTTTCAGCTACACAGGATGCGCAACATCCGTGTAAGTCCTGGTGACTTTCTCCCCTGCACTGCACCGATCAGATAGATCAGTGTAGGGCAGGAGAAAGGAGAACAGTTCTTTCAGTGATCATGAAGGATGCTGTCAGTGTTTTCCTCCATCAGAATAAGCAGCCTCTAGACTGTAAGAAACGCACACATTTTAACATCATTTTGATTGTCTAAAATTTACTGCAGCTAAAAATTACATTTGGTTTACAATGCATTTTGCCAGATATGTTGTCACTTGTCAAAGCTAAGAATTTTACATGCTGGGTTTTTTTATGGCACATTTAGCACTGATAAGTTGTCACACTCTTGCTTAAAATGTTAACATTCTGTCTGTAAACTGTATATGCATAGCTACCTTTTTGAAGCAATATTGAGATTTACTTAAGAACGTGGGGCCCAATAAATACCATCAATGGTGCCCAGTCCAAGAGATGGTGGATCCTATAGGTAAACACCACCTCATCATGCACTAAAACTTACTAAAAAAAAAAAAGATGTGAAGTTCACACATATAGAAAATGGACATTTTGTGAATACATATTACCCGTATTGTAAAATAGATAGAGCTCATATGTAGAGTTTGTTTGATAAACTTTCCTACTACTTTGTCTAAATTAGAAGCAAATTGGTTGAACATTACTTCTACCTAAAATGGCAGAAAACGCACCTATCTTGGTGATGGACAGGACAGCTAGAGGGGATATGGAGGAGGCTGTTATTTTTTTTTTAATAGGTGTACTTTCACCAATTTGCTGATAATTCATTGAAAGTAGATGATCGGTACAATTGCTGCCAATGCATTTTTTAAAGCTGTATTGTCATGAGTCAAATTTGATCATGTTAGGTTCTTGCATAGGTCCTATAGCATTGATAAGTTTCCACCCTCTTTCCTACATACACACATCTCTCCTGCATACACACAACTCTACTACTATCACACACGCAATTTTCCGAAATACACACACAACTCTCCTCCATACACAAACACAGTTCTAACACATATAGCTTTTCTACAGCTTTGAAGTATGCACTCACACCTCTGTTACATACACGCACTGTTTTGCTACATACTTGTACACAGCTTTCTTACATACACCAACAGCTCTCTTATATACTCATGCAGCTCCACACACACAAACACTTATATATATATATATATATATATATATATGTACACTCATCCATCGTATACATTACCACATCTTGAAATTCCTTCCAGGAATGTGACTGATCACATGACCTGAAAGGTTCAATGGCTAATCAACAACTTTGTTTGATTGGGACCCTATCCATGCCACCTCACATATCAGGAGTGTCGTTCTTCTTTTCATAAAGAGGTCCAAGGGCTAGTCTTGCAGAAGTTTTTTCAGCTACACAGGATGCGCAACATCCGTGTAAGTCCTGGTGACTTTCTCCCCTGCACTGCACCGATCAGATAGATCAGTGTAGGGCAGGAGAAAGGAGAACAGTTCTTTCAGT
Source organism: Phyllobates terribilis (assembly GCF_046119375.1). Classification (NCBI taxonomy): domain Eukaryota; kingdom Metazoa; phylum Chordata; class Amphibia; order Anura; family Dendrobatidae; genus Phyllobates; species Phyllobates terribilis. The sequence goes on from NW_027363631.1 coordinate 238,247, forward strand.
GATCATGAAGGATGCTGTCAGTGTTTTCCTCCATCAGAATAAGCAGCCTCTAGACTGTAAGAAACGCACACATTTTAACATCATTTTGATTGTCTAAAATTTACTGCAGCTAAAAATTACATTTGGTTTACAATGCATTTTGCCAGATATGTTGTCACTTGTCAAAGCTAAGAATTTTACATGCTGGGTTTTTTTATGGCACATTTAGCACTGATAAGTTGTCACACTCTTGCTTAAAATGTTAACATTCTGTCTGTAAACTGTATATGCATAGCTACCTTTTTGAAGCAATATTGAGATTTACTTAAGAACGTGGGGCCCAATAAATACCATCAATGGTGCCCAGTCCAAGAGATGGTGGATCCTATAGGTAAACACCACCTCATCATGCACTAAAACTTACTAAAAAAAAAAAAGATGTGAAGTTCACACATATAGAAAATGGACATTTTGTGAATACATATTACCCGTATTGTAAAATAGATAGAGCTCATATGTAGAGTTTGTTTGATAAACTTTCCTACTACTTTGTCTAAATTAGAAGCAAATTGGTTGAACATTACTTCTACCTAAAATGGCAGAAAACGCACCTATCTTGGTGATGGACAGGACAGCTAGAGGGGATATGGAGGAGGCTGTTATTTTTTTTTTAATAGGTGTACTTTCACCAATTTGCTGATAATTCATTGAAAGTAGATGATCGGTACAATTGCTGCCAATGCATTTTTTAAAGCTGTATTGTCATGAGTCAAATTTGATCATGTTAGGTTCTTGCATAGGTCCTATAGCATTGATAAGTTTCCACCCTCTTTCCTACATACACACATCTCTCCTGCATACACACAACTCTACTACTATCACACACGCAATTTTCCGAAATACACACACAACTCTCCTCCATACACAAACACAGTTCTAACACATATAGCTTTTCTACAGCTTTGAAGTATGCACTCACACCTCTGTTACATACACGCACTGTTTTGCTACATACTTGTACACAGCTTTCTTACATACACCAACAGCTCTCTTATATACTCATGCAGCTCCACACACACAAACACTTATATATATATATATATATATATATATATATGTACACTCATCCATCGTATACATTACCACATCTTGAAATTCCTTCCAGGAATGTGACTGATCACATGACCTGAAAGGTTCAATGGCTAATCAACAACTTTGTTTGATTGGGACCCTATCCATGCCACCTCACATATCAGGAGTGTCGTTCTTCTTTTCATAAAGAGGTCCAAGGGCTAGTCTTGCAGAAGTTTTTTCAGCTACACAGGATGCGCAACATCCGTGTAAGTCCTGGTGACTTTCTCCCCTGCACTGCACCGATCAGATAGATCAGTGTAGGGCAGGAGAAAGGAGAACAGTTCTTTCAGTGATCATGAAGGATGCTGTCAGTGTTTTCCTCCATCAGAATAAGCAGCCTCTAGACTGTAAGAAACGCACACATTTTAACATCATTTTGATTGTCTAAAATTTACTGCAGCTAAAAATTACATTTGGTTTACAATGCATTTTGCCAGATATGTTGTCACTTGTCAAAGCTAAGAATTTTACATGCTGGGTTTTTTTATGGCACATTTAGCACTGATAAGTTGTCACACTCTTGCTTAAAATGTTAACATTCTGTCTGTAAACTGTATATGCATAGCTACCTTTTTGAAGCAATATTGAGATTTACTTAAGAACGTGGGGCCCAATAAATACCATCAATGGTGCCCAGTCCAAGAGATGGTGGATCCTATAGGTAAACACCACCTCATCATGCACTAAAACTTACTAAAAAAAAAAAAGATGTGAAGTTCACACATATAGAAAATGGACATTTTGTGAATACATATTACCCGTATTGTAAAATAGATAGAGCTCATATGTAGAGTTTGTTTGATAAACTTTCCTACTACTTTGTCTAAATTAGAAGCAAATTGGTTGAACATTACTTCTACCTAAAATGGCAGAAAACGCACCTATCTTGGTGATGGACAGGACAGCTAGAGGGGATATGGAGGAGGCTGTTATTTTTTTTTTAATAGGTGTACTTTCACCAATTTGCTGATAATTCATTGAAAGTAGATGATCGGTACAATTGCTGCCAATGCATTTTTTAAAGCTGTATTGTCATGAGTCAAATTTGATCATGTTAGGTTCTTGCATAGGTCCTATAGCATTGATAAGTTTCCACCCTCTTTCCTACATACACACATCTCTCCTGCATACACACAACTCTACTACTATCACACACGCAATTTTCCGAAATACACACACAACTCTCCTCCATACACAAACACAGTTCTAACACATATAGCTTTTCTACAGCTTTGAAGTATGCACTCACACCTCTGTTACATACACGCACTGTTTTGCTACATACTTGTACACAGCTTTCTTACATACACCAACAGCTCTCTTATATACTCATGCAGCTCCACACACACAAACACTTATATATATATATATATATATATATGTACACTCATCCATCGTATACATTACCACATCTTGAAATTCCTTCCAGGAATGTGACTGATCACATGACCTGAAAGGTTCAATGGCTAATCAACAACTTTGTTTGATTGGGACCCTATCCATGCCACCTCACATATCAGGAGTGTCGTTCTTCTTTTCATAAAGAGGTCCAAGGGCTAGTCTTGCAGAAGTTTTTTCAGCTACACAGGATGCGCAACATCCGTGTAAGTCCTGGTGACTTTCTCCCCTGCACTGCACCGATCAGATAGATCAGTGTAGGGCAGGAGAAAGGAGAACAGTTCTTTCAGTGATCATGAAGGATGCTGTCAGTGTTTTCCTCCATCAGAATAAGCAGCCTCTAGACTGTAAGAAACGCACACATTTTAACATCATTTTGATTGTCTAAAATTTACTGCAGCTAAAAATTACATTTGGTTTACAATGCATTTTGCCAGATATGTTGTCACTTGTCAAAGCTAAGAATTTTACATGCTGGGTTTTTTTATGGCACATTTAGCACTGATAAGTTGTCACACTCTTGCTTAATATGTTAACATTCTGTCTGTAAACTGTATATGCATAGCTACCTTTTTGAAGCAATATTGAGATTTACTTAAGAACGTGGGGCCCAATAAATACCATCAATGGTGCCCAGTCCAAGAGATGGTGGATCCTATAGGTAAACACCACCTCATCATGCACTAAAACTTACTAAAAAAAAAAAAGATGTGAAGTTCACACATATAGAAAATGGACATTTTGTGAATACATATTACACGTATTGTAAAATAGATAGAGCTCATATGTAGAGTTTGTTTGATAAACTTTCCTACTACTTTGTCTAAATTAGAAGCAAATTGGTTGAACATTACTTCTACCTAAAATGGCAGAAAACGCACCTATCTTGGTGATGGACAGGACAGCTAGAGGGGATATGGAGGAGGCTGTTATTTTTTTTTTAATAGGTGTACTTTCACCAATTTGCTGATAATTCATTGAAAGTAGATGATCGGTACAATTGCTGCCAATGCATTTTTTAAAGCTGTATTGTCATGAGTCAAATTTGATCATGTTAGGTTCTTGCATAGGTCCTATAGCATTGATAAGTTTCCACCCTCTTTCCTACATACACACATCTCTCCTGCATACACACAACTCTACTACTATCACACACGCAATTTTCCAAAATACACACACAACTCTCCTCCATACACAAACACAGTTCTAACACATATAGCTTTTCTACAGCTTTGAAGTATGCACTCACACCTCTGTTACATACACGCACTGTTTTGCTACATACTTGTACACAGCTTTCTTACATACACCAACAGCTCTCTTATATACTCATGCAGCTCCACACACACAAACACTTATATATATATATATATATATATATATATATATATATGTACACTCATCCATCGTATACATTACCACATCTTGAAATTCCTTCCAGGAATGTGACTGATCACATGACCTGAAAGGTTCAATGGCTAATCAACAACTTTGTTTGATTGGGACCCTATCCATGCCACCTCACATATCAGGAGTGTCGTTCTTCTTTTCATAAAGAGGTCCAAGGGCTAGTCTTGCAGAAGTTTTTTCAGCTACACAGGATGCGCAACATCCGTGCAAGTCCTGGTGACTTTCTCCCCTGCACTGCACCGATCAGATAGATCAGTGTGGGGCAGGAGAAAGGAGAACAGTTCTTTCAGTGATCATGAAGGATGCTGTCAGTGTTTTCCTCCATCAGAATAAGCAGCCTCTAGACTGTAAGAAACACACACATTTTAGCATCATTTTGATTGTCTAAAATTTACTGCAGCTAAAAATTACATTTGGTTTACAATGCATTTTGCCAGATATGTTGTCACTTGTCAAAGCTAAGAATTTTACATGCTGGGTTTTTTTATGGCACATTTAGCACTGATAAGTTGTCACACTCTTGCTTAATATGTTAACATTCTGTCTGTAAACTGTATATGCATAGCTACCTTTTTGAAGCAATATTGAGATTTACTTAAGAACGTGGGGCCCAATAAATACCATCAATGGTGCCCAGTCCAAGAGATGGTGGATCCTATAGGTAAACACCACCTCATCATGCACTAAAACTTACTAAAAAAAAAAAAGATGTGAAGTTCACACATATAGAAAATGGACATTTTGTGAATACATATTACACGTATTGTAAAATAGATAGAGCTCATATGTAGAGTTTGTTTGATAAACTTTCCTACTACTTTGTCTAAATTAGAAGCAAATTGGTTGAACATTACTTCTACCTAAAATGGCAGAAAACGCACCTATCTTGGTGATGGACAGGACAGCTAGAGGGGATATGGAGGAGGCTGTTATTTTTTTTTTAATAGGTGTACTTTCACCAATTTGCTGATAATTCATTGAAAGTAGATGATCGGTACAATTGCTGCCAATGCATTTTTTAAAGCTGTATTGTCATGAGTCAAATTTGATCATGTTAGGTTCTTGCATAGGTCCTATAGCATTGATAAGTTTCCACCCTCTTTCCTACATACACACATCTCTCCTGCATACACACAACTCTACTACTATCACACACGCAATTTTCCGAAATACACACACAACTCTCCTCCATACACAAACACAGTTCTAACACATATAGCTTTTCTACAGCTTTGAAGTATGCACTCACACCTCTGTTACATACACGCACTGTTTTGCTACATACTTGTACACAGCTTTCTTACATACACCAACAGCTCTCTTATATACTCATGCAGCTCCACACACACAAACACTTATATATATATATATATATATATATATATATATATATGTACACTCATCCATCGTATACATTACCACATCTTGAAATTCCTTCCAGGAATGTGACTGATCACATGACCTGAAAGGTTCAATGGCTAATCAACAACTTTGTTTGATTGGGACCCTATCCATGCCACCTCACATATCAGGAGTGTCGTTCTTCTTTTCATAAAGAGGTCCAAGGGCTAGTCTTGCAGAAGTTTTTTCAGCTACACAGGATGCGCAACATCCGTGTAAGTCCTGGTGACTTTCTCCCCTGCACTGCACCGATCAGATAGATCAGTGTAGGGCAGGAGAAAGGAGAACAGTTCTTTCAGTGATCATGAAGGATGCTGTCAGTGTTTTCCTCCATCAGAATAAGCAGCCTCTAGACTGTAAGAAACGCACACACTTTAACATCATTTTGATTGTCTAAAATTTACTGCAGCTAAAAATTACATTTGGTTTACAATGCATTTTGCCAGATATGTTGTCACTTGTCAAAGCTAAGAATTTTACATGCTGGGTTTTTTTATGGCACATTTAGCACTGATAAGTTGTCACACTCTTGCTTAATATGTTAACATTCTGTCTGTAAACTGTATATGCATAGCTACCTTTTTGAAGCAATATTGAGATTTACTTAAGAACGTGGGGCCCAATAAATACCATCAATGGTGCCCAGTCCAAGAGATGGTGGATCCTATAGGTAAACACCACCTCATCATGCACTAAAACTTACTAAAAAAAAAAAAGATGTGAAGTTCACACATATAGAAAATGGACATTTTGTGAATACATATTACACGTATTGTAAAATAGATAGAGCTCATATGTAGAGTTTGTTTGATAAACTTTCCTACTACTTTGTCTAAATTAGAAGCAAATTGGTTGAACATTACTTCTACCTAAAATGGCAGAAAACGCACCTATCTTGGTGATGGACAGGACAGCTAGAGGGGATATGGAGGAGGCTGTTATTTTTTTTTTAATAGGTGTACTTTCACCAATTTGCTGATAATTCATTGAAAGTAGATGATCGGTACAATTGCTGCCAATGCATTTTTTAAAGCTGTATTGTCATGAGTCAAATTTGATCATGTTAGGTTCTTGCATAGGTCCTATAGCATTGATAAGTTTCCACCCTCTTTCCTACATACACACATCTCTCCTGCATACACACAACTCTACTACTATCACACACGCAATTTTCCGAAATACACACACAACTCTCCTCCATACACAAACACAGTTCTAACACATATAGCTTTTCTACAGCTTTGAAGTATGCACTCACACCTCTGTTACATACACGCACTGTTTTGCTACATACTTGTACACAGCTTTCTTACATACACCAACAGCTCTCTTATATACTCATGCAGCTCCACACACACAAACACTTATATATATATATATATATATATATATATATATATATATATATGTACACTCATCCATCGTATACATTACCACATCTTGAAATTCCTTCCAGGAATGTGACTGATCACATGACCTGAAAGGTTCAATGGCTAATCAACAACTTTGTTTGATTGGGACCCTATCCATGCCACCTCACATATCAGGAGTGTCGTTCTTCTTTTCATAAAGAGGTCCAAGGGCTAGTCTTGCAGAAGTTTTTTCAGCTACACAGGATGCGCAACATCCGTGCAAGTCCTGGTGACTTTCTCCCCTGCACTGCACCGATCAGATAGATCAGTGTGGGGCAGGAGAAAGGAGAACAGTTCTTTCAGTGATCATGAAGGATGCTGTCAGTGTTTTCCTCCATCAGAATAAGCAGCCTCTAGACTGTAAGAAACACACACATTTTAGCATCATTTTGATTGTCTAAAATTTACTGCAGCTAAAAATTACATTTGGTTTACAATGCATTTTGCCAGATATGTTGTCACTTGTCAAAGCTAAGAATTTTACATGCTGGGTTTTTTTATGGCACATTTAGCACTGATAAGTTGTCACACTCTTGCTTAATATGTTAACATTCTGTCTGTAAACTGTATATGCATAGCTACCTTTTTGAAGCAATATTGAGATTTACTTAAGAACGTGGGGCCCAATAAATACCATCAATGGTGCCCAGTCCAAGAGATGGTGGATCCTATAGGTAAACACCACCTCATCATGCACTAAAACTTACTAAAAAAAAAAAAGATGTGAAGTTCACACATATAGAAAATGGACATTTTGTGAATACATATTACACGTATTGTAAAATAGATAGAGCTCATATGTAGAGTTTGTTTGATAAACTTTCCTACTACTTTGTCTAAATTAGAAGCAAATTGGTTGAACATTACTTCTACCTAAAATGGCAGAAAACGCACCTATCTTGGTGATGGACAGGACAGCTAGAGGGGATATGGAGGAGGCTGTTATTTTTTTTTTAATAGGTGTACTTTCACCAATTTGCTGATAATTCATTGAAAGTAGATGATCGGTACAATTGCTGCCAATGCATTTTTTAAAGCTGTATTGTCATGAGTCAAATTTGATCATGTTAGGTTCTTGCATAGGTCCTATAGCATTGATAAGTTTCCACCCTCTTTCCTACATACACACATCTCTCCTGCATACACACAACTCTACTACTATCACACACGCAATTTTCCGAAATACACACACAACTCTCCTCCATACACAAACACAGTTCTAACACATATAGCTTTTCTACAGCTTTGAAGTATGCACTCACACCTCTGTTACATACACGCACTGTTTTGCTACATACTTGTACACAGCTTTCTTACATACACCAACAGCTCTCTTATATACTCATGCAGCTCCACACACACAAACACTTATATATATATATATATATATATATATATATGTACACTCATCCATCGTATACATTACCACATCTTGAAATTCCTTCCAGGAATGTGACTGATCACATGACCTGAAAGGTTCAATGGCTAATCAACAACTTTGTTTGATTGGGACCCTATCCATGCCACCTCACATATCAGGAGTGTCGTTCTTCTTTTCATAAAGAGGTCCAAGGGCTAATCTTGCAGAAGTTTTTTCAGCTACACAGGATGCGCAACATCCGTGTAAGTCCTGGTGACTTTCTCCCCTGCACTGCACCGATCAGATAGATCAGTGTAGGGCAGGAGAAAGGAGAACAGTTCTTTCAGTGATCATGAAGGATGCTGTCAGTGTTTTCCTCCATCAGAATAAGCAGCCTCTAGACTGTAAGAAACGCACACATTTTAACATCATTTTGATTGTCTAAAATTTACTGCAGCTAAAAATTACATTTGGTTTACAATGCATTTTGCCAGATATGTTGTCACTTGTCAAAGCTAAGAATTTTACATGCTGGGTTTTTTTATGGCACATTTAGCACTGATAAGTTGTCACACTCTTGCTTAATATGTTAACATTCTGTCTGTAAACTGTATATGCATAGCTACCTTTTTGAAGCAATATTGAGATTTACTTAAGAACGTGGGGCCCAATAAATACCATCAATGGTGCCCAGTCCAAGAGATGGTGGATCCTATAGGTAAACACCACCTCATCATGCACTAAAACTTACTAAAAAAAAAAAAGATGTGAAGTTCACACATATAGAAAATGGACATTTTGTGAATACATATTACACGTATTGTAAAATAGATAGAGCTCATATGTAGAGTTTGTTTGATAAACTTTCCTACTACTTTGTCTAAATTAGAAGCAAATTGGTTGAACATTACTTCTACCTAAAATGGCAGAAAACGCACCTATCTTGGTGATGGACAGGACAGCTAGAGGGGATATGGAGGAGGCTGTTATTTTTTTTTTAATAGGTGTACTTTCACCAATTTGCTGATAATTCATTGAAAGTAGATGATCGGTACAATTGCTGCCAATGCATTTTTTAAAGCTGTATTGTCATGAGTCAAATTTGATCATGTTAGGTTCTTGCATAGGTCCTATAGCATTGATAAGTTTCCACCCTCTTTCCTACATACACACATCTCTCCTGCATACACACAACTCTACTACTATCACACACGCAATTTTCCGAAATACACACACAACTCTCCTCCATACACAAACACAGTTCTAACACATATAGCTTTTCTACAGCTTTGAAGTATGCACTCACACCTCTGTTACATACACGCACTGTTTTGCTACATACTTGTACACAGCTTTCTTACATACACCAACAGCTCTCTTATATACTCATGCAGCTCCACACACACAAACACTTATATATATATATATATATGTACACTCATCCATCGTATACATTACCACATCTTGAAATTCCTTCCAGGAATGTGACTGATCACATGACCTGAAAGGTTCAATGGCTAATCAACAACTTTGTTTGATTGGGACCCTATCCATGCCACCTCACATATCAGGAGTGTCGTTCTTCTTTTCATAAAGAGGTCCAAGGGCTAGTCTTGCAGAAGTTTTTTCAGCTACACAGGATGCGCAACATCCGTGTAAGTCCTGGTGACTTTCTCCCCTGCACTGCACCGATCAGATAGATCAGTGTAGGGCAGGAGAAAGGAGAACAGTTCTTTCAGTGATCATGAAGGATGCTGTCAGTGTTTTCCTCCATCAGAATAAGCAGCCTCTAGACTGTAAGAAACACACACATTTTAACATCATTTTGATTGTCTAAAATTTACTGCAGCTAAAAATTACATTTGGTTTACAATGCATTTTGCCAGATATGTTGTCACTTGTCAAAGCTAAGAATTTTACATGCTGGGTTTTTTTATGGCACATTTAGCACTGATAAGTTGTCACACTCTTGCTTAATATGTTAACATTCTGTCTGTAAACTGTATATGCATAGCTACCTTTTTGAAGCAATATTGAGATTTACTTAAGAACGTGGGGCCCAATAAATACCATCAATGGTGCCCAGTCCAAGAGATGGTGGATCCTATAGGTAAACACCACCTCATCATGCACTAAAACTTACTAAAAAAAAAAAAGATGTGAAGTTCACACATATAGAAAATGGACATTTTGTGAATACATATTACACGTATTGTAAAATAGATAGAGCTCATATGTAGAGTTTGTTTGATAAACTTTCCTACTACTTTGTCTAAATTAGAAGCAAATTGGTTGAACATTACTTCTACCTAAAATGGCAGAAAACGCACCTATCTTGGTGATGGACAGGACAGCTAGAGGGGATATGGAGGAGGCTGTTATTTTTTTTTTAATAGGTGTACTTTCACCAATTTGCTGATAATTCATTGAAAGTAGATGATCGGTACAATTGCTGCCAATGCATTTTTTAAAGCTGTATTGTCATGAGTCAAATTTGATCATGTTAGGTTCTTGCATAGGTCCTATAGCATTGATAAGTTTCCACCCTCTTTCCTACATACACACATCTCTCCTGCATACACACAACTCTACTACTATCACACACGCAATTTTCCGAAATACACACACAACTCTCCTCCATACACAAACACAGTTCTAACACATATAGCTTTTCTACAGCTTTGAAGTATGCACTCACACCTCTGTTACATACACGCACTGTTTTGCTACATACTTGTACACAGCTTTCTTACATACACCAACAGCTCTCTTATATACTCATGCAGCTCCACACACACAAACACTTATATATATATATATATATATATATATGTACACTCATCCATCGTATACATTACCACATCTTGAAATTCCTTCCAGGAATGTGACTGATCACATGACCTGAAAGGTTCAATGGCTAATCAACAACTTTGTTTGATTGGGACCCTATCCATGCCACCTCACATATCAGGAGTGTCGTTCTTCTTTTCATAAAGAGGTCCAAGGGCTAGTCTTGCAGAAGTTTTTTCAGCTACACAGGATGCGCAACATCCGTGTAAGTCCTGGTGACTTTCTCCCCTGCACTGCACCGATCAGATAGATCAGTGTAGGGCAGGAGAAAGGAGAACAGTTCTTTCAGTGATCATGAAGGATGCTGTCAGTGTTTTCCTCCATCAGAATAAGCAGCCTCTAGACTGTAAGAAACGCACACATTTTAACATCATTTTGATTGTCTAAAATTTACTGCAGCTAAAAATTACATTTGGTTTACAATGCATTTTGCCAGATATGTTGTCACTTGTCAAAGCTAAGAATTTTACATGCTGGGTTTTTTTATGGCACATTTAGCACTGATAAGTTGTCACACTCTTGCTTAATATGTTAACATTCTGTCTGTAAACTGTATATGCATAGCTACCTTTTTGAAGCAATATTGAGATTTACTTAAGAACGTGGGGCCCAATAAATACCATCAATGGTGCCCAGTCCAAGAGATGGTGGATCCTATAGGTAAACACCACCTCATCATGCACTAAAACTTACTAAAAAAAAAAAAGATGTGAAGTTCACACATATAGAAAATGGACATTTTGTGAATACATATTACACGTATTGTAAAATAGATAGAGCTCATATGTAGAGTTTGTTTGATAAACTTTCCTACTACTTTGTCTAAATTAGAAGCAAATTGGTTGAACATTACTTCTACCTAAAATGGCAGAAAACGCACCTATCTTGGTGATGGACAGGACAGCTAGAGGGGATATGGAGGAGGCTGTTATTTTTTTTTTAATAGGTGTACTTTCACCAATTTGCTGATAATTCATTGAAAGTAGATGATCGGTACAATTGCTGCCAATGCATTTTTTAAAGCTGTATTGTCATGAGTCAAATTTGATCATGTTAGGTTCTTGCATAGGTCCTATAGCATTGATAAGTTTCCACCCTCTTTCCTACATACACACATCTCTCCTGCATACACACAACTCTACTACTATCACACACGCAATTTTCCGAAATACACACACAACTCTCCTCCATACACAAACACAGTTCTAACACATATAGCTTTTCTACAGCTTTGAAGTATGCACTCACACCTCTGTTACATACACGCACTGTTTTGCTACATACTTGTACACAGCTTTCTTACATACACCAACAGCTCTCTTATATACTCATGCAGCTCCACACACACAAACACTTATATATATATATATATATATATATATATATATATATGTACACTCATCCATCGTATACATTACCACATCTTGAAATTCCTTCCAGGAATGTGACTGATCACATGACCTGAAAGGTTCAATGGCTAATCAACAACTTTGTTTGATTGGGACCCTATCCATGCCACCTCACATATCAGGAGTGTCGTTCTTCTTTTCATAAAGAGGTCCAAGGGCTAGTCTTGCAGAAGTTTTTTCAGCTACACAGGATGCGCAACATCCGTGTAAGTCCTGGTGACTTTCTCCCCTGCACTGCACCGATCAGATAGATCAGTGTAGGGCAGGAGAAAGGAGAACAGTTCTTTCAGTGATCATGAAGGATGCTGTCAGTGTTTTCCTCCATCAGAATAAGCAGCCTCTAGACTGTAAGAAACGCACACATTTTAACATCATTTTGATTGTCTAAAATTTACTGCAGCTAAAAATTACATTTGGTTTACAATGCATTTTGCCAGATATGTTGTCACTTGTCAAAGCTAAGAATTTTACATGCTGGGTTTTTTTATGGCACATTTAGCACTGATAAGTTGTCACACTCTTGCTTAATATGTTAACATTCTGTCTGTAAACTGTATATGCATAGCTACCTTTTTGAAGCAATATTGAGATTTACTTAAGAACGTGGGGCCCAATAAATACCATCAATGGTGCCCAGTCCAAGAGATGGTGGATCCTATAGGTAAACACCACCTCATCATGCACTAAAACTTACTAAAAAAAAAAAAGATGTGAAGTTCACACATATAGAAAATGGACATTTTGTGAATACATATTACACGTATTGTAAAATAGATAGAGCTCATATGTAGAGTTTGTTTGATAAACTTTCCTACTACTTTGTCTAAATTAGAAGCAAATTGGTTGAACATTACTTCTACCTAAAATGGCAGAAAACGCACCTATCTTGGTGATGGACAGGACAGCTAGAGGGGATATGGAGGAGGCTGTTATTTTTTTTTTAATAGGTGTACTTTCACCAATTTGCTGATAATTCATTGAAAGTAGATGATCGGTACAATTGCTGCCAATGCATTTTTTAAAGCTGTATTGTCATGAGTCAAATTTGATCATGTTAGGTTCTTGCATAGGTCCTATAGCATTGATAAGTTTCCACCCTCTTTCCTACATACACACATCTCTCCTGCATACACACAACTCTACTACTATCACACACGCAATTTTCCGAAATACACACACAACTCTCCTCCATACACAAACACAGTTCTAACACATATAGCTTTTCTACAGCTTTGAAGTATGCACTCACACCTCTGTTACATACACGCACTGTTTTGCTACATACTTGTACACAGCTTTCTTACATACACCAACAGCTCTCTTATATACTCATGCAGCTCCACACACACAAACACTTATATATATATATATATATGTACACTCATCCATCGTATACATTACCACATCTTGAAATTCCTTCCAGGAATGTGACTGATCACATGACCTGAAAGGTTCAATGGCTAATCAACAACTTTGTTTGATTGGGACCCTATCCATGCCACCTCACATATCAGGAGTGTCGTTCTTCTTTTCATAAAGAGGTCCAAGGGCTAGTCTTGCAGAAGTTTTTTCAGCTACACAGGATGCGCAACATCCGTGTAAGTCCTGGTGACTTTCTCCCCTGCACTGCACCGATCAGATAGATCAGTGTAGGGCAGGAGAAAGGAGAACAGTTCTTTCAGTGATCATGAAGGATGCTGTCAGTGTTTTCCTCCATCAGAATAAGCAGCCTCTAGACTGTAAGAAACGCACACATTTTAACATCATTTTGATTGTCTAAAATTTACTGCAGCTAAAAATTACATTTGGTTTACAATGCATTTTGCCAGATATGTTGTCACTTGTCAAAGCTAAGAATTTTACATGCTGGGTTTTTTTATGGCACATTTAGCACTGATAAGTTGTCACACTCTTGCTTAATATGTTAACATTCTGTCTGTAAACTGTATATGCATAGCTACCTTTTTGAAGCAATATTGAGATTTCCTTAAGAACGTGGGGCCCAATAAATACCATCAATGGTGCCCAGTCCAAGAGATGGTGGATCCTATAGGTAAACACCACCTCATCATGCACTAAAACTTACTAAAAAAAAAAAAGATGTGAAGTTCACACATATAGAAAATGGACATTTTGTGAATACATATTACACGTATTGTAAAATAGATAGAGCTCATATGTAGAGTTTGTTTGATAAACTTTCCTACTACTTTGTCTAAATTAGAAGCAAATTGGTTGAACATTACTTCTACCTAAAATGGCAGAAAACGCACCTATCTTGGTGATGGACAGGACAGCTAGAGGGGATATGGAGGAGGCTGTTATTTTTTTTTTAATAGGTGTACTTTCACCAATTTGCTGATAATTCATTGAAAGTAGATGATCGGTAAAATTGCTGCCAATGCATTTTTTAAAGCTGTATTGTCATGAGTCAAATTTGATCATGTTAGGTTCTTGCATAGGTCCTATAGCATTGATAAGTTTCCACCCTCTTTCCTACATACACACATCTCTCCTGCATACACACAACTCTACTACTATCACACACGCAATTTTCCGAAATACACACACAACTCTCCTCCATACACAAACACAGTTCTAACACATATAGCTTTTCTACAGCTTTGAAGTATGCACTCACACCTCTGTTACATACACGCACTGTTTTGCTACATACTTGTACACAGCTTTCTTACATACACCAACAGCTCTCTTATATACTCATGCAGCTCCACACACACAAACACTTATATATATATATATATATATATATATATATATATATGTACACTCATCCATC
This sequence comes from Phyllobates terribilis, assembly GCF_046119375.1. Lineage (NCBI taxonomy): Eukaryota > Metazoa > Chordata > Amphibia > Anura > Dendrobatidae > Phyllobates > Phyllobates terribilis. The sequence goes on from NW_027363631.1 coordinate 253,400, forward strand.
GTATACATTACCACATCTTGAAATTCCTTCCAGGAATGTGACTGATCACATGACCTGAAAGGTTCAATGGCTAATCAACAACTTTGTTTGATTGGGACCCTATCCATGCCACCTCACATATCAGGAGTGTCGTTCTTCTTTTCATAAAGAGGTCCAAGGGCTAGTCTTGCAGAAGTTTTTTCAGCTACACAGGATGCGCAACATCCGTGTAAGTCCTGGTGACTTTCTCCCCTGCACTGCACCGATCAGATAGATCAGTGTAGGGCAGGAGAAAGGAGAACAGTTCTTTCAGTGATCATGAAGGATGCTGTCAGTGTTTTCCTCCATCAGAATAAGCAGCCTCTAGACTGTAAGAAACGCACACATTTTAACATCATTTTGATTGTCTAAAATTTACTGCAGCTAAAAATTACATTTGGTTTACAATGCATTTTGCCAGATATGTTGTCACTTGTCAAAGCTAAGAATTTTACATGCTGGGTTTTTTTATGGCACATTTAGCACTGATAAGTTGTCACACTCTTGCTTAATATGTTAACATTCTGTCTGTAAACTGTATATGCATAGCTACCTTTTTGAAGCAATATTGAGATTTACTTAAGAACGTGGGGCCCAATAAATACCATCAATGGTGCCCAGTCCAAGAGATGGTGGATCCTATAGGTAAACACCACCTCATCATGCACTAAAACTTACTAAAAAAAAAAAAGATGTGAAGTTCACACATATAGAAAATGGACATTTTGTGAATACATATTACACGTATTGTAAAATAGATAGAGCTCATATGTAGAGTTTGTTTGATAAACTTTCCTACTACTTTGTCTAAATTAGAAGCAAATTGGTTGAACATTACTTCTACCTAAAATGGCAGAAAACGCACCTATCTTGGTGATGGACAGGACAGCTAGAGGGGATATGGAGGAGGCTGTTATTTTTTTTTTAATAGGTGTACTTTCACCAATTTGCTGATAATTCATTGAAAGTAGATGATCGGTACAATTGCTGCCAATGCATTTTTTAAAGCTGTATTGTCATGAGTCAAATTTGATCATGTTAGGTTCTTGCATAGGTCCTATAGCATTGATAAGTTTCCACCCTCTTTCCTACATACACACATCTCTCCTGCATACACACAACTCTACTACTATCACACACGCAATTTTCCGAAATACACACACAACTCTCCTCCATACACAAACACAGTTCTAACACATATAGCTTTTCTACAGCTTTGAAGTATGCACTCACACCTCTGTTACATACACGCACTGTTTTGCTACATACTTGTACACAGCTTTCTTACATACACCAACAGCTCTCTTATATACTCATGCAGCTCCACACACACAAACACTTATATATATATATATATATATATATATATATATGTACACTCATCCATCGTATACATTACCACATCTTGAAATTCCTTCCAGGAATGTGACTGATCACATGACCTGAAAGGTTCAATGGCTAATCAACAACTTTGTTTGATTGGGACCCTATCCATGCCACCTCACATATCAGGAGTGTCGTTCTTCTTTTCATAAAGAGGTCCAAGGGCTAGTCTTGCAGAAGTTTTTTCAGCTACACAGGATGCGCAACATCCGTGTAAGTCCTGGTGACTTTCTCCCCTGCACTGCACCGATCAGATAGATCAGTGTAGGGCAGGAGAAAGGAGAACAGTTCTTTCAGTGATCATGAAGGATGCTGTCAGTGTTTTCCTCCATCAGAATAAGCAGCCTCTAGACTGTAAGAAACGCACACATTTTAACATCATTTTGATTGTCTAAAATTTACTGCAGCTAAAAATTACATTTGGTTTACAATGCATTTTGCCAGATATGTTGTCACTTGTCAAAGCTAAGAATTTTACATGCTGGGTTTTTTTATGGCACATTTAGCACTGATAAGTTGTCACACTCTTGCTTAATATGTTAACATTCTGTCTGTAAACTGTATATGCATAGCTACCTTTTTGAAGCAATATTGAGATTTACTTAAGAACGTGGGGCCCAATAAATACCATCAATGGTGCCCAGTCCAAGAGATGGTGGATCCTATAGGTAAACACCACCTCATCATGCACTAAAACTTACTAAAAAAAAAAAAGATGTGAAGTTCACACATATAGAAAATGGACATTTTGTGAATACATATTACACGTATTGTAAAATAGATAGAGCTCATATGTAGAGTTTGTTTGATAAACTTTCCTACTACTTTGTCTAAATTAGAAGCAAATTGGTTGAACATTACTTCTACCTAAAATGGCAGAAAACGCACCTATCTTGGTGATGGACAGGACAGCTAGAGGGGATATGGAGGAGGCTGTTATTTTTTTTTTAATAGGTGTACTTTCACCAATTTGCTGATAATTCATTGAAAGTAGATGATCGGTACAATTGCTGCCAATGCATTTTTTAAAGCTGTATTGTCATGAGTCAAATTTGATCATGTTAGGTTCTTGCATAGGTCCTATAGCATTGATAAGTTTCCACCCTCTTTCCTACATACACACATCTCTCCTGCATACACACAACTCTACTACTATCACACACGCAATTTTCCGAAATACACACACAACTCTCCTCCATACACAAACACAGTTCTAACACATATAGCTTTTCTACAGCTTTGAAGTATGCACTCACACCTCTGTTACATACACGCACTGTTTTGCTACATACTTGTACACAGCTTTCTTACATACACCAACAGCTCTCTTATATACTCATGCAGCTCCACACACACAAACACTTATATATATATATATATATATATATATATATATATATGTACACTCATCCATCGTATACATTACCACATCTTGAAATTCCTTCCAGGAATGTGACTGATCACATGACCTGAAAGGTTCAATGGCTAATCAACAACTTTGTTTGATTGGGACCCTATCCATGCCACCTCACATATCAGGAGTGTCGTTCTTCTTTTCATAAAGAGGTCCAAGGGCTAGTCTTGCAGAAGTTTTTTCAGCTACACAGGATGCGCAACATCCGTGTAAGTCCTGGTGACTTTCTCCCCTGCACTGCACCGATCAGATAGATCAGTGTAGGGCAGGAGAAAGGAGAACAGTTCTTTCAGTGATCATGAAGGATGCTGTCAGTGTTTTCCTCCATCAGAATAAGCAGCCTCTAGACTGTAAGAAACGCACACATTTTAACATCATTTTGATTGTCTAAAATTTACTGCAGCTAAAAATTACATTTGGTTTACAATGCATTTTGCCAGATATGTTGTCACTTGTCAAAGCTAAGAATTTTACATGCTGGGTTTTTTTATGGCACATTTAGCACTGATAAGTTGTCACACTCTTGCTTAATATGTTAACATTCTGTCTGTAAACTGTATATGCATAGCTACCTTTTTGAAGCAATATTGAGATTTACTTAAGAACGTGGGGCCCAATAAATACCATCAATGGTGCCCAGTCCAAGAGATGGTGGATCCTATAGGTAAACACCACCTCATCATGCACTAAAACTTACTAAAAAAAAAAAAGATGTGAAGTTCACACATATAGAAAATGGACATTTTGTGAATACATATTACACGTATTGTAAAATAGATAGAGCTCATATGTAGAGTTTGTTTGATAAACTTTCCTACTACTTTGTCTAAATTAGAAGCAAATTGGTTGAACATTACTTCTACCTAAAATGGCAGAAAACGCACCTATCTTGGTGATGGACAGGACAGCTAGAGGGGATATGGAGGAGGCTGTTATTTTTTTTTTAATAGGTGTACTTTCACCAATTTGCTGATAATTCATTGAAAGTAGATGATCGGTACAATTGCTGCCAATGCATTTTTTAAAGCTGTATTGTCATGAGTCAAATTTGATCATGTTAGGTTCTTGCATAGGTCCTATAGCATTGATAAGTTTCCACCCTCTTTCCTACATACACACATCTCTCCTGCATACACACAACTCTACTACTATCACACACGCAATTTTCCGAAATACACACACAACTCTCCTCCATACACAAACACAGTTCTAACACATATAGCTTTTCTACAGCTTTGAAGTATGCACTCACACCTCTGTTACATACACGCACTGTTTTGCTACATACTTGTACACAGCTTTCTTACATACACCAACAGCTCTCTTATATACTCATGCAGCTCCACACACACAAACACTTATATATATATATATATATATATATATATATATATATATGTACACTCATCCATCGTATACATTACCACATCTTGAAATTCCTTCCAGGAATGTGACTGATCACATGACCTGAAAGGTTCAATGGCTAATCAACAACTTTGTTTGATTGGGACCCTATCCATGCCACCTCACATATCAGGAGTGTCGTTCTTCTTTTCATAAAGAGGTCCAAGGGCTAGTCTTGCAGAAGTTTTTTCAGCTACACAGGATGCGCAACATCCGTGTAAGTCCTGGTGACTTTCTCCCCTGCACTGCACCGATCAGATAGATCAGTGTAGGGCAGGAGAAAGGAGAACAGTTCTTTCAGTGATCATGAAGGATGCTGTCAGTGTTTTCCTCCATCAGAATAAGCAGCCTCTAGACTGTAAGAAACGCACACATTTTAACATCATTTTGATTGTCTAAAATTTACTGCAGCTAAAAATTACATTTGGTTTACAATGCATTTTGCCAGATATGTTGTCACTTGTCAAAGCTAAGAATTTTACATGCTGGGTTTTTTTATGGCACATTTAGCACTGATAAGTTGTCACACTCTTGCTTAATATGTTAACATTCTGTCTGTAAACTGTATATGCATAGCTACCTTTTTGAAGCAATATTGAGATTTACTTAAGAACGTGGGGCCCAATAAATACCATCAATGGTGCCCAGTCCAAGAGATGGTGGATCCTATAGGTAAACACCACCTCATCATGCACTAAAACTTACTAAAAAAAAAAAAGATGTGAAGTTCACACATATAGAAAATGGACATTTTGTGAATACATATTACACGTATTGTAAAATAGATAGAGCTCATATGTAGAGTTTGTTTGATAAACTTTCCTACTACTTTGTCTAAATTAGAAGCAAATTGGTTGAACATTACTTCTACCTAAAATGGCAGAAAACGCACCTATCTTGGTGATGGACAGGACAGCTAGAGGGGATATGGAGGAGGCTGTTATTTTTTTTTTAATAGGTGTACTTTCACCAATTTGCTGATAATTCATTGAAAGTAGATGATCGGTACAATTGCTGCCAATGCATTTTTTAAAGCTGTATTGTCATGAGTCAAATTTGATCATGTTAGGTTCTTGCATAGGTCCTATAGCATTGATAAGTTTCCACCCTCTTTCCTACATACACACATCTCTCCTGCATACACACAACTCTACTACTATCACACACGCAATTTTCCGAAATACACACACAACTCTCCTCCATACACAAACACAGTTCTAACACATATAGCTTTTCTACAGCTTTGAAGTATGCACTCACACCTCTGTTACATACACGCACTGTTTTGCTACATACTTGTACACAGCTTTCTTACATACACCAACAGCTCTCTTATATACTCATGCAGCTCCACACACACAAACACTTATATATATATATATATATATATATATATATATATATGTACACTCATCCATCGTATACATTACCACATCTTGAAATTCCTTCCAGGAATGTGACTGATCACATGACCTGAAAGGTTCAATGGCTAATCAACAACTTTGTTTGATTGGGACCCTATCCATGCCACCTCACATATCAGGAGTGTCGTTCTTCTTTTCATAAAGAGGTCCAAGGGCTAGTCTTGCAGAAGTTTTTTCAGCTACACAGGATGCGCAACATCCGTGTAAGTCCTGGTGACTTTCTCCCCTGCACTGCACCGATCAGATAGATCAGTGTAGGGCAGGAGAAAGGAGAACAGTTCTTTCAGTGATCATGAAGGATGCTGTCAGTGTTTTCCTCCATCAGAATAAGCAGCCTCTAGACTGTAAGAAACGCACACATTTTAACATCATTTTGATTGTCTAAAATTTACTGCAGCTAAAAATTACATTTGGTTTACAATGCATTTTGCCAGATATGTTGTCACTTGTCAAAGCTAAGAATTTTACATGCTGGGTTTTTTTATGGCACATTTAGCACTGATAAGTTGTCACACTCTTGCTTAATATGTTAACATTCTGTCTGTAAACTGTATATGCATAGCTACCTTTTTGAAGCAATATTGAGATTTACTTAAGAACGTGGGGCCCAATAAATACCATCAATGGTGCCCAGTCCAAGAGATGGTGGATCCTATAGGTAAACACCACCTCATCATGCACTAAAACTTACTAAAAAAAAAAAAGATGTGAAGTTCACACATATAGAAAATGGACATTTTGTGAATACATATTACACGTATTGTAAAATAGATAGAGCTCATATGTAGAGTTTGTTTGATAAACTTTCCTACTACTTTGTCTAAATTAGAAGCAAATTGGTTGAACATTACTTCTACCTAAAATGGCAGAAAACGCACCTATCTTGGTGATGGACAGGACAGCTAGAGGGGATATGGAGGAGGCTGTTATTTTTTTTTTAATAGGTGTACTTTCACCAATTTGCTGATAATTCATTGAAAGTAGATGATCGGTACAATTGCTGCCAATGCATTTTTTAAAGCTGTATTGTCATGAGTCAAATTTGATCATGTTAGGTTCTTGCATAGGTCCTATAGCATTGATAAGTTTCCACCCTCTTTCCTACATACACACATCTCTCCTGCATACACACAACTCTACTACTATCACACACGCAATTTTCCGAAATACACACACAACTCTCCTCCATACACAAACACAGTTCTAACACATATAGCTTTTCTACAGCTTTGAAGTATGCACTCACACCTCTGTTACATACACGCACTGTTTTGCTACATACTTGTACACAGCTTTCTTACATACACCAACAGCTCTCTTATATACTCATGCAGCTCCACACACACAAACACTTATATATATATATATATATATATATATATGTACACTCATCCATCGTATACATTACCACATCTTGAAATTCCTTCCAGGAATGTGACTGATCACATGACCTGAAAGGTTCAATGGCTAATCAACAACTTTGTTTGATTGGGACCCTATCCATGCCACCTCACATATCAGGAGTGTCGTTCTTCTTTTCATAAAGAGGTCCAAGGGCTAGTCTTGCAGAAGTTTTTTCAGCTACACAGGATGCGCAACATCCGTGTAAGTCCTGGTGACTTTCTCCCCTGCACTGCACCGATCAGATAGATCAGTGTAGGGCAGGAGAAAGGAGAACAGTTCTTTCAGTGATCATGAAGGATGCTGTCAGTGTTTTCCTCCATCAGAATAAGCAGCCTCTAGACTGTAAGAAACGCACACATTTTAACATCATTTTGATTGTCTAAAATTTACTGCAGCTAAAAATTACATTTGGTTTACAATGCATTTTGCCAGATATGTTGTCACTTGTCAAAGCTAAGAATTTTACATGCTGGGTTTTTTTATGGCACATTTAGCACTGATAAGTTGTCACACTCTTGCTTAATATGTTAACATTCTGTCTGTAAACTGTATATGCATAGCTACCTTTTTGAAGCAATATTGAGATTTACTTAAGAACGTGGGGCCCAATAAATACCATCAATGGTGCCCAGTCCAAGAGATGGTGGATCCTATAGGTAAACACCACCTCATCATGCACTAAAACTTACTAAAAAAAAAAAAGATGTGAAGTTCACACATATAGAAAATGGACATTTTGTGAATACATATTACACGTATTGTAAAATAGATAGAGCTCATATGTAGAGTTTGTTTGATAAACTTTCCTACTACTTTGTCTAAATTAGAAGCAAATTGGTTGAACATTACTTCTACCTAAAATGGCAGAAAACGCACCTATCTTGGTGATGGACAGGACAGCTAGAGGGGATATGGAGGAGGCTGTTATTTTTTTTTTAATAGGTGTACTTTCACCAATTTGCTGATAATTCATTGAAAGTAGATGATCGGTACAATTGCTGCCAATGCATTTTTTAAAGCTGTATTGTCATGAGTCAAATTTGATCATGTTAGGTTCTTGCATAGGTCCTATAGCATTGATAAGTTTCCACCCTCTTTCCTACATACACACATCTCTCCTGCATACACACAACTCTACTACTATCACACACGCAATTTTCCGAAATACACACACAACTCTCCTCCATACACAAACACAGTTCTAACACATATAGCTTTTCTACAGCTTTGAAGTATGCACTCACACCTCTGTTACATACACGCACTGTTTTGCTACATACTTGTACACAGCTTTCTTACATACACCAACAGCTCTCTTATATACTCATGCAGCTCCACACACACAAACACTTATATATATATATATATATATATATATATATATATGTACACTCATCCATCGTATACATTACCACATCTTGAAATTCCTTCCAGGAATGTGACTGATCACATGACCTGAAAGGTTCAATGGCTAATCAACAACTTTGTTTGATTGGGACCCTATCCATGCCACCTCACATATCAGGAGTGTCGTTCTTCTTTTCATAAAGAGGTCCAAGGGCTAGTCTTGCAGAAGTTTTTTCAGCTACACAGGATGCGCAACATCCGTGTAAGTCCTGGTGACTTTCTCCCCTGCACTGCACCGATCAGATAGATCAGTGTAGGGCAGGAGAAAGGAGAACAGTTCTTTCAGTGATCATGAAGGATGCTGTCAGTGTTTTCCTCCATCAGAATAAGCAGCCTCTAGACTGTAAGAAACGCACACATTTTAACATCATTTTGATTGTCTAAAATTTACTGCAGCTAAAAATTACATTTGGTTTACAATGCATTTTGCCAGATATGTTGTCACTTGTCAAAGCTAAGAATTTTACATGCTGGGTTTTTTTATGGCACATTCAGCACTGATAAGTTGTCACACTCTTGCTTAATATGTTAACATTCTGTCTGTAAACTGTATATGCATAGCTACCTTTTTGAAGCAATATTGAGATTTACTTAAGAACGTGGGGCCCAATAAATACCATCAATGGTGCCCAGTCCAAGAGATGGTGGATCCTATAGGTAAACACCACCTCATCATGCACTAAAACTTACTAAAAAAAAAAAAGATGTGAAGTTCACACATATAGAAAATGGACATTTTGTGAATACATATTACACGTATTGTAAAATAGATAGAGCTCATATGTAGAGTTTGTTTGATAAACTTTCCTACTACTTTGTCTAAATTAGAAGCAAATTGGTTGAACATTACTTCTACCTAAAATGGCAGAAAACGCACCTATCTTGGTGATGGACAGGACAGCTAGAGGGGATATGGAGGAGGCTGTTATTTTTTTTTTAATAGGTGTACTTTCACCAATTTGCTGATAATTCATTGAAAGTAGATGATCGGTACAATTGCTGCCAATGCATTTTTTAAAGCTGTATTGTCATGAGTCAAATTTGATCATGTTAGGTTCTTGCATAGGTCCTATAGCATTGATAAGTTTCCACCCTCTTTCCTACATACACACATCTCTCCTGCATACACACAACTCTACTACTATCACACACGCAATTTTCCGAAATACACACACAACTCTCCTCCATACACAAACACAGTTCTAACACATATAGCTTTTCTACAGCTTTGAAGTATGCACTCACACCTCTGTTACATACACGCACTGTTTTGCTACATACTTGTACACAGCTTTCTTACATACACCAACAGCTCTCTTATATACTCATGCAGCTCCACACACACAAACACTTATATATATATATATATATATATATATATATATATATATATATGTACACTCATCCATCGTATACATTACCACATCTTGAAATTCCTTCCAGGAATGTGACTGATCACATGACCTGAAAGGTTCAATGGCTAATCAACAACTTTGTTTGATTGGGACCCTATCCATGCCACCTCACATATCAGGAGTGTCGTTCTTCTTTTCATAAAGAGGTCCAAGGGCTAGTCTTGCAGAAGTTTTTTCAGCTACACAGGATGCGCAACATCCGTGTAAGTCCTGGTGACTTTCTCCCCTGCACTGCACCGATCAGATAGATCAGTGTAGGGCAGGAGAAAGGAGAACAGTTCTTTCAGTGATCATGAAGGATGCTGTCAGTGTTTTCCTCCATCAGAATAAGCAGCCTCTAGACTGTAAGAAACGCACACATTTTAACATCATTTTGATTGTCTAAAATTTACTGCAGCTAAAAATTACATTTGGTTTACAATGCATTTTGCCAGATATGTTGTCACTTGTCAAAGCTAAGAATTTTACATGCTGGGTTTTTTTATGGCACATTCAGCACTGATAAGTTGTCACACTCTTGCTTAATATGTTAACATTCTGTCTGTAAACTGTATATGCATAGCTACCTTTTTGAAGCAATATTGAGATTTACTTAAGAACGTGGGGCCCAATAAATACCATCAATGGTGCCCAGTCCAAGAGATGGTGGATCCTATAGGTAAACACCACCTCATCATGCACTAAAACTTACTAAAAAAAAAAAAGATGTGAAGTTCACACATATAGAAAATGGACATTTTGTGAATACATATTACACGTATTGTAAAATAGATAGAGCTCATATGTAGAGTTTGTTTGATAAACTTTCCTACTACTTTGTCTAAATTAGAAGCAAATTGGTTGAACATTACTTCTACCTAAAATGGCAGAAAACGCACCTATCTTGGTGATGGACAGGACAGCTAGAGGGGATATGGAGGAGGCTGTTATTTTTTTTTTAATAGGTGTACTTTCACCAATTTGCTGATAATTCATTGAAAGTAGATGATCGGTACAATTGCTGCCAATGCATTTTTTAAAGCTGTATTGTCATGAGTCAAATTTGATCATGTTAGGTTCTTGCATAGGTCCTATAGCATTGATAAGTTTCCACCCTCTTTCCTACATACACACATCTCTCCTGCATACACACAACTCTACTACTATCACACACGCAATTTTCCGAAATACACACACAACTCTCCTCCATACACAAACACAGTTCTAACACATATAGCTTTTCTACAGCTTTGAAGTATGCACTCACACCTCTGTTACATACACGCACTGTTTTGCTACATACTTGTACACAGCTTTCTTACATACACCAACAGCTCTCTTATATACTCATGCAGCTCCACACACACAAACACTTATATATATATATATATATATATATATATATGTACACTCATCCATCGTATACATTACCACATCTTGAAATTCCTTCCAGGAATGTGACTGATCACATGACCTGAAAGGTTCAATGGCTAATCAACAACTTTGTTTGATTGGGACCCTATCCATGCCACCTCACATATCAGGAGTGTCGTTCTTCTTTTCATAAAGAGGTCCAAGGGCTAGTCTTGCAGAAGTTTTTTCAGCTACACAGGATGCGCAACATCCGTGTAAGTCCTGGTGACTTTCTCCCCTGCACTGCACCGATCAGATAGATCAGTGTAGGGCAGGAGAAAGGAGAACAGTTCTTTCAGTGATCATGAAGGATGCTGTCAGTGTTTTCCTCCATCAGAATAAGCAGCCTCTAGACTGTAAGAAACGCACACATTTTAACATCATTTTGATTGTCTAAAATTTACTGCAGCTAAAAATTACATTTGGTTTACAATGCATTTTGCCAGATATGTTGTCACTTGTCAAAGCTAAGAATTTTACATGCTGGGTTTTTTTATGGCACATTTAGCACTGATAAGTTGTCACACTCTTGCTTAATATGTTAACATTCTGTCTGTAAACTGTATATGCATAGCTACCTTTTTGAAGCAATATTGAGATTTACTTAAGAACGTGGGGCCCAATAAATACCATCAATGGTGCCCAGTCCAAGAGATGGTGGATCCTATAGGTAAACACCACCTCATCATGCACTAAAACTTACTAAAAAAAAAAAAGATGTGAAGTTCACACATATAGAAAATGGACATTTTGTGAATACATATTACACGTATTGTAAAATAGATAGAGCTCATATGTAGAGTTTGTTTGATAAACTTTCCTACTACTTTGTCTAAATTAGAAGCAAATTGGTTGAACATTACTTCTACCTAAAATGGCAGAAAACGCACCTATCTTGGTGATGGACAGGACAGCTAGAGGGGATATGGAGGAGGCTGTTATTTTTTTTTTAATAGGTGTACTTTCACCAATTTGCTGATAATTCATTGAAAGTAGATGATCGGTACAATTGCTGCCAATGCATTTTTTAAAGCTGTATTGTCATGAGTCAAATTTGATCATGTTAGGTTCTTGCATAGGTCCTATAGCATTGATAAGTTTCCACCCTCTTTCCTACATACACACATCTCTCCTGCATACACACAACTCTACTACTATCACACACGCAATTTTCCGAAATACACACACAACTCTCCTCCATACACAAACACAGTTCTAACACATATAGCTTTTCTACAGCTTTGAAGTATGCACTCACACCTCTGTTACATACACGCACTGTTTTGCTACATACTTGTACACAGCTTTCTTACATACACCAACAGCTCTCTTATATACTCATGCAGCTCCACACACACAAACACTTATATATATATATATATATATATATATATATATGTACACTCATCCATCGTATACATTACCACATCTTGAAATTCCTTCCAGGAATGTGACTGATCACATGACCTGAAAGGTTCAATGGCTAATCAACAACTTTGTTTGATTGGGACCCTATCCATGCCACCTCACATATCAGGAGTGTCGTTCTTCTTTTCATAAAGAGGTCCAAGGGCTAGTCTTGCAGAAGTTTTTTCAGCTACACAGGATGCGCAACATCCGTGTAAGTCCTGGTGACTTTCTCCCCTGCACTGCACCGATCAGATAGATCAGTGTAGGGCAGGAGAAAGGAGAACAGTTCTTTCAGTGATCATGAAGGATGCTGTCAGTGTTTTCCTCCATCAGAATAAGCAGCCTCTAGACTGTAAGAAACGCACACATTTTAACATCATTTTGATTGTCTAAAATTTACTGCAGCTAAAAATTACATTTGGTTTACAATGCATTTTGCCAGATATGTTGTCACTTGTCAAAGCTAAGAATTTTACATGCTGGGTTTTTTTATGGCACATTCAGCACTGATAAGTTGTCACACTCTTGCTTAATATGTTAACATTCTGTCTGTAAACTGTATATGCATAGCTACCTTTTTGAAGCAATATTGAGATTTACTTAAGAACGTGGGGCCCAATAAATACCATCAATGGTGCCCAGTCCAAGAGATGGTGGATCCTATAGGTAAACACCACCTCATCATGCACTAAAACTTACTAAAAAAAAAAAAGATGTGAAGTTCACACATATAGAAAATGGACATTTTGTGAATACATATTACACGTATTGTAAAATAGATAGAGCTCATATGTAGAGTTTGTTTGATAAACTTTCCTACTACTTTGTCTAAATTAGAAGCAAATTGGTTGAACATTACTTCTACCTAAAATGGCAGAAAACGCACCTATCTTGGTGATGGACAGGACAGCTAGAGGGGATATGGAGGAGGCTGTTATTTTTTTTTTAATAGGTGTACTTTCACCAATTTGCTGATAATTCATTGAAAGTAGATGATCGGTACAATTGCTGCCAATGCATTTTTTAAAGCTGTATTGTCATGAGTCAAATTTGATCATGTTAGGTTCTTGCATAGGTCCTATAGCATTGATAAGTTTCCACCCTCTTTCCTACATACACACATCTCTCCTGCATACACACAACTCTACTACTATCACACACGCAATTTTCCGAAATACACACACAACTCTCCTCCATACACAAACACAGTTCTAACACATATAGCTTTTCTACAGCTTTGAAGTATGCACTCACACCTCTGTTACATACACGCACTGTTTTGCTACATACTTGTACACAGCTTTCTTACATACACCAACAGCTCTCTTATATACTCATGCAGCTCCACACACACAAACACTTATATATATATATATATATATATATATATATGTACACTCATCCATCGTATACATTACCACATCTTGAAATTCCTTCCAGGAATGTGACTGATCACATGACCTGAAAGGTTCAATGGCTAATCAACAACTTTGTTTGATTGGGACCCTATCCATGCCACCTCACATATCAGGAGTGTCGTTCTTCTTTTCATAAAGAGGTCCAAGGGCTAGTCTTGCAGAAGTTTTTTCAGCTACACAGGATGCGCAACATCCGTGTAAGTCCTGGTGACTTTCTCCCCTGCACTGCACCGATCAGATAGATCAGTGTAGGGCAGGAGAAAGGAGAACAGTTCTTTCAGTGATCATGAAGGATGCTGTCAGTGTTTTCCTCCATCAGAATAAGCAGCCTCTAGACTGTAAGAAACGCACACATTTTAACATCATTTTGATTGTCTAAAATTTACTGCAGCTAAAAATTACATTTGGTTTACAATGCATTTTGCCAGATATGTTGTCACTTGTCAAAGCTAAGAATTTTACATGCTGGGTTTTTTTATGGCACATTCAGCACTGATAAGTTGTCACACTCTTGCTTAATATGTTAACATTCTGTCTGTAAACTGTATATGCATAGCTACCTTTTTGAAGCAATATTGAGATTTACTTAAGAACGTGGGGCCCAATAAATACCATCAATGGTGCCCAGTCCAAGAGATGGTGGATCCTATAGGTAAACACCACCTCATCATGCACTAAAACTTACTAAAAAAAAAAAAGATGTGAAGTTCACACATATAGAAAATGGACATTTTGTGAATACATATTACACGTATTGTAAAATAGATAGAGCTCATATGTAGAGTTTGTTTGATAAACTTTCCTACTACTTTGTCTAAATTAGAAGCAAATTGGTTGAACATTACTTCTACCTAAAATGGCAGAAAACGCACCTATCTTGGTGATGGACAGGACAGCTAGAGGGGATATGGAGGAGGCTGTTATTTTTTTTTTAATAGGTGTACTTTCACCAATTTGCTGATAATTCATTGAAAGTAGATGATCGGTACAATTGCTGCCAATGCATTTTTTAAAGCTGTATTGTCATGAGTCAAATTTGATCATGTTAGGTTCTTGCATAGGTCCTATAGCATTGATAAGTTTCCACCCTCTTTCCTACATACACACATCTCTCCTGCATACACACAACTCTACTACTATCACACACGCAATTTTCCGAAATACACACACAACTCTCCTCCATACACAAACACAGTTCTAACACATATAGCTTTTCTACAGCTTTGAAGTATGCACTCACACCTCTGTTACATACACGCACTGTTTTGCTACATACTTGTACACAGCTTTCTTACATACACCAACAGCTCTCTTATATACTCATGCAGCTCCACACACACAAACACTTATATATATATATATATATATATATATATATATATATATATGTACACTCATCCATCGTATACATTACCACATCTTGAAATTCCTTCCAGGAATGTGACTGATCACATGACCTGAAAGGTTCAATGGCTAATCAACAACTTTGTTTGATTGGGACCCTATCCATGCCACCTCACATATCAGGAGTGTCGTTCTTCTTTTCATAAAGAGGTCCAAGGGCTAGTCTTGCAGAAGTTTTTTCAGCTACACAGGATGCGCAACATCCGTGTAAGTCCTGGTGACTTTCTCCCCTGCACTGCACCGATCAGATAGATCAGTGTAGGGCAGGAGAAAGGAGAACAGTTCTTTCAGTGATCATGAAGGATGCTGTCAGTGTTTTCCTCCATCAGAATAAGCAGCCTCTAGACTGTAAGAAACGCACACATTTTAACATCATTTTGATTGTCTAAAATTTACTGCAGCTAAAAATTACATTTGGTTTACAATGCATTTTGCCAGATATGTTGTCACTTGTCAAAGCTAAGAATTTTACATGCTGGGTTTTTTTATGGCACATTCAGCACTGATAAGTTGTCACACTCTTGCTTAATATGTTAACATTCTGTCTGTAAACTGTATATGCATAGCTACCTTTTTGAAGCAATATTGAGATTTACTTAAGAACGTGGGGCCCAATAAATACCATCAATGGTGCCCAGTCCAAGAGATGGTGGATCCTATAGGTAAACACCACCTCATCATGCACTAAAACTTACTAAAAAAAAAAAAGATGTGAAGTTCACACATATAGAAAATGGACATTTTGTGAATACATATTACACGTATTGTAAAATAGATAGAGCTCATATGTAGAGTTTGTTTGATAAACTTTCCTACTACTTTGTCTAAATTAGAAGCAAATTGGTTGAACATTACTTCTACCTAAAATGGCAGAAAACGCACCTATCTTGGTGATGGACAGGACAGCTAGAGGGGATATGGAGGAGGCTGTTATTTTTTTTTTAATAGGTGTACTTTCACCAATTTGCTGATAATTCATTGAAAGTAGATGATCGGTACAATTGCTGCCAATGCATTTTTTAAAGCTGTATTGTCATGAGTCAAATTTGATCATGTTAGGTTCTTGCATAGGTCCTATAGCATTGATAAGTTTCCACCCTCTTTCCTACATACACACATCTCTCCTGCATACACACAACTCTACTACTATCACACACGCAATTTTCCGAAATACACACACAACTCTCCTCCATACACAAACACAGTTCTAACACATATAGCTTTTCTACAGCTTTGAAGTATGCACTCACACCTCTGTTACATACACGCACTGTTTTGCTACATACTTGTACACAGCTTTCTTACATACACCAACAGCTCTCTTATATACTCATGCAGCTCCACACACACAAACACTTATATATATATATATATATATATATATATATATGTACACTCATCCATCGTATACATTACCACATCTTGAAATTCCTTCCAGGAATGTGACTGATCACATGACCTGAAAGGTTCAATGGCTAATCAACAACTTTGTTTGATTGGGACCCTATCCATGCCACCTCACATATCAGGAGTGTCGTTCTTCTTTTCATAAAGAGGTCCAAGGGCTAGTCTTGCAGAAGTTTTTTCAGCTACACAGGATGCGCAACATCCGTGTAAGTCCTGGTGACTTTCTCCCCTGCACTGCACCGATCAGATAGATCAGTGTAGGGCAGGAGAAAGGAGAACAGTTCTTTCAGTGATCATGAAGGATGCTGTCAGTGTTTTCCTCCATCAGAATAAGCAGCCTCTAGACTGTAAGAAACGCACACATTTTAACATCATTTTGATTGTCTAAAATTTACTGCAGCTAAAAATTACATTTGGTTTACAATGCATTTTGCCAGATATGTTGTCACTTGTCAAAGCTAAGAATTTTACATGCTGGGTTTTTTTATGGCACATTCAGCACTGATAAGTTGTCACACTCTTGCTTAATATGTTAACATTCTGTCTGTAAACTGTATATGCATAGCTACCTTTTTGAAGCAATATTGAGATTTACTTAAGAACGTGGGGCCCAATAAATACCATCAATGGTGCCCAGTCCAAGAGATGGTGGATCCTATAGGTAAACACCACCTCATCATGCACTAAAACTTACTAAAAAAAAAAAAGATGTGAAGTTCACACATATAGAAAATGGACATTTTGTGAATACATATTACACGTATTGTAAAATAGATAGAGCTCATATGTAGAGTTTGTTTGATAAACTTTCCTACTACTTTGTCTAAATTAGAAGCAAATTGGTTGAACATTACTTCTACCTAAAATGGCAGAAAACGCACCTATCTTGGTGATGGACAGGACAGCTAGAGGGGATATGGAGGAGGCTGTTATTTTTTTTTTAATAGGTGTACTTTCACCAATTTGCTGATAATTCATTGAAAGTAGATGATCGGTACAATTGCTGCCAATGCATTTTTTAAAGCTGTATTGTCATGAGTCAAATTTGATCATGTTAGGTTCTTGCATAGGTCCTATAGCATTGATAAGTTTCCACCCTCTTTCCTACATACACACATCTCTCCTGCATACACACAACTCTACTACTATCACACACGCAATTTTCCGAAATACACACACAACTCTCCTCCATACACAAACACAGTTCTAACACATATAGCTTTTCTACAGCTTTGAAGTATGCACTCACACCTCTGTTACATACACGCACTGTTTTGCTACATACTTGTACACAGCTTTCTTACATACACCAACAGCTCTCTTATATACTCATGCAGCTCCACACACACAAACACTTATATATATATATATATATATATATATATATATATGTACACTCATCCATCGTATACATTACCACATCTTGAAATTCCTTCCAGGAATGTGACTGATCACATGACCTGAAAGGTTCAATGGCTAATCAACAACTTTGTTTGATTGGGACCCTATCCATGCCACCTCACATATCAGGAGTGTCGTTCTTCTTTTCATAAAGAGGTCCAAGGGCTAGTCTTGCAGAAGTTTTTTCAGCTACACAGGATGCGCAACATCCGTGTAAGTCCTGGTGACTTTCTCCCCTGCACTGCACCGATCAGATAGATCAGTGTAGGGCAGGAGAAAGGAGAACAGTTCTTTCAGTGATCATGAAGGATGCTGTCAGTGTTTTCCTCCATCAGAATAAGCAGCCTCTAGACTGTAAGAAACGCACACATTTTAACATCATTTTGATTGTCTAAAATTTACTGCAGCTAAAAATTACATTTGGTTTACAATGCATTTTGCCAGATATGTTGTCACTTGTCAAAGCTAAGAATTTTACATGCTGGGTTTTTTTATGGCACATTCAGCACTGATAAGTTGTCACACTCTTGCTTAATATGTTAACATTCTGTCTGTAAACTGTATATGCATAGCTACCTTTTTGAAGCAATATTGAGATTTACTTAAGAACGTGGGGCCCAATAAATACCATCAATGGTGCCCAGTCCAAGAGATGGTGGATCCTATAGGTAAACACCACCTCATCATGCACTAAAACTTACTAAAAAAAAAAAAGATGTGAAGTTCACACATATAGAAAATGGACATTTTGTGAATACATATTACACGTATTGTAAAATAGATAGAGCTCATATGTAGAGTTTGTTTGATAAACTTTCCTACTACTTTGTCTAAATTAGAAGCAAATTGGTTGAACATTACTTCTACCTAAAATGGCAGAAAACGCACCTATCTTGGTGATGGACAGGACAGCTAGAGGGGATATGGAGGAGGCTGTTATTTTTTTTTTAATAGGTGTACTTTCACCAATTTGCTGATAATTCATTGAAAGTAGATGATCGGTACAATTGCTGCCAATGCATTTTTTAAAGCTGTATTGTCATGAGTCAAATTTGATCATGTTAGGTTCTTGCATAGGTCCTATAGCATTGATAAGTTTCCACCCTCTTTCCTACATACACACATCTCTCCTGCATACACACAACTCTACTACTATCACACACGCAATTTTCCGAAATACACACACAACTCTCCTCCATACACAAACACAGTTCTAACACATATAGCTTTTCTACAGCTTTGAAGTATGCACTCACACCTCTGTTACATACACGCACTGTTTTGCTACATACTTGTACACAGCTTTCTTACATACACCAACAGCTCTCTTATATACTCATGCAGCTCCACACACACAAACACTTATATATATATATATATATATATATATATATATATGTACACTCATCCATCGTATACATTACCACATCTTGAAATTCCTTCCAGGAATGTGACTGATCACATGACCTGAAAGGTTCAATGGCTAATCAACAACTTTGTTTGATTGGGACCCTATCCATGCCACCTCACATATCAGGAGTGTCGTTCTTCTTTTCATAAAGAGGTCCAAGGGCTAGTCTTGCAGAAGTTTTTTCAGCTACACAGGATGCGCAACATCCGTGTAAGTCCTGGTGACTTTCTCCCCTGCACTGCACCGATCAGATAGATCAGTGTAGGGCAGGAGAAAGGAGAACAGTTCTTTCAGTGATCATGAAGGATGCTGTCAGTGTTTTCCTCCATCAGAATAAGCAGCCTCTAGACTGTAAGAAACGCACACATTTTAACATCATTTTGATTGTCTAAAATTTACTGCAGCTAAAAATTACATTTGGTTTACAATGCATTTTGCCAGATATGTTGTCACTTGTCAAAGCTAAGAATTTTACATGCTGGGTTTTTTTATGGCACATTCAGCACTGATAAGTTGTCACACTCTTGCTTAATATGTTAACATTCTGTCTGTAAACTGTATATGCATAGCTACCTTTTTGAAGCAATATTGAGATTTACTTAAGAACGTGGGGCCCAATAAATACCATCAATGGTGCCCAGTCCAAGAGATGGTGGATCCTATAGGTAAACACCACCTCATCATGCACTAAAACTTACTAAAAAAAAAAAAGATGTGAAGTTCACACATATAGAAAATGGACATTTTGTGAATACATATTACACGTATTGTAAAATAGATAGAGCTCATATGTAGAGTTTGTTTGATAAACTTTCCTACTACTTTGTCTAAATTAGAAGCAAATTGGTTGAACATTACTTCTACCTAAAATGGCAGAAAACGCACCTATCTTGGTGATGGACAGGACAGCTAGAGGGGATATGGAGGAGGCTGTTATTTTTTTTTTAATAGGTGTACTTTCACCAATTTGCTGATAATTCATTGAAAGTAGATGATCGGTACAATTGCTGCCAATGCATTTTTTAAAGCTGTATTGTCATGAGTCAAATTTGATCATGTTAGGTTCTTGCATAGGTCCTATAGCATTGATAAGTTTCCACCCTCTTTCCTACATACACACATCTCTCCTGCATACACACAACTCTACTACTATCACACACGCAATTTTCCGAAATACACACACAACTCTCCTCCATACACAAACACAGTTCTAACACATATAGCTTTTCTACAGCTTTGAAGTATGCACTCACACCTCTGTTACATACACGCACTGTTTTGCTACATACTTGTACACAGCTTTCTTACATACACCAACAGCTCTCTTATATACTCATGCAGCTCCACACACACAAACACTTATATATATATATATATATATATATATATATATATGTACACTCATCCATCGTATACATTACCACATCTTGAAATTCCTTCCAGGAATGTGACTGATCACATGACCTGAAAGGTTCAATGGCTAATCAACAACTTTGTTTGATTGGGACCCTATCCATGCCACCTCACATATCAGGAGTGTCGTTCTTCTTTTCATAAAGAGGTCCAAGGGCTAGTCTTGCAGAAGTTTTTTCAGCTACACAGGATGCGCAACATCCGTGTAAGTCCTGGTGACTTTCTCCCCTGCACTGCACCGATCAGATAGATCAGTGTAGGGCAGGAGAAAGGAGAACAGTTCTTTCAGTGATCATGAAGGATGCTGTCAGTGTTTTCCTCCATCAGAATAAGCAGCCTCTAGACTGTAAGAAACGCACACATTTTAACATCATTTTGATTGTCTAAAATTTACTGCAGCTAAAAATTACATTTGGTTTACAATGCATTTTGCCAGATATGTTGTCACTTGTCAAAGCTAAGAATTTTACATGCTGGGTTTTTTTATGGCACATTCAGCACTGATAAGTTGTCACACTCTTGCTTAATATGTTAACATTCTGTCTGTAAACTGTATATGCATAGCTACCTTTTTGAAGCAATATTGAGATTTACTTAAGAACGTGGGGCCCAATAAATACCATCAATGGTGCCCAGTCCAAGAGATGGTGGATCCTATAGGTAAACACCACCTCATCATGCACTAAAACTTACTAAAAAAAAAAAAGATGTGAAGTTCACACATATAGAAAATGGACATTTTGTGAATACATATTACACGTATTGTAAAATAGATAGAGCTCATATGTAGAGTTTGTTTGATAAACTTTCCTACTACTTTGTCTAAATTAGAAGCAAATTGGTTGAACATTACTTCTACCTAAAATGGCAGAAAACGCACCTATCTTGGTGATGGACAGGACAGCTAGAGGGGATATGGAGGAGGCTGTTATTTTTTTTTTAATAGGTGTACTTTCACCAATTTGCTGATAATTCATTGAAAGTAGATGATCGGTACAATTGCTGCCAATGCATTTTTTAAAGCTGTATTGTCATGAGTCAAATTTGATCATGTTAGGTTCTTGCATAGGTCCTATAGCATTGATAAGTTTCCACCCTCTTTCCTACATACACACATCTCTCCTGCATACACACAACTCTACTACTATCACACACGCAATTTTCCGAAATACACACACAACTCTCCTCCATACACAAACACAGTTCTAACACATATAGCTTTTCTACAGCTTTGAAGTATGCACTCACACCTCTGTTACATACACGCACTGTTTTGCTACATACTTGTACACAGCTTTCTTACATACACCAACAGCTCTCTTATATACTCATGCAGCTCCACACACACAAACACTTATATATATATATATATATATGTACACTCATCCATCGTATACATTACCACATCTTGAAATTCCTTCCAGGAATGTGACTGATCACATGACCTGAAAGGTTCAATGGCTAATCAACAACTTTGTTTGATTGGGACCCTATCCATGCCACCTCACATATCAGGAGTGTCGTTCTTCTTTTCATAAAGAGGTCCAAGGGCTAGTCTTGCAGAAGTTTTTTCAGCTACACAGGATGCGCAACATCCGTGTAAGTCCTGGTGACTTTCTCCCCTGCACTGCACCGATCAGATAGATCAGTGTAGGGCAGGAGAAAGGAGAACAGTTCTTTCAGTGATCATGAAGGATGCTGTCAGTGTTTTCCTCCATCAGAATAAGCAGCCTCTAGACTGTAAGAAACGCACACATTTTAACATCATTTTGATTGTCTAAAATTTACTGCAGCTAAAAATTACATTTGGTTTACAATGCATTTTGCCAGATATGTTGTCACTTGTCAAAGCTAAGAATTTTACATGCTGGGTTTTTTTATGGCACATTTAGCACTGATAAGTTGTCACACTCTTGCTTAATATGTTAACATTCTGTCTGTAAACTGTATATGCATAGCTACCTTTTTGAAGCAATATTGAGATTTACTTAAGAACGTGGGGCCCAATAAATACCATCAATGGTGCCCAGTCCAAGAGATGGTGGATCCTATAGGTAAACACCACCTCATCATGCACTAAAACTTACTAAAAAAAAAAAAGATGTGAAGTTCACACATATAGAAAATGGACATTTTGTGAATACATATTACACGTATTGTAAAATAGATAGAGCTCATATGTAGAGTTTGTTTGATAAACTTTCCTACTACTTTGTCTAAATTAGAAGCAAATTGGTTGAACATTACTTCTACCTAAAATGGCAGAAAACGCACCTATCTTGGTGATGGACAGGACAGCTAGAGGGGATATGGAGGAGGCTGTTATTTTTTTTTTAATAGGTGTACTTTCACCAATTTGCTGATAATTCATTGAAAGTAGATGATCGGTACAATTGCTGCCAATGCATTTTTTAAAGCTGTATTGTCATGAGTCAAATTTGATCATGTTAGGTTCTTGCATAGGTCCTATAGCATTGATAAGTTTCCACCCTCTTTCCTACATACACACATCTCTCCTGCATACACACAACTCTACTACTATCACACACGCAATTTTCCGAAATACACACACAACTCTCCTCCATACACAAACACAGTTCTAACACATATAGCTTTTCTACAGCTTTGAAGTATGCACTCACACCTCTGTTACATACACGCACTGTTTTGCTACATACTTGTACACAGCTTTCTTACATACACCAACAGCTCTCTTATATACTCATGCAGCTCCACACACACAAACACTTATATATATATATATATATATATATATATATATGTACACTCATCCATCGTATACATTACCACATCTTGAAATTCCTTCCAGGAATGTGACTGATCACATGACCTGAAAGGTTCAATGGCTAATCAACAACTTTGTTTGATTGGGACCCTATCCATGCCACCTCACATATCAGGAGTGTCGTTCTTCTTTTCATAAAGAGGTCCAAGGGCTAGTCTTGCAGAAGTTTTTTCAGCTACACAGGATGCGCAACATCCGTGTAAGTCCTGGTGACTTTCTCCCCTGCACTGCACCGATCAGATAGATCAGTGTAGGGCAGGAGAAAGGAGAACAGTTCTTTCAGTGATCATGAAGGATGCTGTCAGTGTTTTCCTCCATCAGAATAAGCAGCCTCTAGACTGTAAGAAACGCACACATTTTAACATCATTTTGATTGTCTAAAATTTACTGCAGCTAAAAATTACATTTGGTTTACAATGCATTTTGCCAGATATGTTGTCACTTGTCAAAGCTAAGAATTTTACATGCTGGGTTTTTTTATGGCACATTTAGCACTGATAAGTTGTCACACTCTTGCTTAATATGTTAACATTCTGTCTGTAAACTGTATATGCATAGCTACCTTTTTGAAGCAATATTGAGATTTACTTAAGAACGTGGGGCCCAATAAATACCATCAATGGTGCCCAGTCCAAGAGATGGTGGATCCTATAGGTAAACACCACCTCATCATGCACTAAAACTTACTAAAAAAAAAAAAGATGTGAAGTTCACACATATAGAAAATGGACATTTTGTGAATACATATTACACGTATTGTAAAATAGATAGAGCTCATATGTAGAGTTTGTTTGATAAACTTTCCTACTACTTTGTCTAAATTAGAAGCAAATTGGTTGAACATTACTTCTACCTAAAATGGCAGAAAACGCACCTATCTTGGTGATGGACAGGACAGCTAGAGGGGATATGGAGGAGGCTGTTATTTTTTTTTTAATAGGTGTACTTTCACCAATTTGCTGATAATTCATTGAAAGTAGATGATCGGTACAATTGCTGCCAATGCATTTTTTAAAGCTGTATTGTCATGAGTCAAATTTGATCATGTTAGGTTCTTGCATAGGTCCTATAGCATTGATAAGTTTCCACCCTCTTTCCTACATACACACATCTCTCCTGCATACACACAACTCTACTACTATCACACACGCAATTTTCCGAAATACACACACAACTCTCCTCCATACACAAACACAGTTCTAACACATATAGCTTTTCTACAGCTTTGAAGTATGCACTCACACCTCTGTTACATACACGCACTGTTTTGCTACATACTTGTACACAGCTTTCTTACATACACCAACAGCTCTCTTATATACTCATGCAGCTCCACACACACAAACACTTATATATATATATATATATATATATGTACACTCATCCATCGTATACATTACCACATCTTGAAATTCCTTCCAGGAATGTGACTGATCACATGACCTGAAAGGTTCAATGGCTAATCAACAACTTTGTTTGATTGGGACCCTATCCATGCCACCTCACATATCAGGAGTGTCGTTCTTCTTTTCATAAAGAGGTCCAAGGGCTAGTCTTGCAGAAGTTTTTTCAGCTACACAGGATGCGCAACATCCGTGTAAGTCCTGGTGACTTTCTCCCCTGCACTGCACCGATCAGATAGATCAGTGTAGGGCAGGAGAAAGGAGAACAGTTCTTTCAGTGATCATGAAGGATGCTGTCAGTGTTTTCCTCCATCAGAATAAGCAGCCTCTAGACTGTAAGAAACGCACACATTTTAACATCATTTTGATTGTCTAAAATTTACTGCAGCTAAAAATTACATTTGGTTTACAATGCATTTTGCCAGATATGTTGTCACTTGTCAAAGCTAAGAATTTTACATGCTGGGTTTTTTTATGGCACATTTAGCACTGATAAGTTGTCACACTCTTGCTTAATATGTTAACATTCTGTCTGTAAACTGTATATGCATAGCTACCTTTTTGAAGCAATATTGAGATTTACTTAAGAACGTGGGGCCCAATAAATACCATCAATGGTGCCCAGTCCAAGAGATGGTGGATCCTATAGGTAAACACCACCTCATCATGCACTAAAACTTACTAAAAAAAAAAAAGATGTGAAGTTCACACATATAGAAAATGGACATTTTGTGAATACATATTACACGTATTGTAAAATAGATAGAGCTCATATGTAGAGTTTGTTTGATAAACTTTCCTACTACTTTGTCTAAATTAGAAGCAAATTGGTTGAACATTACTTCTACCTAAAATGGCAGAAAACGCACCTATCTTGGTGATGGACAGGACAGCTAGAGGGGATATGGAGGAGGCTGTTATTTTTTTTTTAATAGGTGTACTTTAACCAATTTGCTGATAATTCATTGAAAGTAGATGATCGGTACAATTGCTGCCAATGCATTTTTTAAAGCTGTATTGTCATGAGTCAAACTTGATCATGTTAGGTTCTTGCATAGGTCCTATAGCATTGATAAGTTTCCACCCTCTTTCCTACATACACACATCTCTCCTGCATACACACAACTCTACTACTATCACACACGCAATTTTCCGAAATACACACACAACTCTCCTCGATACACAAACACAGTTCTAACACATATAGCTTTTCTACAGCTTTGAAGTATGCACTCACACCTCTGTTACATACACGCACTGTTTTGCTACATACTTGTACACAGCTTTCTTACATACACCAACAGCTCTCTTATATACTCATGCAGCTCCACACACACAAACACTTATATATATATATATATATATATATATATGTACACTCATCCATCGTATACATTACCACATCTTGAAATTCCTTCCAGGAATGTGACTGATCACATGACCTGAAAGGTTCAATGGCTAATCAACAACTTTGTTTGATTGGGACCCTATCCATGCCACCTCACATATCAGGAGTGTCGTTCTTCTTTTCATAAAGAGGTCCAAGGGCTAGTCTTGCAGAAGTTTTTTCAGCTACACAGGATGCGCAACATCCGTGTAAGTCCTGGTGACTTTCTCCCCTGCACTGCACCGATCAGATAGATCAGTGTAGGGCAGGAGAAAGGAGAACAGTTCTTTCAGTGATCATGAAGGATGCTGTCAGTGTTTTCCTCCATCAGAATAAGCAGCCTCTAGACTGTAAGAAACGCACACATTTTAACATCATTTTGATTGTCTAAAATTTACTGCAGCTAAAAATTACATTTGGTTTACAATGCATTTTGCCAGATATGTTGTCACTTGTCAAAGCTAAGAATTTTACATGCTGGGTTTTTTTATGGCACATTTAGCACTGATAAGTTGTCACACTCTTGCTTAATATGTTAACATTCTGTCTGTAAACTGTATATGCATAGCTACCTTTTTGAAGCAATATTGAGATTTACTTAAGAACGTGGGGCCCAATAAATACCATCAATGGTGCCCAGTCCAAGAGATGGTGGATCCTATAGGTAAACACCACCTCATCATGCACTAAAACTTACTAAAAAAAAAAAAGATGTGAAGTTCACACATATAGAAAATGGACATTTTGTGAATACATATTACACGTATTGTAAAATAGATAGAGCTCATATGTAGAGTTTGTTTGATAAACTTTCCTACTACTTTGTCTAAATTAGAAGCAAATTGGTTGAACATTACTTCTACCTAAAATGGCAGAAAACGCACCTATCTTGGTGATGGACAGGACAGCTAGAGGGGATATGGAGGAGGCTGTTATTTTTTTTTTAATAGGTGTACTTTCACCAATTTGCTGATAATTCATTGAAAGTAGATGATCGGTACAATTGCTGCCAATGCATTTTTTAAAGCTGTATTGTCATGAGTCAAACTTGATCATGTTAGGTTCTTGCATAGGTCCTATAGCATTGATAAGTTTCCACCCTCTTTCCTACATACACACATCTCTCCTGCATACACACAACTCTACTACTATCACACACGCAATTTTCCGAAATACACACACAACTCTCCTCCATACACAAACACAGTTCTAACACATATAGCTTTTCTACAGCTTTGAAGTATGCACTCACACCTCTGTTACATACACGCACTGTTTTGCTACATACTTGTACACAGCTTTCTTACATACACCAACAGCTCTCTTATATACTCATGCAGCTCCACACACACAAACACTTATATATATATATATATATATATATATGTACACTCATCCATCGTATACATTACCACATCTTGAAATTCCTTCCAGGAATGTGACTGATCACATGACCTGAAAGGTTCAATGGCTAATCAACAACTTTGTTTGATTGGGACCCTATCCATGCCACCTCACATATCAGGAGTGTCGTTCTTCTTTTCATAAAGAGGTCCAAGGGCTAGTCTTGCAGAAGTTTTTTCAGCTACACAGGATGCGCAACATCCGTGTAAGTCCTGGTGACTTTCTCCCCTGCACTGCACCGATCAGATAGATCAGTGTAGGGCAGGAGAAAGGAGAACAGTTCTTTCAGTGATCATGAAGGATGCTGTCAGTGTTTTCCTCCATCAGAATAAGCAGCCTCTAGACTGTAAGAAACGCACACATTTTAACATCATTTTGATTGTCTAAAATTTACTGCAGCTAAAAATTACATTTGGTTTACAATGCATTTTGCCAGATATGTTGTCACTTGTCAAAGCTAAGAATTTTACATGCTGGGTTTTTTTATGGCACATTTAGCACTGATAAGTTGTCACACTCTTGCTTAATATGTTAACATTCTGTCTGTAAACTGTATATGCATAGCTACCTTTTTGAAGCAATATTGAGATTTACTTAAGAACGTGGGGCCCAATAAATACCATCAATGGTGCCCAGTCCAAGAGATGGTGGATCCTATAGGTAAACACCACCTCATCATGCACTAAAACTTACTAAAAAAAAAAAAGATGTGAAGTTCACACATATAGAAAATGGACATTTTGTGAATACATATTACACGTATTGTAAAATAGATAGAGCTCATATGTAGAGTTTGTTTGATAAACTTTCCTACTACTTTGTCTAAATTAGAAGCAAATTGGTTGAACATTACTTCTACCTAAAATGGCAGAAAACGCACCTATCTTGGTGATGGACAGGACAGCTAGAGGGGATATGGAGGAGGCTGTTATTTTTTTTTTAATAGGTGTACTTTAACCAATTTGCTGATAATTCATTGAAAGTAGATGATCGGTACAATTGCTGCCAATGCATTTTTTAAAGCTGTATTGTCATGAGTCAAACTTGATCATGTTAGGTTCTTGCATAGGTCCTATAGCATTGATAAGTTTCCACCCTCTTTCCTACATACACACATCTCTCCTGCATACACACAACTCTACTACTATCACACACGCAATTTTCCGAAATACACACACAACTCTCCTCGATACACAAACACAGTTCTAACACATATAGCTTTTCTACAGCTTTGAAGTATGCACTCACACCTCTGTTACATACACGCACTGTTTTGCTACATACTTGTACACAGCTTTCTTACATACACCAACAGCTCTCTTATATACTCATGCAGCTCCACACACACAAACACTTATATATATATATATATATATATATATATGTACACTCATCCATCGTATACATTACCACATCTTGAAATTCCTTCCAGGAATGTGACTGATCACATGACCTGAAAGGTTCAATGGCTAATCAACAACTTTGTTTGATTGGGACCCTATCCATGCCACCTCACATATCAGGAGTGTCGTTCTTCTTTTCATAAAGAGGTCCAAGGGCTAGTCTTGCAGAAGTTTTTTCAGCTACACAGGATGCGCAACATCCGTGTAAGTCCTGGTGACTTTCTCCCCTGCACTGCACCGATCAGATAGATCAGTGTAGGGCAGGAGAAAGGAGAACAGTTCTTTCAGTGATCATGAAGGATGCTGTCAGTGTTTTCCTCCATCAGAATAAGCAGCCTCTAGACTGTAAGAAACGCACACATTTTAACATCATTTTGATTGTCTAAAATTTACTGCAGCTAAAAATTACATTTGGTTTACAATGCATTTTGCCAGATATGTTGTCACTTGTCAAAGCTAAGAATTTTACATGCTGGGTTTTTTTATGGCACATTTAGCACTGATAAGTTGTCACACTCTTGCTTAATATGTTAACATTCTGTCTGTAAACTGTATATGCATAGCTACCTTTTTGAAGCAATATTGAGATTTACTTAAGAACGTGGGGCCCAATAAATACCATCAATGGTGCCCAGTCCAAGAGATGGTGGATCCTATAGGTAAACACCACCTCATCATGCACTAAAACTTACTAAAAAAAAAAAAGATGTGAAGTTCACACATATAGAAAATGGACATTTTGTGAATACATATTACACGTATTGTAAAATAGATAGAGCTCATATGTAGAGTTTGTTTGATAAACTTTCCTACTACTTTGTCTAAATTAGAAGCAAATTGGTTGAACATTACTTCTACCTAAAATGGCAGAAAACGCACCTATCTTGGTGATGGACAGGACAGCTAGAGGGGATATGGAGGAGGCTGTTATTTTTTTTTTAATAGGTGTACTTTCACCAATTTGCTGATAATTCATTGAAAGTAGATGATCGGTACAATTGCTGCCAATGCATTTTTTAAAGCTGTATTGTCATGAGTCAAACTTGATCATGTTAGGTTCTTGCATAGGTCCTATAGCATTGATAAGTTTCCACCCTCTTTCCTACATACACACATCTCTCCTGCATACACACAACTCTACTACTATCACACACGCAATTTTCCGAAATACACACACAACTCTCCTCCATACACAAACACAGTTCTAACACATATAGCTTTTCTACAGCTTTGAAGTATGCACTCACACCTCTGTTACATACACGCACTGTTTTGCTACATACTTGTACACAGCTTTCTTACATACACCAACAGCTCTCTTATATACTCATGCAGCTCCACACACAGAAACACTTATATATATATATATATATATATATATGTACACTCATCCATCGTATACATTACCACATCTTGAAATTCCTTCCAGGAATGTGACTGATCACATGACCTGAAAGGTTCAATGGCTAATCAACAACTTTGTTTGATTGGGACCCTATCCATGCCACCTCACATATCAGGAGTGTCGTTCTTCTTTTCATAAAGAGGTCCAAGGGCTAGTCTTGCAGAAGTTTTTTCAGCTACACAGGATGCGCAACATCCGTGTAAGTCCTGGTGACTTTCTCCCCTGCACTGCACCGATCAGATAGATCAGTGTAGGGCAGGAGAAAGGAGAACAGTTCTTTCAGTGATCATGAAGGATGCTGTCAGTGTTTTCCTCCATCAGAATAAGCAGCCTCTAGACTGTAAGAAACGCACACATTTTAACATCATTTTGATTGTCTAAAATTTACTGCAGCTAAAAATTACATTTGGTTTACAATGCATTTTGCCAGATATGTTGTCACTTGTCAAAGCTAAGAATTTTACATGCTGGGTTTTTTTATGGCACATTTAGCACTGATAAGTTGTCACACTCTTGCTTAATATGTTAACATTCTGTCTGTAAACTGTATATGCATAGCTACCTTTTTGAAGCAATATTGAGATTTACTTAAGAACGTGGGGCCCAATAAATACCATCAATGGTGCCCAGTCCAAGAGATGGTGGATCCTATAGGTAAACACCACCTCATCATGCACTAAAACTTACTAAAAAAAAAAAAGATGTGAAGTTCACACATATAGAAAATGGACATTTTGTGAATACATATTACACGTATTGTAAAATAGATAGAGCTCATATGTAGAGTTTGTTTGATAAACTTTCCTACTACTTTGTCTAAATTAGAAGCAAATTGGTTGAACATTGCTTCTACCTAAAATGGCAGAAAACGCACCTATCTTGGTGATGGACAGGACAGCTAGAGGGGATATGGAGGAGGCTGTTATTTTTTTTTTAATAGGTGTACTTTCACCAATTTGCTGATAATTCATTGAAAGTAGATGATCGGTACAATTGCTGCCAATGCATTTTTTAAAGCTGTATTGTCATGAGTCAAATTTGATCATGTTAGGTTCTTGCATAGGTCCTATAGCATTGATAAGTTTCCACCCTCTTTCCTACATACACACATCTCTCCTGCATACACACAACTCTACTACTATCACACACGCAATTTTCCGAAATACACACACAACTCTCCTCCATACACAAACACAGTTCTAACACATATAGCTTTTCTACAGCTTTGAAGTATGCACTCACACCTCTGTTACATACACGCACTGTTTTGCTACATACTTGTACACAGCTTTCTTACATACACCAACAGCTCTCTTATATACTCATGCAGCTCCACACACACAAACACTTATATATATATATATATATATATATATATGTACACTCATCCATCGTATACATTACCACATCTTGAAATTCCTTCCAGGAATGTGACTGATCACATGACCTGAAAGGTTCAATGGCTAATCAACAACTTTGTTTGATTGGGACCCTATCCATGCCACCTCACATATCAGGAGTGTCGTTCTTCTTTTCATAAAGAGGTCCAAGGGCTAGTCTTGCAGAAGTTTTTTCAGCTACACAGGATGCGCAACATCCGTGCAAGTCCTGGTGACTTTCTCCCCTGCACTGCACCGATCAGATAGATCAGTGTGGGGCAGGAGAAAGGAGAACAGTTCTTTCAGTGATCATGAAGGATGCTGTCAGTGTTTTCCTCCATCAGAATAAGCAGCCTCTAGACTGTAAGAAACGCACACATTTTAACATCATTTTGATTGTCTAAAATTTACTGCAGCTAAAAATTACATTTGGTTTACAATGCATTTTGCCAGATATGTTGTCACTTGTCAAAGCTAAGAATTTTACATGCTGGGTTTTTTTATGGCACATTTAGCACTGATAAGTTGTCACACTCTTGCTTAATATGTTAACATTCTGTCTGTAAACTGTATATGCATAGCTACCTTTTTGAAGCAATATTGAGATTTACTTAAGAACGTGGGGCCCAATAAATACCATCAATGGTGCCCAGTCCAAGAGATGGTGGATCCTATAGGTAAACACCACCTCATCATGCACTAAAACTTACTAAAAAAAAAAAAGATGTGAAGTTCACACATATAGAAAATGGACATTTTGTGAATACATATTACACGTATTGTAAAATAGATAGAGCTCATATGTAGAGTTTGTTTGATAAACTTTCCTACTACTTTGTCTAAATTAGAAGCAAATTGGTTGAACATTACTTCTACCTAAAATGGCAGAAAACGCACCTATCTTGGTGATGGACAGGACAGCTAGAGGGGATATGGAGGAGGCTGTTATTTTTTTTTTAATAGGTGTACTTTCACCAATTTGCTGATAATTCATTGAAAGTAGATGATCGGTACAATTGCTGCCAATGCATTTTTTAAAGCTGTATTGTCATGAGTCAAATTTGATCATGTTAGGTTCTTGCATAGGTCCTATAGCATTGATAAGTTTCCACCCTCTTTCCTACATACACACATCTCTCCTGCATACACACAACTCTACTACTATCACACACGCAATTTTCCGAAATACACACACAACTCTCCTCCATACACAAACACAGTTCTAACACATATAGCTTTTCTACAGCTTTGAAGTATGCACTCACACCTCTGTTACATACACGCACTGTTTTGCTACATACTTGTACACAGCTTTCTTACATACACCAACAGCTCTCTTATATACTCATGCAGCTCCACACACACAAACACTTATATATATATATATATATATATATGTACACTCATCCATCGTATACATTACCACATCTTGAAATTCCTTCCAGGAATGTGACTGATCACATGACCTGAAAGGTTCAATGGCTAATCAACAACTTTGTTTGATTGGGACCCTATCCATGCCACCTCACATATCAGGAGTGTCGTTCTTCTTTTCATAAAGAGGTCCAAGGGCTAGTCTTGCAGAAGTTTTTTCAGCTACACAGGATGCGCAACATCCGTGCAAGTCCTGGTGACTTTCTCCCCTGCACTGCACCGATCAGATAGATCAGTGTGGGGCAGGAGAAAGGAGAACAGTTCTTTCAGTGATCATGAAGGATGCTGTCAGTGTTTTCCTCCATCAGAATAAGCAGCCTCTAGACTGTAAGAAACACACACATTTTAACATCATTTTGATTGTCTAAAATTTACTGCAGCTAAAAATTACATTTGGTTTACAATGCATTTTGCCAGATATGTTGTCACTTGTCAAAGCTAAGAATTTTACATGCTGGGTTTTTTTATGGCACATTTAGCACTGATAAGTTGTCACACTCTTGCTTAATATGTTAACATTCTGTCTGTAAACTGTATATGCATAGCTACCTTTTTGAAGCAATATTGAGATTTACTTAAGAACGTGGGGCCCAATAAATACCATCAATGGTGCCCAGTCCAAGAGATGGTGGATCCTATAGGTAAACACCACCTCATCATGCACTAAAACTTACTAAAAAAAAAAAAGATGTGAAGTTCACACATATAGAAAATGGACATTTTGTGAATACATATTACACGTATTGTAAAATAGATAGAGCTCATATGTAGAGTTTGTTTGATAAACTTTCCTACTACTTTGTCTAAATTAGAAGCAAATTGGTTGAACATTACTTCTACCTAAAATGGCAGAAAACGCACCTATCTTGGTGATGGACAGGACAGCTAGAGGGGATATGGAGGAGGCTGTTATTTTTTTTTTAATAGGTGTACTTTCACCAATTTGCTGATAATTCATTGAAAGTAGATGATCGGTACAATTGCTGCCAATGCATTTTTTAAAGCTGTATTGTCATGAGTCAAATTTGATCATGTTAGGTTCTTGCATAGGTCCTATAGCATTGATAAGTTTCCACCCTCTTTCCTACATACACACATCTCTCCTGCATACACACAACTCTACTACTATCACACACGCAATTTTCCGAAATACACACACAACTCTCCTCCATACACAAACACAGTTCTAACACATATAGCTTTTCTACAGCTTTGAAGTATGCACTCACACCTCTGTTACATACACGCACTGTTTTGCTACATACTTGTACACAGCTTTCTTACATACACCAACAGCTCTCTTATATACTCATGCAGCTCCACACACACAAACACTTATATATATATATATATATATATATATATATATATATGTACACTCATCCATCGTATACATTACCACATCTTGAAATTCCTTCCAGGAATGTGACTGATCACATGACCTGAAAGGTTCAATGGCTAATCAACAACTTTGTTTGATTGGGACCCTATCCATGCCACCTCACATATCAGGAGTGTCGTTCTTCTTTTCATAAAGAGGTCCAAGGGCTAGTCTTGCAGAAGTTTTTTCAGCTACACAGGATGCGCAACATCCGTGTAAGTCCTGGTGACTTTCTCCCCTGCACTGCACCGATCAGATAGATCAGTGTAGGGCAGGAGAAAGGAGAACAGTTCTTTCAGTGATCATGAAGGATGCTGTCAGTGTTTTCCTCCATCAGAATAAGCAGCCTCTAGACTGTAAGAAACGCACACATTTTAACATCATTTTGATTGTCTAAAATTTACTGCAGCTAAAAATTACATTTGGTTTACAATGCATTTTGCCAGATATGTTGTCACTTGTCAAAGCTAAGAATTTTACATGCTGGGTTTTTTTATGGCACATTTAGCACTGATAAGTTGTCACACTCTTGCTTAATATGTTAACATTCTGTCTGTAAACTGTATATGCATAGCTACCTTTTTGAAGCAATATTGAGATTTACTTAAGAACGTGGGGCCCAATAAATACCATCAATGGTGCCCAGTCCAAGAGATGGTGGATCCTATAGGTAAACACCACCTCATCATGCACTAAAACTTACTAAAAAAAAAAAAGATGTGAAGTTCACACATATAGAAAATGGACATTTTGTGAATACATATTACACGTATTGTAAAATAGATAGAGCTCATATGTAGAGTTTGTTTGATAAACTTTCCTACTACTTTGTCTAAATTAGAAGCAAATTGGTTGAACATTGCTTCTACCTAAAATGGCAGAAAACGCACCTATCTTGGTGATGGACAGGACAGCTAGAGGGGATATGGAGGAGGCTGTTATTTTTTTTTTAATAGGTGTACTTTCACCAATTTGCTGATAATTCATTGAAAGTAGATGATCGGTACAATTGCTGCCAATGCATTTTTTAAAGCTGTATTGTCATGAGTCAAATTTGATCATGTTAGGTTCTTGCATAGGTCCTATAGCATTGATAAGTTTCCACCCTCTTTCCTACATACACACATCTCTCCTGCATACACACAACTCTACTACTATCACACACGCAATTTTCCGAAATACACACACAACTCTCCTCCATACACAAACACAGTTCTAACACATATAGCTTTTCTACAGCTTTGAAGTATGCACTCACACCTCTGTTACATACACGCACTGTTTTGCTACATACTTGTACACAGCTTTCTTACATACACCAACAGCTCTCTTATATACTCATGCAGCTCCACACACACAAACACTTATATATATATATATATATATATATATGTACACTCATCCATCGTATACATTACCACATCTTGAAATTCCTTCCAGGAATGTGACTGATCACATGACCTGAAAGGTTCAATGGCTAATCAACAACTTTGTTTGATTGGGACCCTATCCATGCCACCTCACATATCAGGAGTGTCGTTCTTCTTTTCATAAAGAGGTCCAAGGGCTAGTCTTGCAGAAGTTTTTTCAGCTACACAGGATGCGCAACATCCGTGTAAGTCCTGGTGACTTTCTCCCCTGCACTGCACCGATCAGATAGATCAGTGTAGGGCAGGAGAAAGGAGAACAGTTCTTTCAGTGATCATGAAGGATGCTGTCAGTGTTTTCCTCCATCAGAATAAGCAGCCTCTAGACTGTAAGAAACGCACACATTTTAACATCATTTTGATTGTCTAAAATTTACTGCAGCTAAAAATTACATTTGGTTTACAATGCATTTTGCCAGATATGTTGTCACTTGTCAAAGCTAAGAATTTTACATGCTGGGTTTTTTTATGGCACATTTAGCACTGATAAGTTGTCACACTCTTGCTTAATATGTTAACATTCTGTCTGTAAACTGTATATGCATAGCTACCTTTTTGAAGCAATATTGAGATTTACTTAAGAACGTGGGGCCCAATAAATACCATCAATGGTGCCCAGTCCAAGAGATGGTGGATCCTATAGGTAAACACCACCTCATCATGCACTAAAACTTACTAAAAAAAAAAAAGATGTGAAGTTCACACATATAGAAAATGGACATTTTGTGAATACATATTACACGTATTGTAAAATAGATAGAGCTCATATGTAGAGTTTGTTTGATAAACTTTCCTACTACTTTGTCTAAATTAGAAGCAAATTGGTTGAACATTGCTTCTACCTAAAATGGCAGAAAACGCACCTATCTTGGTGATGGACAGGACAGCTAGAGGGGATATGGAGGAGGCTGTTATTTTTTTTTTAATAGGTGTACTTTCACCAATTTGCTGATAATTCATTGAAAGTAGATGATCGGTACAATTGCTGCCAATGCATTTTTTAAAGCTGTATTGTCATGAGTCAAATTTGATCATGTTAGGTTCTTGCATAGGTCCTATAGCATTGATAAGTTTCCACCCTCTTTCCTACATACACACATCTCTCCTGCATACACACAACTCTACTACTATCACACACGCAATTTTCCGAAATACACACACAACTCTCCTCCATACACAAACACAGTTCTAACACATATAGCTTTTCTACAGCTTTGAAGTATGCACTCACACCTCTGTTACATACACGCACTGTTTTGCTACATACTTGTACACAGCTTTCTTACATACACCAACAGCTCTCTTATATACTCATGCAGCTCCACACACACAAACACTTATATATATATATATATATATATATATGTACACTCATCCATCGTATACATTACCACATCTTGAAATTCCTTCCAGGAATGTGACTGATCACATGACCTGAAAGGTTCAATGGCTAATCAACAACTTTGTTTGATTGGGACCCTATCCATGCCACCTCACATATCAGGAGTGTCGTTCTTCTTTTCATAAAGAGGTCCAAGGGCTAGTCTTGCAGAAGTTTTTTCAGCTACACAGGATGCGCAACATCCGTGCAAGTCCTGGTGACTTTCTCCCCTGCACTGCACCGATCAGATAGATCAGTGTGGGGCAGGAGAAAGGAGAACAGTTCTTTCAGTGATCATGAAGGATGCTGTCAGTGTTTTCCTCCATCAGAATAAGCAGCCTCTAGACTGTAAGAAACACACACATTTTAACATCATTTTGATTGTCTAAAATTTACTGCAGCTAAAAATTACATTTGGTTTACAATGCATTTTGCCAGATATGTTGTCACTTGTCAAAGCTAAGAATTTTACATGCTGGGTTTTTTTATGGCACATTTAGCACTGATAAGTTGTCACACTCTTGCTTAATATGTTAACATTCTGTCTGTAAACTGTATATGCATAGCTACCTTTTTGAAGCAATATTGAGATTTACTTAAGAACGTGGGGCCCAATAAATACCATCAATGGTGCCCAGTCCAAGAGATGGTGGATCCTATAGGTAAACACCACCTCATCATGCACTAAAACTTACTAAAAAAAAAAAAGATGTGAAGTTCACACATATAGAAAATGGACATTTTGTGAATACATATTACACGTATTGTAAAATAGATAGAGCTCATATGTAGAGTTTGTTTGATAAACTTTCCTACTACTTTGTCTAAATTAGAAGCAAATTGGTTGAACATTACTTCTACCTAAAATGGCAGAAAACGCACCTATCTTGGTGATGGACAGGACAGCTAGAGGGGATATGGAGGAGGCTGTTATTTTTTTTTTAATAGGTGTACTTTCACCAATTTGCTGATAATTCATTGAAAGTAGATGATCGGTACAATTGCTGCCAATGCATTTTTTAAAGCTGTATTGTCATGAGTCAAATTTGATCATGTTAGGTTCTTGCATAGGTCCTATAGCATTGATAAGTTTCCACCCTCTTTCCTACATACACACATCTCTCCTGCATACACACAACTCTACTACTATCACACACGCAATTTTCCGAAATACACACACAACTCTCCTCCATACACAAACACAGTTCTAACACATATAGCTTTTCTACAGCTTTGAAGTATGCACTCACACCTCTGTTACATACACGCACTGTTTTGCTACATACTTGTACACAGCTTTCTTACATACACCAACAGCTCTCTTATATACTCATGCAGCTCCACACACACAAACACTTATATATATATATATATATATATATATATATATGTACACTCATCCATCGTATACATTACCACATCTTGAAATTCCTTCCAGGAATGTGACTGATCACATGACCTGAAAGGTTCAATGGCTAATCAACAACTTTGTTTGATTGGGACCCTATCCATGCCACCTCACATATCAGGAGTGTCGTTCTTCTTTTCATAAAGAGGTCCAAGGGCTAGTCTTGCAGAAGTTTTTTCAGCTACACAGGATGCGCAACATCCGTGTAAGTCCTGGTGACTTTCTCCCCTGCACTGCACCGATCAGATAGATCAGTGTAGGGCAGGAGAAAGGAGAACAGTTCTTTCAGTGATCATGAAGGATGCTGTCAGTGTTTTCCTCCATCAGAATAAGCAGCCTCTAGACTGTAAGAAACGCACACATTTTAACATCATTTTGATTGTCTAAAATTTACTGCAGCTAAAAATTACATTTGGTTTACAATGCATTTTGCCAGATATGTTGTCACTTGTCAAAGCTAAGAATTTTACATGCTGGGTTTTTTTATGGCACATTTAGCACTGATAAGTTGTCACACTCTTGCTTAATATGTTAACATTCTGTCTGTAAACTGTATATGCATAGCTACCTTTTTGAAGCAATATTGAGATTTACTTAAGAACGTGGGGCCCAATAAATACCATCAATGGTGCCCAGTCCAAGAGATGGTGGATCCTATAGGTAAACACCACCTCATCATGCACTAAAACTTACTAAAAAAAAAAAAGATGTGAAGTTCACACATATAGAAAATGGACATTTTGTGAATACATATTACACGTATTGTAAAATAGATAGAGCTCATATGTAGAGTTTGTTTGATAAACTTTCCTACTACTTTGTCTAAATTAGAAGCAAATTGGTTGAACATTGCTTCTACCTAAAATGGCAGAAAACGCACCTATCTTGGTGATGGACAGGACAGCTAGAGGGGATATGGAGGAGGCTGTTATTTTTTTTTTAATAGGTGTACTTTCACCAATTTGCTGATAATTCATTGAAAGTAGATGATCGGTACAATTGCTGCCAATGCATTTTTTAAAGCTGTATTGTCATGAGTCAAATTTGATCATGTTAGGTTCTTGCATAGGTCCTATAGCATTGATAAGTTTCCACCCTCTTTCCTACATACACACATCTCTCCTGCATACACACAACTCTACTACTATCACACACGCAATTTTCCGAAATACACACACAACTCTCCTCGATACACAAACACAGTTCTAACACATATAGCTTTTCTACAGCTTTGAAGTATGCACTCACACCTCTGTTACATACACGCACTGTTTTGCTACATACTTGTACACAGCTTTCTTACATACACCAACAGCTCTCTTATATACTCATGCAGCTCCACACACACAAACACTTATATATATATATATATATGTACACTCATCCATCGTATACATTACCACATCTTGAAATTCCTTCCAGGAATGTGACTGATCACATGACCTGAAAGGTTCAATGGCTAATCAACAACTTTGTTTGATTGGGACCCTATCCATGCCACCTCACATATCAGGAGTGTCGTTCTTCTTTTCATAAAGAGGTCCAAGGGCTAGTCTTGCAGAAGTTTTTTCAGCTACACAGGATGCGCAACATCCGTGTAAGTCCTGGTGACTTTCTCCCCTGCACTGCACCGATCAGATAGATCAGTGTAGGGCAGGAGAAAGGAGAACAGTTCTTTCAGTGATCATGAAGGATGCTGTCAGTGTTTTCCTCCATCAGAATAAGCAGCCTCTAGACTGTAAGAAACGCACACATTTTAACATCATTTTGATTGTCTAAAATTTACTGCAGCTAAAAATTACATTTGGTTTACAATGCATTTTGCCAGATATGTTGTCACTTGTCAAAGCTAAGAATTTTACATGCTGGGTTTTTTTATGGCACATTTAGCACTGATAAGTTGTCACACTCTTGCTTAATATGTTAACATTCTGTCTGTAAACTGTATATGCATAGCTACCTTTTTGAAGCAATATTGAGATTTACTTAAGAACGTGGGGCCCAATAAATACCATCAATGGTGCCCAGTCCAAGAGATGGTGGATCCTATAGGTAAACACCACCTCATCATGCACTAAAACTTACTAAAAAAAAAAAAGATGTGAAGTTCACACATATAGAAAATGGACATTTTGTGAATACATATTACACGTATTGTAAAATAGATAGAGCTCATATGTAGAGTTTGTTTGATAAACTTTCCTACTACTTTGTCTAAATTAGAAGCAAATTGGTTGAACATTACTTCTACCTAAAATGGCAGAAAACGCACCTATCTTGGTGATGGACAGGACAGCTAGAGGGGATATGGAGGAGGCTGTTATTTTTTTTTTAATAGGTGTACTTTCACCAATTTGCTGATAATTCATTGAAAGTAGATGATCGGTACAATTGCTGCCAATGCATTTTTTAAAGCTGTATTGTCATGAGTCAAACTTGATCATGTTAGGTTCTTGCATAGGTCCTATAGCATTGATAAGTTTCCACCCTCTTTCCTACATACACACATCTCTCCTGCATACACACAACTCTACTACTATCACACACGCAATTTTCCGAAATACACACACAACTCTCCTCCATACACAAACACAGTTCTAACACATATAGCTTTTCTACAGCTTTGAAGAATGCACTCACACCTCTGTTACATACACGCACTGTTTTGCTACATACTTGTACACAGCTTTCTTACATACACCAACAGCTCTCTTATATACTCATGCAGCTCCACACACACAAACACTTATATATATATATATATATATATATATGTACACTCATCCATCGTATACATTACCACATCTTGAAATTCCTTCCAGGAATGTGACTGATCACATGACCTGAAAGGTTCAATGGCTAATCAACAACTTTGTTTGATTGGGACCCTATCCATGCCACCTCACATATCAGGAGTGTCGTTCTTCTTTTCATAAAGAGGTCCAAGGGCTAGTCTTGCAGAAGTTTTTTCAGCTAC
This sequence comes from Phyllobates terribilis, assembly GCF_046119375.1. Taxonomy (NCBI): domain Eukaryota; kingdom Metazoa; phylum Chordata; class Amphibia; order Anura; family Dendrobatidae; genus Phyllobates; species Phyllobates terribilis. The sequence continues at coordinate 295,720 of NW_027363631.1, forward strand.
ACAGGATGCGCAACATCCGTGCAAGTCCTGGTGACTTTCTCCCCTGCACTGCACCGATCAGATAGATCAGTGTGGGGCAGGAGAAAGGAGAACAGTTCTTTCAGTGATCATGAAGGATGCTGTCAGTGTTTTCCTCCATCAGAATAAGCAGCCTCTAGACTGTAAGAAACGCACACATTTTAACATCATTTTGATTGTCTAAAATTTACTGCAGCTAAAAATTACATTTGGTTTACAATGCATTTTGCCAGATATGTTGTCACTTGTCAAAGCTAAGAATTTTACATGCTGGGTTTTTTTATGGCACATTTAGCACTGATAAGTTGTCACACTCTTGCTTAATATGTTAACATTCTGTCTGTAAACTGTATATGCATAGCTACCTTTTTGAAGCAATATTGAGATTTACTTAAGAACGTGGGGCCCAATAAATACCATCAATGGTGCCCAGTCCAAGAGATGGTGGATCCTATAGGTAAACACCACCTCATCATGCACTAAAACTTACTAAAAAAAAAAAAGATGTGAAGTTCACACATATAGAAAATGGACATTTTGTGAATACATATTACACGTATTGTAAAATAGATAGAGCTCATATGTAGAGTTTGTTTGATAAACTTTCCTACTACTTTGTCTAAATTAGAAGCAAATTGGTTGAACATTACTTCTACCTAAAATGGCAGAAAACGCACCTATCTTGGTGATGGACAGGACAGCTAGAGGGGATATGGAGGAGGCTGTTATTTTTTTTTTAATAGGTGTACTTTCACCAATTTGCTGATAATTCATTGAAAGTAGATGATCGGTACAATTGCTGCCAATGCATTTTTTAAAGCTGTATTGTCATGAGTCAAATTTGATCATGTTAGGTTCTTGCATAGGTCCTATAGCATTGATAAGTTTCCACCCTCTTTCCTACATACACACATCTCTCCTGCATACACACAACTCTACTACTATCACACACGCAATTTTCCGAAATACACACACAACTCTCCTCCATACACAAACACAGTTCTAACACATATAGCTTTTCTACAGCTTTGAAGTATGCACTCACACCTCTGTTACATACACGCACTGTTTTGCTACATACTTGTACACAGCTTTCTTACATACACCAACAGCTCTCTTATATACTCATGCAGCTCCACACACACAAACACTTATATATACAGTACAGACCAAAAGTTTGGACACACCTTCTCATTTAAAGATTTTTCTGTATTTTCATGACTTTGAAAATTGTACATTCACACTGAAGGCATCAAAACTATGAATTAACACAAATGGAATTATATACTTAACAAAAAAGTGTGAAACAACTGAAAATATGTCTTATATTCTAGGTTCTTCAAAGTAGCCACCTTTTGCTTTGAGAACTGCTTTGCACACTCTTGGCATTCTCTTGATGAGCTTCAAGAGTTAGTCACCGGAAATGATTTTCACTTCACAGGTGTGCCCTGTCAGGTTTAATAAGTGGGATTTCTTGCCTTATAAATCGGGTTGGGACCATCAGTTGTGTTGTGCAGAAGTCAGGTGGATACACAGCTGATAGTCCTACTGAATAGACTGTTAGAATTTGTATTATGGTAAGAAAAAAGCAGCTAAGTAAAGAAAAATGAGTGGCCATCATTACTTTAAGAAATGAAGGTCAGTCAGTCCGAAAAATTGGGCAAACTTTGAATGTGTCCCCAAGTGCAGTTGCAAGAACCATCAAGCGCTAAAAAGAAATTGTCTCACATGAGGACCGCCCCAAGAAACAAAGACCAAGAGTCACCTCTGCTTCTGAGGATAAGCTTATCCGAGTCACCAGCCTCAGAAATCGCAGGTTAACAGCAGCTCAGATTAGAGACCAGGTCAATGCCACACAGAGTTCTAGCAGCTGGCACATCTCTACAACAACTGTTAAGAGGAGACTTTGTGCAGCAGGCCTTCATGGTAAAATAGCTGCTAGGAAGCCACTGCTAAGGACAAGCAACACGCAGAAGAGACTTGTTTGGGCTAAAGAACACAAGGAATGGACATTAGACCAGTGGAAATCTGTGCTTTGGTCTGATGAGTCCAAATTTGAGATCTTTGGTTCCAACCACCGTGTCTTTGTGCGACACAGAAAAGGTGAACGGATGGACTCTACATGCCTGGTTCCCACCATGAAGCATGGAGGAGGAGGTGTGATGGTGTGGGGGTGCTTTGCTGGTGACACTGTTGGGGATTTATTCAAAATTTAAGGCATACTGAACCAGCATGGCTACCACAGCATCTTGCGGCGGCATGCTATTCCATCCGGTTTGCGTTTAGTTGGACCATCATTTATTTTTCAACAGGACAATGGCCCCAAACACACCTCCAGGCTGTGTAAGGGCCATTTGACCAAGAGGGAGAGTGATGGGATGCTACGCCAGATGACCTGGCCTCCACAGTCACCAGAACGGAACCCAGTTGAGATGGTTTGGGGTGAGCTGGACCGCAGAGTGAAGGCAAAAGGGCCAACAAGTGCTAAGCATCTCTGGGAACTCCTTCAAGATTGTTGAAAGACCATTTCCGGTGACTACCTCTTGAAGCTCATCAAGAGAATGCCAAGAGTGTGCAAAGCAGTCATCAAAGCAAAAGGTGGCTACTTTGAAGAACCTAGAATATAAGACATATTTTCAGTTGTTTAACACTTTTTTGTTAAGTATATAATTTCACATGTGTTAATTCATAGTTTTGATGCCTTCAATGTGAATGTACAATTTTCAAAGTCATGAAAATACAGAAAAATCTTTCAATGAGAATGTGTGTCCAAACTTTTGGTCTGTACTGTATATATATATATATATATATATATGTACACTCATCCATCGTATACATTACCACATCTTGAAATTCCTTCCAGGAATGTGACTGATCACATGACCTGAAAGGTTCAATGGCTAATCAACAACTTTGTTTGATTGGGACCCTATCCATGCCACCTCACATATCAGGAGTGTCGTTCTTCTTTTCATAAAGAGGTCCAAGGGCTAGTCTTGCAGAAGTTTTTTCAGCTACACAGGATGCGCAACATCCGTGTAAGTCCTGGTGACTTTCTCCCCTGCACTGCACCGATCAGATAGATCAGTGTAGGGCAGGAGAAAGGAGAACAGTTCTTTCAGTGATCATGAAGGATGCTGTCAGTGTTTTCCTCCATCAGAATAAGCAGCCTCTAGACTGTAAGAAATGCACACATTTTAACATAATTTTGATTGTCTAAAATTTACTGCAGCTAAAAATTACATTTGGTTTACAATGCATTTTGCCAGATATGTTGTCACTTGTCAAAGCTAAGAATTTTACATGCTGGGTTTTTTTATGGCACATTTAGCACTGATAAGTTGTCACACTCTTGCTTAATATGTTAACATTCTGTCTGTAAACTGTATATGCATAGCTACCTTTTTGAAGCAATATTGAGATTTACTTAAGAACGTGGGGCCCAATAAATACCATCAATGGTGCCCAGTCCAAGAGATGGTGGATCCTATAGGTAAACACCACCTCATCATGCACTAAAACTTACTAAAAAAAAAAAAGATGTGAAGTTCACACATATAGAAAATGGACATTTTGTGAATACATATTACACGTATTGTAAAATAGATAGAGCTCATATGTAGAGTTTGTTTGATAAACTTTCCTACTACTTTGTCTAAATTAGAAGCAAATTGGTTGAACATTACTTCTACCTAAAATGGCAGAAAACGCACCTATCTTGGTGATGGACAGGACAGCTAGAGGGGATATGGAGGAGGCTGTTATTTTTTTTTTAATAGGTGTACTTTCACCAATTTGCTGATAATTCATTGAAAGTAGATGATCGGTACAATTGCTGCCAATGCATTTTTTAAAGCTGTATTGTCATGAGTCAAACTTGATCATGTTAGGTTCTTGCATAGGTCCTATAGCATTGATAAGTTTCCACCCTCTTTCCTACATACACACATCTCTCCTGCATACACACAACTCTACTACTATCACACACGCAATTTTCCGAAATACACACACAACTCTCCTCCATACACAAACACAGTTCTAACACATATAGCTTTTCTACAGCTTTGAAGAATGCACTCACACCTCTGTTACATACACGCACTGTTTTGCTACATACTTGTACACAGCTTTCTTACATACACCAACAGCTCTCTTATATACTCATGCAGCTCCACACACACAAACACTTATATATATATATATATATATATATATGTACACTCATCCATCGTATACATTACCACATCTTGAAATTCCTTCCAGGAATGTGACTGATCACATGACCTGAAAGGTTCAATGGCTAATCAACAACTTTGTTTGATTGGGACCCTATCCATGCCACCTCACATATCAGGAGTGTCGTTCTTCTTTTCATAAAGAGGTCCAAGGGCTAGTCTTGCAGAAGTTTTTTCAGCTACACAGGATGCGCAACATCCGTGCAAGTCCTGGTGACTTTCTCCCCTGCACTGCACCGATCAGATAGATCAGTGTGGGGCAGGAGAAAGGAGAACAGTTCTTTCAGTGATCATGAAGGATGCTGTCAGTGTTTTCCTCCATCAGAATAAGCAGCCTCTAGACTGTAAGAAACGCACACATTTTAACATCATTTTGATTGTCTAAAATTTACTGCAGCTAAAAATTACATTTGGTTTACAATGCATTTTGCCAGATATGTTGTCACTTGTCAAAGCTAAGAATTTTACATGCTGGGTTTTTTTATGGCACATTTAGCACTGATAAGTTGTCACACTCTTGCTTAATATGTTAACATTCTGTCTGTAAACTGTATATGCATAGCTACCTTTTTGAAGCAATATTGAGATTTACTTAAGAACGTGGGGCCCAATAAATACCATCAATGGTGCCCAGTCCAAGAGATGGTGGATCCTATAGGTAAACACCACCTCATCATGCACTAAAACTTACTAAAAAAAAAAAAGATGTGAAGTTCACACATATAGAAAATGGACATTTTGTGAATACATATTACACGTATTGTAAAATAGATAGAGCTCATATGTAGAGTTTGTTTGATAAACTTTCCTACTACTTTGTCTAAATTAGAAGCAAATTGGTTGAACATTACTTCTACCTAAAATGGCAGAAAACGCACCTATCTTGGTGATGGACAGGACAGCTAGAGGGGATATGGAGGAGGCTGTTATTTTTTTTTTAATAGGTGTACTTTCACCAATTTGCTGATAATTCATTGAAAGTAGATGATCGGTACAATTGCTGCCAATGCATTTTTTAAAGCTGTATTGTCATGAGTCAAATTTGATCATGTTAGGTTCTTGCATAGGTCCTATAGCATTGATAAGTTTCCACCCTCTTTCCTACATACACACATCTCTCCTGCATACACACAACTCTACTACTATCACACACGCAATTTTCCGAAATACACACACAACTCTCCTCCATACACAAACACAGTTCTAACACATATAGCTTTTCTACAGCTTTGAAGTATGCACTCACACCTCTGTTACATACACGCACTGTTTTGCTACATACTTGTACACAGCTTTCTTACATACACCAACAGCTCTCTTATATACTCATGCAGCTCCACACACACAAACACTTATATATATATATATATATATATATATATATGTACACTCATCCATCGTATACATTACCACATCTTGAAATTCCTTCCAGGAATGTGACTGATCACATGACCTGAAAGGTTCAATGGCTAATCAACAACTTTGTTTGATTGGGACCCTATCCATGCCACCTCACATATCAGGAGTGTCGTTCTTCTTTTCATAAAGAGGTCCAAGGGCTAGTCTTGCAGAAGTTTTTTCAGCTACACAGGATGCGCAACATCCGTGTAAGTCCTGGTGACTTTCTCCCCTGCACTGCACCGATCAGATAGATCAGTGTAGGGCAGGAGAAAGGAGAACAGTTCTTTCAGTGATCATGAAGGATGCTGTCAGTGTTTTCCTCCATCAGAATAAGCAGCCTCTAGACTGTAAGAAATGCACACATTTTAACATAATTTTGATTGTCTAAAATTTACTGCAGCTAAAAATTACATTTGGTTTACAATGCATTTTGCCAGATATGTTGTCACTTGTCAAAGCTAAGAATTTTACATGCTGGGTTTTTTTATGGCACATTTAGCACTGATAAGTTGTCACACTCTTGCTTAATATGTTAACATTCTGTCTGTAAACTGTATATGCATAGCTACCTTTTTGAAGCAATATTGAGATTTACTTAAGAACGTGGGGCCCAATAAATACCATCAATGGTGCCCAGTCCAAGAGATGGTGGATCCTATAGGTAAACACCACCTCATCATGCACTAAAACTTACTAAAAAAAAAAAAGATGTGAAGTTCACACATATAGAAAATGGACATTTTGTGAATACATATTACACGTATTGTAAAATAGATAGAGCTCATATGTAGAGTTTGTTTGATAAACTTTCCTACTACTTTGTCTAAATTAGAAGCAAATTGGTTGAACATTGCTTCTACCTAAAATGGCAGAAAACGCACCTATCTTGGTGATGGACAGGACAGCTAGAGGGGATATGGAGGAGGCTGTTATTTTTTTTTTAATAGGTGTACTTTCACCAATTTGCTGATAATTCATTGAAAGTAGATGATCGGTACAATTGCTGCCAATGCATTTTTTAAAGCTGTATTGTCATGAGTCAAATTTGATCATGTTAGGTTCTTGCATAGGTCCTATAGCATTGATAAGTTTCCACCCTCTTTCCTACATACACACATCTCTCCTGCATACACACAACTCTACTACTATCACACACGCAATTTTCCGAAATACACACACAACTCTCCTCGATACACAAACACAGTTCTAACACATATAGCTTTTCTACAGCTTTGAAGTATGCACTCACACCTCTGTTACATACACGCACTGTTTTGCTACATACTTGTACACAGCTTTCTTACATACACCAACAGCTCTCTTATATACTCATGCAGCTCCACACACACAAACACTTATATATATATATATATATATATATATATATATATGTACACTCATCCATCGTATACATTACCACATCTTGAAATTCCTTCCAGGAATGTGACTGATCACATGACCTGAAAGGTTCAATGGCTAATCAACAACTTTGTTTGATTGGGACCCTATCCATGCCACCTCACATATCAGGAGTGTCGTTCTTCTTTTCATAAAGAGGTCCAAGGGCTAGTCTTGCAGAAGTTTTTTCAGCTACACAGGATGCGCAACATCCGTGTAAGTCCTGGTGACTTTCTCCCCTGCACTGCACCGATCAGATAGATCAGTGTAGGGCAGGAGAAAGGAGAACAGTTCTTTCAGTGATCATGAAGGATGCTGTCAGTGTTTTCCTCCATCAGAATAAGCAGCCTCTAGACTGTAAGAAACGCACACATTTTAACATCATTTTGATTGTCTAAAATTTACTGCAGCTAAAAATTACATTTGGTTTACAATGCATTTTGCCAGATATGTTGTCACTTGTCAAAGCTAAGAATTTTACATGCTGGGTTTTTTTATGGCACATTTAGCACTGATAAGTTGTCACACTCTTGCTTAATATGTTAACATTCTGTCTGTAAACTGTATATGCATAGCTACCTTTTTGAAGCAATATTGAGATTTACTTAAGAACGTGGGGCCCAATAAATACCATCAATGGTGCCCAGTCCAAGAGATGGTGGATCCTATAGGTAAACACCACCTCATCATGCACTAAAACTTACTAAAAAAAAAAAAGATGTGAAGTTCACACATATAGAAAATGGACATTTTGTGAATACATATTACACGTATTGTAAAATAGATAGAGCTCATATGTAGAGTTTGTTTGATAAACTTTCCTACTACTTTGTCTAAATTAGAAGCAAATTGGTTGAACATTACTTCTACCTAAAATGGCAGAAAACGCACCTATCTTGGTGATGGACAGGACAGCTAGAGGGGATATGGAGGAGGCTGTTATTTTTTTTTTAATAGGTGTACTTTCACCAATTTGCTGATAATTCATTGAAAGTAGATGATCGGTACAATTGCTGCCAATGCATTTTTTAAAGCTGTATTGTCATGAGTCAAACTTGATCATGTTAGGTTCTTGCATAGGTCCTATAGCATTGATAAGTTTCCACCCTCTTTCCTACATACACACATCTCTCCTGCATACACACAACTCTACTACTATCACACACGCAATTTTCCGAAATACACACACAACTCTCCTCCATACACAAACACAGTTCTAACACATATAGCTTTTCTACAGCTTTGAAGAATGCACTCACACCTCTGTTACATACACGCACTGTTTTGCTACATACTTGTACACAGCTTTCTTACATACACCAACAGCTCTCTTATATACTCATGCAGCTCCACACACACAAACACTTATATATATATATATATATATATATATGTACACTCATCCATCGTATACATTACCACATCTTGAAATTCCTTCCAGGAATATGACTGATCACATGACCTGAAAGGTTCAATGGCTAATCAACAACTTTGTTTGATTGGGACCCTATCCATGCCACCTCACATATCAGGAGTGTCGTTCTTCTTTTCATAAAGAGGTCCAAGGGCTAGTCTTGCAGAAGTTTTTTCAGCTACACAGGATGCGCAACATCCGTGCAAGTCCTGGTGACTTTCTCCCCTGCACTGCACCGATCAGATAGATCAGTGTGGGGCAGGAGAAAGGAGAACAGTTCTTTCAGTGATCATGAAGGATGCTGTCAGTGTTTTCCTCCATCAGAATAAGCAGCCTCTAGACTGTAAGAAACGCACACATTTTAACATCATTTTGATTGTCTAAAATTTACTGCAGCTAAAAATTACATTTGGTTTACAATGCATTTTGCCAGATATGTTGTCACTTGTCAAAGCTAAGAATTTTACATGCTGGGTTTTTTTATGGCACATTTAGCACTGATAAGTTGTCACACTCTTGCTTAATATGTTAACATTCTGTCTGTAAACTGTATATGCATAGCTACCTTTTTGAAGCAATATTGAGATTTACTTAAGAACGTGGGGCCCAATAAATACCATCAATGGTGCCCAGTCCAAGAGATGGTGGATCCTATAGGTAAACACCACCTCATCATGCACTAAAACTTACTAAAAAAAAAAAAGATGTGAAGTTCACACATATAGAAAATGGACATTTTGTGAATACATATTACACGTATTGTAAAATAGATAGAGCTCATATGTAGAGTTTGTTTGATAAACTTTCCTACTACTTTGTCTAAATTAGAAGCAAATTGGTTGAACATTACTTCTACCTAAAATGGCAGAAAACGCACCTATCTTGGTGATGGACAGGACAGCTAGAGGGGATATGGAGGAGGCTGTTATTTTTTTTTTAATAGGTGTACTTTCACCAATTTGCTGATAATTCATTGAAAGTAGATGATCGGTACAATTGCTGCCAATGCATTTTTTAAAGCTGTATTGTCATGAGTCAAATTTGATCATGTTAGGTTCTTGCATAGGTCCTATAGCATTGATAAGTTTCCACCCTCTTTCCTACATACACACATCTCTCCTGCATACACACAACTCTACTACTATCACACACGCAATTTTCCGAAATACACACACAACTCTCCTCCATACACAAACACAGTTCTAACACATATAGCTTTTCTACAGCTTTGAAGTATGCACTCACACCTCTGTTACATACACGCACTGTTTTGCTACATACTTGTACACAGCTTTCTTACATACACCAACAGCTCTCTTATATACTCATGCAGCTCCACACACACAAACACTTATATATATATATATATATATATATATATATGTACACTCATCCATCGTATACATTACCACATCTTGAAATTCCTTCCAGGAATGTGACTGATCACATGACCTGAAAGGTTCAATGGCTAATCAACAACTTTGTTTGATTGGGACCCTATCCATGCCACCTCACATATCAGGAGTGTCGTTCTTCTTTTCATAAAGAGGTCCAAGGGCTAGTCTTGCAGAAGTTTTTTCAGCTACACAGGATGCGCAACATCCGTGCAAGTCCTGGTGACTTTCTCCCCTGCACTGCACCGATCAGATAGATCAGTGTGGGGCAGGAGAAAGGAGAACAGTTCTTTCAGTGATCATGAAGGATGCTGTCAGTGTTTTCCTCCATCAGAATAAGCAGCCTCTAGACTGTAAGAAACGCACACATTTTAACATCATTTTGATTGTCTAAAATTTACTGCAGCTAAAAATTACATTTGGTTTACAATGCATTTTGCCAGATATGTTGTCACTTGTCAAAGCTAAGAATTTTACATGCTGGGTTTTTTTATGGCACATTTAGCACTGATAAGTTGTCACACTCTTGCTTAATATGTTAACATTCTGTCTGTAAACTGTATATGCATAGCTACCTTTTTGAAGCAATATTGAGATTTACTTAAGAACGTGGGGCCCAATAAATACCATCAATGGTGCCCAGTCCAAGAGATGGTGGATCCTATAGGTAAACACCACCTCATCATGCACTAAAACTTACTAAAAAAAAAAAAGATGTGAAGTTCACACATATAGAAAATGGACATTTTGTGAATACATATTACACGTATTGTAAAATAGATAGAGCTCATATGTAGAGTTTGTTTGATAAACTTTCCTACTACTTTGTCTAAATTAGAAGCAAATTGGTTGAACATTACTTCTACCTAAAATGGCAGAAAACGCACCTATCTTGGTGATGGACAGGACAGCTAGAGGGGATATGGAGGAGGCTGTTATTTTTTTTTTAATAGGTGTACTTTCACCAATTTGCTGATAATTCATTGAAAGTAGATGATCGGTACAATTGCTGCCAATGCATTTTTTAAAGCTGTATTGTCATGAGTCAAATTTGATCATGTTAGGTTCTTGCATAGGTCCTATAGCATTGATAAGTTTCCACCCTCTTTCCTACATACACACATCTCTCCTGCATACACACAACTCTACTACTATCACACACGCAATTTTCCGAAATACACACACAACTCTCCTCCATACACAAACACAGTTCTAACACATATAGCTTTTCTACAGCTTTGAAGTATGCACTCACACCTCTGTTACATACACGCACTGTTTTGCTACATACTTGTACACAGCTTTCTTACATACACCAACAGCTCTCTTATATACTCATGCAGCTCCACACACACAAACACTTATATATATATATATATATATATATATATATGTACACTCATCCATCGTATACATTACCACATCTTGAAATTCCTTCCAGGAATGTGACTGATCACATGACCTGAAAGGTTCAATGGCTAATCAACAACTTTGTTTGATTGGGACCCTATCCATGCCACCTCACATATCAGGAGTGTCGTTCTTCTTTTCATAAAGAGGTCCAAGGGCTAGTCTTGCAGAAGTTTTTTCAGCTACACAGGATGCGCAACATCCGTGCAAGTCCTGGTGACTTTCTCCCCTGCACTGCACCGATCAGATAGATCAGTGTGGGGCAGGAGAAAGGAGAACAGTTCTTTCAGTGATCATGAAGGATGCTGTCAGTGTTTTCCTCCATCAGAATAAGCAGCCTCTAGACTGTAAGAAACACACACATTTTAACATCATTTTGATTGTCTAAAATTTACTGCAGCTAAAAATTACATTTGGTTTACAATGCATTTTGCCAGATATGTTGTCACTTGTCAAAGCTAAGAATTTTACATGCTGGGTTTTTTTATGGCACATTTAGCACTGATAAGTTGTCACACTCTTGCTTAATATGTTAACATTCTGTCTGTAAACTGTATATGCATAGCTACCTTTTTGAAGCAATATTGAGATTTACTTAAGAACGTGGGGCCCAATAAATACCATCAATGGTGCCCAGTCCAAGAGATGGTGGATCCTATAGGTAAACACCACCTCATCATGCACTAAAACTTACTAAAAAAAAAAAAGATGTGAAGTTCACACATATAGAAAATGGACATTTTGTGAATACATATTACACGTATTGTAAAATAGATAGAGCTCATATGTAGAGTTTGTTTGATAAACTTTCCTACTACTTTGTCTAAATTAGAAGCAAATTGGTTGAACATTACTTCTACCTAAAATGGCAGAAAACGCACCTATCTTGGTGATGGACAGGACAGCTAGAGGGGATATGGAGGAGGCTGTTATTTTTTTTTTAATAGGTGTACTTTCACCAATTTGCTGATAATTCATTGAAAGTAGATGATCGGTACAATTGCTGCCAATGCATTTTTTAAAGCTGTATTGTCATGAGTCAAATTTGATCATGTTAGGTTCTTGCATAGGTCCTATAGCATTGATAAGTTTCCACCCTCTTTCCTACATACACACATCTCTCCTGCATACACACAACTCTACTACTATCACACACGCAATTTTCCGAAATACACACACAACTCTCCTCCATACACAAACACAGTTCTAACACATATAGCTTTTCTACAGCTTTGAAGTATGCACTCACACCTCTGTTACATACACGCACTGTTTTGCTACATACTTGTACACAGCTTTCTTACATACACCAACAGCTCTCTTATATACTCATGCAGCTCCACACACACAAACACTTATATATATATATATATATATATATATATGTACACTCATCCATCGTATACATTACCACATCTTGAAATTCCTTCCAGGAATGTGACTGATCACATGACCTGAAAGGTTCAATGGCTAATCAACAACTTTGTTTGATTGGGACCCTATCCATGCCACCTCACATATCAGGAGTGTCGTTCTTCTTTTCATAAAGAGGTCCAAGGGCTAGTCTTGCAGAAGTTTTTTCAGCTACACAGGATGCGCAACATCCGTGCAAGTCCTGGTGACTTTCTCCCCTGCACTGCACCGATCAGATAGATCAGTGTGGGGCAGGAGAAAGGAGAACAGTTCTTTCAGTGATCATGAAGGATGCTGTCAGTGTTTTCCTCCATCAGAATAAGCAGCCTCTAGACTGTAAGAAACGCACACATTTTAACATCATTTTGATTGTCTAAAATTTACTGCAGCTAAAAATTACATTTGGTTTACAATGCATTTTGCCAGATATGTTGTCACTTGTCAAAGCTAAGAATTTTACATGCTGGGTTTTTTTATGGCACATTTAGCACTGATAAGTTGTCACACTCTTGCTTAATATGTTAACATTCTGTCTGTAAACTGTATATGCATAGCTACCTTTTTGAAGCAATATTGAGATTTACTTAAGAACGTGGGGCCCAATAAATACCATCAATGGTGCCCAGTCCAAGAGATGGTGGATCCTATAGGTAAACACCACCTCATCATGCACTAAAACTTACTAAAAAAAAAAAAGATGTGAAGTTCACACATATAGAAAATGGACATTTTGTGAATACATATTACACGTATTGTAAAATAGATAGAGCTCATATGTAGAGTTTGTTTGATAAACTTTCCTACTACTTTGTCTAAATTAGAAGCAAATTGGTTGAACATTACTTCTACCTAAAATGGCAGAAAACGCACCTATCTTGGTGATGGACAGGACAGCTAGAGGGGATATGGAGGAGGCTGTTATTTTTTTTTTAATAGGTGTACTTTCACCAATTTGCTGATAATTCATTGAAAGTAGATGATCGGTACAATTGCTGCCAATGCATTTTTTAAAGCTGTATTGTCATGAGTCAAATTTGATCATGTTAGGTTCTTGCATAGGTCCTATAGCATTGATAAGTTTCCACCCTCTTTCCTACATACACACATCTCTCCTGCATACACACAACTCTACTACTATCACACACGCAATTTTCCGAAATACACACACAACTCTCCTCCATACACAAACACAGTTCTAACACATATAGCTTTTCTACAGCTTTGAAGTATGCACTCACACCTCTGTTACATACACGCACTGTTTTGCTACATACTTGTACACAGCTTTCTTACATACACCAACAGCTCTCTTATATACTCATGCAGCTCCACACACACAAACACTTATATATATATATATATATATATATATATATGTACACTCATCCATCGTATACATTACCACATCTTGAAATTCCTTCCAGGAATGTGACTGATCACATGACCTGAAAGGTTCAATGGCTAATCAACAACTTTGTTTGATTGGGACCCTATCCATGCCACCTCACATATCAGGAGTGTCGTTCTTCTTTTCATAAAGAGGTCCAAGGGCTAGTCTTGCAGAAGTTTTTTCAGCTACACAGGATGCGCAACATCCGTGCAAGTCCTGGTGACTTTCTCCCCTGCACTGCACCGATCAGATAGATCAGTGTGGGGCAGGAGAAAGGAGAACAGTTCTTTCAGTGATCATGAAGGATGCTGTCAGTGTTTTCCTCCATCAGAATAAGCAGCCTCTAGACTGTAAGAAACACACACATTTTAACATCATTTTGATTGTCTAAAATTTACTGCAGCTAAAAATTACATTTGGTTTACAATGCATTTTGCCAGATATGTTGTCACTTGTCAAAGCTAAGAATTTTACATGCTGGGTTTTTTTATGGCACATTTAGCACTGATAAGTTGTCACACTCTTGCTTAATATGTTAACATTCTGTCTGTAAACTGTATATGCATAGCTACCTTTTTGAAGCAATATTGAGATTTACTTAAGAACGTGGGGCCCAATAAATACCATCAATGGTGCCCAGTCCAAGAGATGGTGGATCCTATAGGTAAACACCACCTCATCATGCACTAAAACTTACTAAAAAAAAAAAAGATGTGAAGTTCACACATATAGAAAATGGACATTTTGTGAATACATATTACACGTATTGTAAAATAGATAGAGCTCATATGTAGAGTTTGTTTGATAAACTTTCCTACTACTTTGTCTAAATTAGAAGCAAATTGGTTGAACATTACTTCTACCTAAAATGGCAGAAAACGCACCTATCTTGGTGATGGACAGGACAGCTAGAGGGGATATGGAGGAGGCTGTTATTTTTTTTTTAATAGGTGTACTTTCACCAATTTGCTGATAATTCATTGAAAGTAGATGATCGGTACAATTGCTGCCAATGCATTTTTTAAAGCTGTATTGTCATGAGTCAAATTTGATCATGTTAGGTTCTTGCATAGGTCCTATAGCATTGATAAGTTTCCACCCTCTTTCCTACATACACACATCTCTCCTGCATACACACAACTCTACTACTATCACACACGCAATTTTCCGAAATACACACACAACTCTCCTCCATACACAAACACAGTTCTAACACATATAGCTTTTCTACAGCTTTGAAGTATGCACTCACACCTCTGTTACATACACGCACTGTTTTGCTACATACTTGTACACAGCTTTCTTACATACACCAACAGCTCTCTTATATACTCATGCAGCTCCACACACACAAACACTTATATATATATATATATATATATATATATATATATATGTACACTCATCCATCGTATACATTACCACATCTTGAAATTCCTTCCAGGAATGTGACTGATCACATGACCTGAAAGGTTCAATGGCTAATCAACAACTTTGTTTGATTGGGACCCTATCCATGCCACCTCACATATCAGGAGTGTCGTTCTTCTTTTCATAAAGAGGTCCAAGGGCTAGTCTTGCAGAAGTTTTTTCAGCTACACAGGATGCGCAACATCCGTGTAAGTCCTGGTGACTTTCTCCCCTGCACTGCACCGATCAGATAGATCAGTGTAGGGCAGTAGAAAGGAGAACAGTTCTTTCAGTGATCATGAAGGATGCTGTCAGTGTTTTCCTCCATCAGAATAAGCAGCCTCTAGACTGTAAGAAACGCACACATTTTAACATCATTTTGATTGTCTAAAATTTACTGCAGCTAAAAATTACATTTGGTTTACAATGCATTTTGCCAGATATGTTGTCACTTGTCAAAGCTAAGAATTTTACATGCTGGGTTTTTTTATGGCACATTTAGCACTGATAAGTTGTCACACTCTTGCTTAATATGTTAACATTCTGTCTGTAAACTGTATATGCATAGCTACCTTTTTGAAGCAATATTGAGATTTACTTAAGAACGTGGGGCCCAATAAATACCATCAATGGTGCCCAGTCCAAGAGATGGTGGATCCTATAGGTAAACACCACCTCATCATGCACTAAAACTTACTAAAAATAAAAAAGATGTGAAGTTCACACATATAGAAAATGGACATTTTGTGAATACATATTACACGTATTGTAAAATAGATAGAGCTCATATGTAGAGTTTGTTTGATAAACTTTCCTACTACTTTGTCTAAATTAGAAGCAAATTGGTTGAACATTACTTCTACCTAAAATGGCAGAAAACGCACCTATCTTGGTGATGGACAGGACAGCTAGAGGGGATATGGAGGAGGCTGTTATTTTTTTTTTAATAGGTGTACTTTCACCAATTTGCTGATAATTCATTGAAAGTAGATGATCGGTACAATTGCTGCCAATGCATTTTTTAAAGCTGTATTGTCATGAGTCAAACTTGATCATGTTAGGTTCTTGCATAGGTCCTATAGCATTGATAAGTTTCCACCCTCTTTCCTACATACACACATCTCTCCTGCATACACACAACTCTACTACTATCACACACGCAATTTTCCGAAATACACACACAACTCTCCTCCATACACAAACACAGTTCTAACACATATAGCTTTTCTACAGCTTTGAAGAATGCACTCACACCTCTGTTACATACACGCACTGTTTTGCTACATACTTGTACACAGCTTTCTTACATACACCAACAGCTCTCTTATATACTCATGCAGCTCCACACACACAAACACTTATATATATATATATATATATATATATATGTACACTCATCCATCGTATACATTACCACATCTTGAAATTCCTTCCAGGAATGTGACTGATCACATGACCTGAAAGGTTCAATGGCTAATCAACAACTTTGTTTGATTGGGACCCTATCCATGCCACCTCACATATCAGGAGTGTCGTTCTTCTTTTCATAAAGAGGTCCAAGGGCTAGTCTTGCAGAAGTTTTTTCAGCTACACAGGATGCGCAACATCCGTGCAAGTCCTGGTGACTTTCTCCCCTGCACTGCACCGATCAGATAGATCAGTGTGGGGCAGGAGAAAGGAGAACAGTTCTTTCAGTGATCATGAAGGATGCTGTCAGTGTTTTCCTCCATCAGAATAAGCAGCCTCTAGACTGTAAGAAACGCACACATTTTAACATCATTTTGATTGTCTAAAATTTACTGCAGCTAAAAATTACATTTGGTTTACAATGCATTTTGCCAGATATGTTGTCACTTGTCAAAGCTAAGAATTTTACATGCTGGGTTTTTTTATGGCACATTTAGCACTGATAAGTTGTCACACTCTTGCTTAATATGTTAACATTCTGTCTGTAAACTGTATATGCATAGCTACCTTTTTGAAGCAATATTGAGATTTACTTAAGAACGTGGGGCCCAATAAATACCATCAATGGTGCCCAGTCCAAGAGATGGTGGATCCTATAGGTAAACACCACCTCATCATGCACTAAAACTTACTAAAAAAAAAAAAGATGTGAAGTTCACACATATAGAAAATGGACATTTTGTGAATACATATTACACGTATTGTAAAATAGATAGAGCTCATATGTAGAGTTTGTTTGATAAACTTTCCTACTACTTTGTCTAAATTAGAAGCAAATTGGTTGAACATTACTTCTACCTAAAATGGCAGAAAACGCACCTATCTTGGTGATGGACAGGACAGCTAGAGGGGATATGGAGGAGGCTGTTATTTTTTTTTTAATAGGTGTACTTTCACCAATTTGCTGATAATTCATTGAAAGTAGATGATCGGTACAATTGCTGCCAATGCATTTTTTAAAGCTGTATTGTCATGAGTCAAATTTGATCATGTTAGGTTCTTGCATAGGTCCTATAGCATTGATAAGTTTCCACCCTCTTTCCTACATACACACATCTCTCCTGCATACACACAACTCTACTACTATCACACACGCAATTTTCCGAAATACACACACAACTCTCCTCCATACACAAACACAGTTCTAACACATATAGCTTTTCTACAGCTTTGAAGTATGCACTCACACCTCTGTTACATACACGCACTGTTTTGCTACATACTTGTACACAGCTTTCTTACATACACCAACAGCTCTCTTATATACTCATGCAGCTCCACACACACAAACACTTATATATATATATATATATATATATATATATGTACACTCATCCATCGTATACATTACCACATCTTGAAATTCCTTCCAGGAATGTGACTGATCACATGACCTGAAAGGTTCAATGGCTAATCAACAACTTTGTTTGATTGGGACCCTATCCATGCCACCTCACATATCAGGAGTGTCGTTCTTCTTTTCATAAAGAGGTCCAAGGGCTAGTCTTGCAGAAGTTTTTTCAGCTACACAGGATGCGCAACATCCGTGCAAGTCCTGGTGACTTTCTCCCCTGCACTGCACCGATCAGATAGATCAGTGTGGGGCAGGAGAAAGGAGAACAGTTCTTTCAGTGATCATGAAGGATGCTGTCAGTGTTTTCCTCCATCAGAATAAGCAGCCTCTAGACTGTAAGAAACGCACACATTTTAACATCATTTTGATTGTCTAAAATTTACTGCAGCTAAAAATTACATTTGGTTTACAATGCATTTTGCCAGATATGTTGTCACTTGTCAAAGCTAAGAATTTTACATGCTGGGTTTTTTTATGGCACATTTAGCACTGATAAGTTGTCACACTCTTGCTTAATATGTTAACATTCTGTCTGTAAACTCTATATGCATAGCTACCTTTTTGAAGCAATATTGAGATTTACTTAAGAACGTGGGGCCCAATAAATACCATCAATGGTGCCCAGTCCAAGAGATGGTGGATCCTATAGGTAAACACCACCTCATCATGCACTAAAACTTACTAAAAAAAAAAAAGATGTGAAGTTCACACATATAGAAAATGGACATTTTGTGAATACATATTACACGTATTGTAAAATAGATAGAGCTCATATGTAGAGTTTGTTTGATAAACTTTCCTACTACTTTGTCTAAATTAGAAGCAAATTGGTTGAACATTACTTCTACCTAAAATGGCAGAAAACGCACCTATCT
Source organism: Phyllobates terribilis (assembly GCF_046119375.1). Taxonomy (NCBI): domain Eukaryota; kingdom Metazoa; phylum Chordata; class Amphibia; order Anura; family Dendrobatidae; genus Phyllobates; species Phyllobates terribilis. The sequence continues at coordinate 314,899 of NW_027363631.1, forward strand.
TGGTGATGGACAGGACAGCTAGAGGGGATATGGAGGAGGCTGTTATTTTTTTTTTAATAGGTGTACTTTCACCAATTTGCTGATAATTCATTGAAAGTAGATGATCGGTACAATTGCTGCCAATGCATTTTTTAAAGCTGTATTGTCATGAGTCAAATTTGATCATGTTAGGTTCTTGCATAGGTCCTATAGCATTGATAAGTTTCCACCCTCTTTCCTACATACACACATCTCTCCTGCATACACACAACTCTACTACTATCACACACGCAATTTTCCGAAATACACACACAACTCTCCTCCATACACAAACACAGTTCTAACACATATAGCTTTTCTACAGCTTTGAAGTATGCACTCACACCTCTGTTACATACACGCACTGTTTTGCTACATACTTGTACACAGCTTTCTTACATACACCAACAGCTCTCTTATATACTCATGCAGCTCCACACACACAAACACTTATATATATATATATATATATATATATATATATGTACACTCATCCATCGTATACATTACCACATCTTGAAATTCCTTCCAGGAATGTGACTGATCACATGACCTGAAAGGTTCAATGGCTAATCAACAACTTTGTTTGATTGGGACCCTATCCATGCCACCTCACATATCAGGAGTGTCGTTCTTCTTTTCATAAAGAGGTCCAAGGGCTAGTCTTGCAGAAGTTTTTTCAGCTACACAGGATGCGCAACATCCGTGCAAGTCCTGGTGACTTTCTCCCCTGCACTGCACCGATCAGATAGATCAGTGTGGGGCAGGAGAAAGGAGAACAGTTCTTTCAGTGATCATGAAGGATGCTGTCAGTGTTTTCCTCCATCAGAATAAGCAGCCTCTAGACTGTAAGAAACACACACATTTTAACATCATTTTGATTGTCTAAAATTTACTGCAGCTAAAAATTACATTTGGTTTACAATGCATTTTGCCAGATATGTTGTCACTTGTCAAAGCTAAGAATTTTACATGCTGGGTTTTTTTATGGCACATTTAGCACTGATAAGTTGTCACACTCTTGCTTAATATGTTAACATTCTGTCTGTAAACTGTATATGCATAGCTACCTTTTTGAAGCAATATTGAGATTTACTTAAGAACGTGGGGCCCAATAAATACCATCAATGGTGCCCAGTCCAAGAGATGGTGGATCCTATAGGTAAACACCACCTCATCATGCACTAAAACTTACTAAAAAAAAAAAAGATGTGAAGTTCACACATATAGAAAATGGACATTTTGTGAATACATATTACACGTATTGTAAAATAGATAGAGCTCATATGTAGAGTTTGTTTGATAAACTTTCCTACTACTTTGTCTAAATTAGAAGCAAATTGGTTGAACATTACTTCTACCTAAAATGGCAGAAAACGCACCTATCTTGGTGATGGACAGGACAGCTAGAGGGGATATGGAGGAGGCTGTTATTTTTTTTTTAATAGGTGTACTTTCACCAATTTGCTGATAATTCATTGAAAGTAGATGATCGGTACAATTGCTGCCAATGCATTTTTTAAAGCTGTATTGTCATGAGTCAAATTTGATCATGTTAGGTTCTTGCATAGGTCCTATAGCATTGATAAGTTTCCACCCTCTTTCCTACATACACACATCTCTCCTGCATACACACAACTCTACTACTATCACACACGCAATTTTCCGAAATACACACACAACTCTCCTCCATACACAAACACAGTTCTAACACATATAGCTTTTCTACAGCTTTGAAGTATGCACTCACACCTCTGTTACATACACGCACTGTTTTGCTACATACTTGTACACAGCTTTCTTACATACACCAACAGCTCTCTTATATACTCATGCAGCTCCACACACACAAACACTTATATATATATATATATATATATATATATATATATATGTACACTCATCCATCGTATACATTACCACATCTTGAAATTCCTTCCAGGAATGTGACTGATCACATGACCTGAAAGGTTCAATGGCTAATCAACAACTTTGTTTGATTGGGACCCTATCCATGCCACCTCACATATCAGGAGTGTCGTTCTTCTTTTCATAAAGAGGTCCAAGGGCTAGTCTTGCAGAAGTTTTTTCAGCTACACAGGATGCGCAACATCCGTGTAAGTCCTGGTGACTTTCTCCCCTGCACTGCACCGATCAGATAGATCAGTGTAGGGCAGGAGAAAGGAGAACAGTTCTTTCAGTGATCATGAAGGATGCTGTCAGTGTTTTCCTCCATCAGAATAAGCAGCCTCTAGACTGTAAGAAACGCACACATTTTAACATCATTTTGATTGTCTAAAATTTACTGCAGCTAAAAATTACATTTGGTTTACAATGCATTTTGCCAGATATGTTGTCACTTGTCAAAGCTAAGAATTTTACATGCTGGGTTTTTTTATGGCACATTTAGCACTGATAAGTTGTCACACTCTTGCTTAATATGTTAACATTCTGTCTGTAAACTGTATATGCATAGCTACCTTTTTGAAGCAATATTGAGATTTACTTAAGAACGTGGGGCCCAATAAATACCATCAATGGTGCCCAGTCCAAGAGATGGTGGATCCTATAGGTAAACACCACCTCATCATGCACTAAAACTTACTAAAAAAAAAAAAGATGTGAAGTTCACACATATAGAAAATGGACATTTTGTGAATACATATTACACGTATTGTAAAATAGATAGAGCTCATATGTAGAGTTTGTTTGATAAACTTTCCTACTACTTTGTCTAAATTAGAAGCAAATTGGTTGAACATTACTTCTACCTAAAATGGCAGAAAACGCACCTATCTTGGTGATGGACAGGACAGCTAGAGGGGATATGGAGGAGGCTGTTATTTTTTTTTTAATAGGTGTACTTTCACCAATTTGCTGATAATTCATTGAAAGTAGATGATCGGTACAATTGCTGCCAATGCATTTTTTAAAGCTGTATTGTCATGAGTCAAATTTGATCATGTTAGGTTCTTGCATAGGTCCTATAGCATTGATAAGTTTCCACCCTCTTTCCTACATACACACATCTCTCCTGCATACACACAACTCTACTACTATCACACACGCAATTTTCCGAAATACACACACAACTCTCCTCCATACACAAACACAGTTCTAACACATATAGCTTTTCTACAGCTTTGAAGTATGCACTCACACCTCTGTTACATACACGCACTGTTTTGCTACATACTTGTACACAGCTTTCTTACATACACCAACAGCTCTCTTATATACTCATGCAGCTCCACACACACAAACACTTATATATATATATATATATATATATATATATGTACACTCATCCATCGTATACATTACCACATCTTGAAATTCCTTCCAGGAATGTGACTGATCACATGACCTGAAAGGTTCAATGGCTAATCAACAACTTTGTTTGATTGGGACCCTATCCATGCCACCTCACATATCAGGAGTGTCGTTCTTCTTTTCATAAAGAGGTCCAAGGGCTAGTCTTGCAGAAGTTTTTTCAGCTACACAGGATGCGCAACATCCGTGCAAGTCCTGGTGACTTTCTCCCCTGCACTGCACCGATCAGATAGATCAGTGTGGGGCAGGAGAAAGGAGAACAGTTCTTTCAGTGATCATGAAGGATGCTGTCAGTGTTTTCCTCCATCAGAATAAGCAGCCTCTAGACTGTAAGAAACGCACACATTTTAACATCATTTTGATTGTCTAAAATTTACTGCAGCTAAAAATTACATTTGGTTTACAATGCATTTTGCCAGATATGTTGTCACTTGTCAAAGCTAAGAATTTTACATGCTGGGTTTTTTTATGGCACATTTAGCACTGATAAGTTGTCACACTCTTGCTTAATATGTTAACATTCTGTCTGTAAACTCTATATGCATAGCTACCTTTTTGAAGCAATATTGAGATTTACTTAAGAACGTGGGGCCCAATAAATACCATCAATGGTGCCCAGTCCAAGAGATGGTGGATCCTATAGGTAAACACCACCTCATCATGCACTAAAACTTACTAAAAAAAAAAAAGATGTGAAGTTCACACATATAGAAAATGGACATTTTGTGAATACATATTACACGTATTGTAAAATAGATAGAGCTCATATGTAGAGTTTGTTTGATAAACTTTCCTACTACTTTGTCTAAATTAGAAGCAAATTGGTTGAACATTACTTCTACCTAAAATGGCAGAAAACGCACCTATCTTGGTGATGGACAGGACAGCTAGAGGGGATATGGAGGAGGCTGTTATTTTTTTTTTAATAGGTGTACTTTCACCAATTTGCTGATAATTCATTGAAAGTAGATGATCGGTACAATTGCTGCCAATGCATTTTTTAAAGCTGTATTGTCATGAGTCAAATTTGATCATGTTAGGTTCTTGCATAGGTCCTATAGCATTGATAAGTTTCCACCCTCTTTCCTACATACACACATCTCTCCTGCATACACACAACTCTACTACTATCACACACGCAATTTTCCGAAATACACACACAACTCTCCTCCATACACAAACACAGTTCTAACACATATAGCTTTTCTACAGCTTTGAAGTATGCACTCACACCTCTGTTACATACACGCACTGTTTTGCTACATACTTGTACACAGCTTTCTTACATACACCAACAGCTCTCTTATATACTCATGCAGCTCCACACACACAAACACTTATATATATATATATATATATATATATATATGTACACTCATCCATCGTATACATTACCACATCTTGAAATTCCTTCCAGGAATGTGACTGATCACATGACCTGAAAGGTTCAATGGCTAATCAACAACTTTGTTTGATTGGGACCCTATCCATGCCACCTCACATATCAGGAGTGTCGTTCTTCTTTTCATAAAGAGGTCCAAGGGCTAGTCTTGCAGAAGTTTTTTCAGCTACACAGGATGCGCAACATCCGTGCAAGTCCTGGTGACTTTCTCCCCTGCACTGCACCGATCAGATAGATCAGTGTGGGGCAGGAGAAAGGAGAACAGTTCTTTCAGTGATCATGAAGGATGCTGTCAGTGTTTTCCTCCATCAGAATAAGCAGCCTCTAGACTGTAAGAAACACACACATTTTAACATCATTTTGATTGTCTAAAATTTACTGCAGCTAAAAATTACATTTGGTTTACAATGCATTTTGCCAGATATGTTGTCACTTGTCAAAGCTAAGAATTTTACATGCTGGGTTTTTTTATGGCACATTTAGCACTGATAAGTTGTCACACTCTTGCTTAATATGTTAACATTCTGTCTGTAAACTGTATATGCATAGCTACCTTTTTGAAGCAATATTGAGATTTACTTAAGAACGTGGGGCCCAATAAATACCATCAATGGTGCCCAGTCCAAGAGATGGTGGATCCTATAGGTAAACACCACCTCATCATGCACTAAAACTTACTAAAAAAAAAAAAGATGTGAAGTTCACACATATAGAAAATGGACATTTTGTGAATACATATTACACGTATTGTAAAATAGATAGAGCTCATATGTAGAGTTTGTTTGATAAACTTTCCTACTACTTTGTCTAAATTAGAAGCAAATTGGTTGAACATTACTTCTACCTAAAATGGCAGAAAACGCACCTATCTTGGTGATGGACAGGACAGCTAGAGGGGATATGGAGGAGGCTGTTATTTTTTTTTTAATAGGTGTACTTTCACCAATTTGCTGATAATTCATTGAAAGTAGATGATCGGTACAATTGCTGCCAATGCATTTTTTAAAGCTGTATTGTCATGAGTCAAATTTGATCATGTTAGGTTCTTGCATAGGTCCTATAGCATTGATAAGTTTCCACCCTCTTTCCTACATACACACATCTCTCCTGCATACACACAACTCTACTACTATCACACACGCAATTTTCCGAAATACACACACAACTCTCCTCCATACACAAACACAGTTCTAACACATATAGCTTTTCTACAGCTTTGAAGTATGCACTCACACCTCTGTTACATACACGCACTGTTTTGCTACATACTTGTACACAGCTTTCTTACATACACCAACAGCTCTCTTATATACTCATGCAGCTCCACACACACAAACACTTATATATATATATATATATATATATATATATATATATATGTACACTCATCCATCGTATACATTACCACATCTTGAAATTCCTTCCAGGAATGTGACTGATCACATGACCTGAAAGGTTCAATGGCTAATCAACAACTTTGTTTGATTGGGACCCTATCCATGCCACCTCACATATCAGGAGTGTCGTTCTTCTTTTCATAAAGAGGTCCAAGGGCTAGTCTTGCAGAAGTTTTTTCAGCTACACAGGATGCGCAACATCCGTGTAAGTCCTGGTGACTTTCTCCCCTGCACTGCACCGATCAGATAGATCAGTGTAGGGCAGGAGAAAGGAGAACAGTTCTTTCAGTGATCATGAAGGATGCTGTCAGTGTTTTCCTCCATCAGAATAAGCAGCCTCTAGACTGTAAGAAACGCACACATTTTAACATCATTTTGATTGTCTAAAATTTACTGCAGCTAAAAATTACATTTGGTTTACAATGCATTTTGCCAGATATGTTGTCACTTGTCAAAGCTAAGAATTTTACATGCTGGGTTTTTTTATGGCACATTTAGCACTGATAAGTTGTCACACTCTTGCTTAATATGTTAACATTCTGTCTGTAAACTGTATATGCATAGCTACCTTTTTGAAGCAATATTGAGATTTACTTAAGAACGTGGGGCCCAATAAATACCATCAATGGTGCCCAGTCCAAGAGATGGTGGATCCTATAGGTAAACACCACCTCATCATGCACTAAAACTTACTAAAAAAAAAAAAGATGTGAAGTTCACACATATAGAAAATGGACATTTTGTGAATACATATTACACGTATTGTAAAATAGATAGAGCTCATATGTAGAGTTTGTTTGATAAACTTTCCTACTACTTTGTCTAAATTAGAAGCAAATTGGTTGAACATTACTTCTACCTAAAATGGCAGAAAACGCACCTATCTTGGTGATGGACAGGACAGCTAGAGGGGATATGGAGGAGGCTGTTATTTTTTTTTTAATAGGTGTACTTTCACCAATTTGCTGATAATTCATTGAAAGTAGATGATCGGTACAATTGCTGCCAATGCATTTTTTAAAGCTGTATTGTCATGAGTCAAATTTGATCATGTTAGGTTCTTGCATAGGTCCTATAGCATTGATAAGTTTCCACCCTCTTTCCTACATACACACATCTCTCCTGCATACACACAACTCTACTACTATCACACACGCAATTTTCCGAAATACACACACAACTCTCCTCCATACACAAACACAGTTCTAACACATATAGCTTTTCTACAGCTTTGAAGTATGCACTCACACCTCTGTTACATACACGCACTGTTTTGCTACATACTTGTACACAGCTTTCTTACATACACCAACAGCTCTCTTATATACTCATGCAGCTCCACACACACAAACACTTATATATATGTACACTCATCCATCGTATACATTACCACATCTTGAAATTCCTTCCAGGAATGTGACTGATCACATGACCTGAAAGGTTCAATGGCTAATCAACAACTTTGTTTGATTGGGACCCTATCCATGCCACCTCACATATCAGGAGTGTCGTTCTTCTTTTCATAAAGAGGTCCAAGGGCTAGTCTTGCAGAAGTTTTTTCAGCTACACAGGATGCGCAACATCCGTGCAAGTCCTGGTGACTTTCTCCCCTGCACTGCACCGATCAGATAGATCAGTGTGGGGCAGGAGAAAGGAGAACAGTTCTTTCAGTGATCATGAAGGATGCTGTCAGTGTTTTCCTCCATCAGAATAAGCAGCCTCTAGACTGTAAGAAACACACACATTTTAACATCATTTTGATTGTCTAAAATTTACTGCAGCTAAAAATTACATTTGGTTTACAATGCATTTTGCCAGATATGTTGTCACTTGTCAAAGCTAAGAATTTTACATGCTGGGTTTTTTTATGGCACATTTAGCACTGATAAGTTGTCACACTCTTGCTTAATATGTTAACATTCTGTCTGTAAACTGTATATGCATAGCTACCTTTTTGAAGCAATATTGAGATTTACTTAAGAACGTGGGGCCCAATAAATACCATCAATGGTGCCCAGTCCAAGAGATGGTGGATCCTATAGGTAAACACCACCTCATCATGCACTAAAACTTACTAAAAAAAAAAAAGATGTGAAGTTCACACATATAGAAAATGGACATTTTGTGAATACATATTACACGTATTGTAAAATAGATAGAGCTCATATGTAGAGTTTGTTTGATAAACTTTCCTACTACTTTGTCTAAATTAGAAGCAAATTGGTTGAACATTACTTCTACCTAAAATGGCAGAAAACGCACCTATCTTGGTGATGGACAGGACAGCTAGAGGGGATATGGAGGAGGCTGTTATTTTTTTTTTAATAGGTGTACTTTCACCAATTTGCTGATAATTCATTGAAAGTAGATGATCGGTACAATTGCTGCCAATGCATTTTTTAAAGCTGTATTGTCATGAGTCAAATTTGATCATGTTAGGTTCTTGCATAGGTCCTATAGCATTGATAAGTTTCCACCCTCTTTCCTACATACACACATCTCTCCTGCATACACACAACTCTACTACTATCACACACGCAATTTTCCGAAATACACACACAACTCTCCTCCATACACAAACACAGTTCTAACACATATAGCTTTTCTACAGCTTTGAAGTATGCACTCACACCTCTGTTACATACACGCACTGTTTTGCTACATACTTGTACACAGCTTTCTTACATACACCAACAGCTCTCTTATATACTCATGCAGCTCCACACACACAAACACTTATATATATGTACACTCATCCATCGTATACATTACCACATCTTGAAATTCCTTCCAGGAATGTGACTGATCACATGACCTGAAAGGTTCAATGGCTAATCAACAACTTTGTTTGATTGGGACCCTATCCATGCCACCTCACATATCAGGAGTGTCGTTCTTCTTTTCATAAAGAGGTCCAAGGGCTAGTCTTGCAGAAGTTTTTTCAGCTACACAGGATGCGCAACATCCGTGTAAGTCCTGGTGACTTTCTCCCCTGCACTGCACCGATCAGATAGATCAGTGTAGGGCAGGAGAAAGGAGAACAGTTCTTTCAGTGATCATGAAGGATGCTGTCAGTGTTTTCCTCCATCAGAATAAGCAGCCTCTAGACTGTAAGAAACGCACACATTTTAACATCATTTTGATTGTCTAAAATTTACTGCAGCTAAAAATTACATTTGGTTTACAATGCATTTTGCCAGATATGTTGTCACTTGTCAAAGCTAAGAATTTTACATGCTGGGTTTTTTTATGGCACATTTAGCACTGATAAGTTGTCACACTCTTGCTTAATATGTTAACATTCTGTCTGTAAACTGTATATGCATAGCTACCTTTTTGAAGCAATATTGAGATTTACTTAAGAACGTGGGGCCCAATAAATACCATCAATGGTGCCCAGTCCAAGAGATGGTGGATCCTATAGGTAAACACCACCTCATCATGCACTAAAACTTACTAAAAAAAAAAAAGATGTGAAGTTCACACATATAGAAAATGGACATTTTGTGAATACATATTACACGTATTGTAAAATAGATAGAGCTCATATGTAGAGTTTGTTTGATAAACTTTCCTACTACTTTGTCTAAATTAGAAGCAAATTGGTTGAACATTACTTCTACCTAAAATGGCAGAAAACGCACCTATCTTGGTGATGGACAGGACAGCTAGAGGGGATATGGAGGAGGCTGTTATTTTTTTTTTAATAGGTGTACTTTCACCAATTTGCTGATAATTCATTGAAAGTAGATGATCGGTACAATTGCTGCCAATGCATTTTTTAAAGCTGTATTGTCATGAGTCAAATTTGATCATGTTAGGTTCTTGCATAGGTCCTATAGCATTGATAAGTTTCCACCCTCTTTCCTACATACACACATCTCTCCTGCATACACACAACTCTACTACTATCACACACGCAATTTTCCGAAATACACACACAACTCTCCTCCATACACAAACACAGTTCTAACACATATAGCTTTTCTACAGCTTTGAAGTATGCACTCACACCTCTGTTACATACACGCACTGTTTTGCTACATACTTGTACACAGCTTTCTTACATACACCAACAGCTCTCTTATATACTCATGCAGCTCCACACACACAAACACTTATATATATGTACACTCATCCATCGTATACATTACCACATCTTGAAATTCCTTCCAGGAATGTGACTGATCACATGACCTGAAAGGTTCAATGGCTAATCAACAACTTTGTTTGATTGGGACCCTATCCATGCCACCTCACATATCAGGAGTGTCGTTCTTCTTTTCATAAAGAGGTCCAAGGGCTAGTCTTGCAGAAGTTTTTTCAGCTACACAGGATGCGCAACATCCGTGCAAGTCCTGGTGACTTTCTCCCCTGCACTGCACCGATCAGATAGATCAGTGTGGGGCAGGAGAAAGGAGAACAGTTCTTTCAGTGATCATGAAGGATGCTGTCAGTGTTTTCCTCCATCAGAATAAGCAGCCTCTAGACTGTAAGAAACACACACATTTTAACATCATTTTGATTGTCTAAAATTTACTGCAGCTAAAAATTACATTTGGTTTACAATGCATTTTGCCAGATATGTTGTCACTTGTCAAAGCTAAGAATTTTACATGCTGGGTTTTTTATGGCACATTTAGCACTGATAAGTTGTCACACTCTTGCTTAATATGTTAACATTCTGTCTGTAAACTGTATATGCATAGCTACCTTTTTGAAGCAATATTGAGATTTACTTAAGAACGTGGGGCCCAATAAATACCATCAATGGTGCCCAGTCCAAGAGATGGTGGATCCTATAGGTAAACACCACCTCATCATGCACTAAAACTTACTAAAAAAAAAAAAGATGTGAAGTTCACACATATAGAAAATGGACATTTTGTGAATACATATTACACGTATTGTAAAATAGATAGAGCTCATATGTAGAGTTTGTTTGATAAACTTTCCTACTACTTTGTCTAAATTAGAAGCAAATTGGTTGAACATTACTTCTACCTAAAATGGCAGAAAACGCACCTATCTTGGTGATGGACAGGACAGCTAGAGGGGATATGGAGGAGGCTGTTATTTTTTTTTTAATAGGTGTACTTTCACCAATTTGCTGATAATTCATTGAAAGTAGATGATCGGTACAATTGCTGCCAATGCATTTTTTAAAGCTGTATTGTCATGAGTCAAATTTGATCATGTTAGGTTCTTGCATAGGTCCTATAGCATTGATAAGTTTCCACCCTCTTTCCTACATACACACATCTCTCCTGCATACACACAACTCTACTACTATCACACACGCAATTTTCCGAAATACACACACAACTCTCCTCCATACACAAACACAGTTCTAACACATATAGCTTTTCTACAGCTTTGAAGTATGCACTCACACCTCTGTTACATACACGCACTGTTTTGCTACATACTTGTACACAGCTTTCTTACATACACCAACAGCTCTCTTATATACTCATGCAGCTCCACACACACAAACACTTATATATATATATATATATATATATATATATGTACACTCATCCATCGTATACATTACCACATCTTGAAATTCCTTCCAGGAATGTGACTGATCACATGACCTGAAAGGTTCAATGGCTAATCAACAACTTTGTTTGATTGGGACCCTATCCATGCCACCTCACATATCAGGAGTGTCGTTCTTCTTTTCATAAAGAGGTCCAAGGGCTAGTCTTGCAGAAGTTTTTTCAGCTACACAGGATGCGCAACATCCGTGTAAGTCCTGGTGACTTTCTCCCCTGCACTGCACCGATCAGATAGATCAGTGTAGGGCAGGAGAAAGGAGAACAGTTCTTTCAGTGATCATGAAGGATGCTGTCAGTGTTTTCCTCCATCAGAATAAGCAGCCTCTAGACTGTAAGAAACGCACACATTTTAACATCATTTTGATTGTCTAAAATTTACTGCAGCTAAAAATTACATTTGGTTTACAATGCATTTTGCCAGATATGTTGTCACTTGTCAAAGCTAAGAATTTTACATGCTGGGTTTTTTTATGGCACATTTAGCACTGATAAGTTGTCACACTCTTGCTTAATATGTTAACATTCTGTCTGTAAACTGTATATGCATAGCTACCTTTTTGAAGCAATATTGAGATTTACTTAAGAACGTGGGGCCCAATAAATACCATCAATGGTGCCCAGTCCAAGAGATGGTGGATCCTATAGGTAAACACCACCTCATCATGCACTAAAACTTACTAAAAAAAAAAAAGATGTGAAGTTCACACATATAGAAAATGGACATTTTGTGAATACATATTACACGTATTGTAAAATAGATAGAGCTCATATGTAGAGTTTGTTTGATAAACTTTCCTACTACTTTGTCTAAATTAGAAGCAAATTGGTTGAACATTACTTCTACCTAAAATGGCAGAAAACGCACCTATCTTGGTGATGGACAGGACAGCTAGAGGGGATATGGAGGAGGCTGTTATTTTTTTTTTAATAGGTGTACTTTCACCAATTTGCTGATAATTCATTGAAAGTAGATGATCGGTACAATTGCTGCCAATGCATTTTTTAAAGCTGTATTGTCATGAGTCAAATTTGATCATGTTAGGTTCTTGCATAGGTCCTATAGCATTGATAAGTTTCCACCCTCTTTCCTACATACACACATCTCTCCTGCATACACACAACTCTACTACTATCACACACGCAATTTTCCGAAATACACACACAACTCTCCTCCATACACAAACACAGTTCTAACACATATAGCTTTTCTACAGCTTTGAAGTATGCACTCACACCTCTGTTACATACACGCACTGTTTTGCTACATACTTGTACACAGCTTTCTTACATACACCAACAGCTCTCTTATATACTCATGCAGCTCCACACACACAAACACTTATATATATGTACACTCATCCATCGTATACATTACCACATCTTGAAATTCCTTCCAGGAATGTGACTGATCACATGACCTGAAAGGTTCAATGGCTAATCAACAACTTTGTTTGATTGGGACCCTATCCATGCCACCTCACATATCAGGAGTGTCGTTCTTCTTTTCATAAAGAGGTCCAAGGGCTAGTCTTGCAGAAGTTTTTTCAGCTACACAGGATGCGCAACATCCGTGCAAGTCCTGGTGACTTTCTCCCCTGCACTGCACCGATCAGATAGATCAGTGTGGGGCAGGAGAAAGGAGAACAGTTCTTTCAGTGATCATGAAGGATGCTGTCAGTGTTTTCCTCCATCAGAATAAGCAGCCTCTAGACTGTAAGAAACACACACATTTTAACATCATTTTGATTGTCTAAAATTTACTGCAGCTAAAAATTACATTTGGTTTACAATGCATTTTGCCAGATATGTTGTCACTTGTCAAAGCTAAGAATTTTACATGCTGGGTTTTTTTATGGCACATTTAGCACTGATAAGTTGTCACACTCTTGCTTAATATGTTAACATTCTGTCTGTAAACTGTATATGCATAGCTACCTTTTTGAAGCAATATTGAGATTTACTTAAGAACGTGGGGCCCAATAAATACCATCAATGGTGCCCAGTCCAAGAGATGGTGGATCCTATAGGTAAACACCACCTCATCATGCACTAAAACTTACTAAAAAAAAAAAAGATGTGAAGTTCACACATATAGAAAATGGACATTTTGTGAATACATATTACACGTATTGTAAAATAGATAGAGCTCATATGTAGAGTTTGTTTGATAAACTTTCCTACTACTTTGTCTAAATTAGAAGCAAATTGGTTGAACATTACTTCTACCTAAAATGGCAGAAAACGCACCTATCTTGGTGATGGACAGGACAGCTAGAGGGGATATGGAGGAGGCTGTTATTTTTTTTTTAATAGGTGTACTTTCACCAATTTGCTGATAATTCATTGAAAGTAGATGATCGGTACAATTGCTGCCAATGCATTTTTTAAAGCTGTATTGTCATGAGTCAAATTTGATCATGTTAGGTTCTTGCATAGGTCCTATAGCATTGATAAGTTTCCACCCTCTTTCCTACATACACACATCTCTCCTGCATACACACAACTCTACTACTATCACACACGCAATTTTCCGAAATACACACACAACTCTCCTCCATACACAAACACAGTTCTAACACATATAGCTTTTCTACAGCTTTGAAGTATGCACTCACACCTCTGTTACATACACGCACTGTTTTGCTACATACTTGTACACAGCTTTCTTACATACACCAACAGCTCTCTTATATACTCATGCAGCTCCACACACACAAACACTTATATATATGTACACTCATCCATCGTATACATTACCACATCTTGAAATTCCTTCCAGGAATGTGACTGATCACATGACCTGAAAGGTTCAATGGCTAATCAACAACTTTGTTTGATTGGGACCCTATCCATGCCACCTCACATATCAGGAGTGTCGTTCTTCTTTTCATAAAGAGGTCCAAGGGCTAGTCTTGCAGAAGTTTTTTCAGCTACACAGGATGCGCAACATCCGTGTAAGTCCTGGTGACTTTCTCCCCTGCACTGCACCGATCAGATAGATCAGTGTAGGGCAGGAGAAAGGAGAACAGTTCTTTCAGTGATCATGAAGGATGCTGTCAGTGTTTTCCTCCATCAGAATAAGCAGCCTCTAGACTGTAAGAAACGCACACATTTTAACATCATTTTGATTGTCTAAAATTTACTGCAGCTAAAAATTACATTTGGTTTACAATGCATTTTGCCAGATATGTTGTCACTTGTCAAAGCTAAGAATTTTACATGCTGGGTTTTTTTATGGCACATTTAGCACTGATAAGTTGTCACACTCTTGCTTAATATGTTAACATTCTGTCTGTAAACTGTATATGCATAGCTACCTTTTTGAAGCAATATTGAGATTTACTTAAGAACGTGGGGCCCAATAAATACCATCAATGGTGCCCAGTCCAAGAGATGGTGGATCCTATAGGTAAACACCACCTCATCATGCACTAAAACTTACTAAAAAAAAAAAAGATGTGAAGTTCACACATATAGAAAATGGACATTTTGTGAATACATATTACACGTATTGTAAAATAGATAGAGCTCATATGTAGAGTTTGTTTGATAAACTTTCCTACTACTTTGTCTAAATTAGAAGCAAATTGGTTGAACATTACTTCTACCTAAAATGGCAGAAAACGCACCTATCTTGGTGATGGACAGGACAGCTAGAGGGGATATGGAGGAGGCTGTTATTTTTTTTTTAATAGGTGTACTTTCACCAATTTGCTGATAATTCATTGAAAGTAGATGATCGGTACAATTGCTGCCAATGCATTTTTTAAAGCTGTATTGTCATGAGTCAAATTTGATCATGTTAGGTTCTTGCATAGGTCCTATAGCATTGATAAGTTTCCACCCTCTTTCCTACATACACACATCTCTCCTGCATACACACAACTCTACTACTATCACACACGCAATTTTCCGAAATACACACACAACTCTCCTCCATACACAAACACAGTTCTAACACATATAGCTTTTCTACAGCTTTGAAGTATGCACTCACACCTCTGTTACATACACGCACTGTTTTGCTACATACTTGTACACAGCTTTCTTACATACACCAACAGCTCTCTTATATACTCATGCAGCTCCACACACACAAACACTTATATATATGTACACTCATCCATCGTATACATTACCACATCTTGAAATTCCTTCCAGGAATGTGACTGATCACATGACCTGAAAGGTTCAATGGCTAATCAACAACTTTGTTTGATTGGGACCCTATCCATGCCACCTCACATATCAGGAGTGTCGTTCTTCTTTTCATAAAGAGGTCCAAGGGCTAGTCTTGCAGAAGTTTTTTCAGCTACACAGGATGCGCAACATCCGTGCAAGTCCTGGTGACTTTCTCCCCTGCACTGCACCGATCAGATAGATCAGTGTGGGGCAGGAGAAAGGAGAACAGTTCTTTCAGTGATCATGAAGGATGCTGTCAGTGTTTTCCTCCATCAGAATAAGCAGCCTCTAGACTGTAAGAAACACACACATTTTAACATCATTTTGATTGTCTAAAATTTACTGCAGCTAAAAATTACATTTGGTTTACAATGCATTTTGCCAGATATGTTGTCACTTGTCAAAGCTAAGAATTTTACATGCTGGGTTTTTTTATGGCACATTTAGCACTGATAAGTTGTCACACTCTTGCTTAATATGTTAACATTCTGTCTGTAAACTGTATATGCATAGCTACCTTTTTGAAGCAATATTGAGATTTACTTAAGAACGTGGGGCCCAATAAATACCATCAATGGTGCCCAGTCCAAGAGATGGTGGATCCTATAGGTAAACACCACCTCATCATGCACTAAAACTTACTAAAAAAAAAAAAGATGTGAAGTTCACACATATAGAAAATGGACATTTTGTGAATACATATTACACGTATTGTAAAATAGATAGAGCTCATATGTAGAGTTTGTTTGATAAACTTTCCTACTACTTTGTCTAAATTAGAAGCAAATTGGTTGAACATTACTTCTACCTAAAATGGCAGAAAACGCACCTATCTTGGTGATGGACAGGACAGCTAGAGGGGATATGGAGGAGGCTGTTATTTTTTTTTTAATAGGTGTACTTTCACCAATTTGCTGATAATTCATTGAAAGTAGATGATCGGTACAATTGCTGCCAATGCATTTTTTAAAGCTGTATTGTCATGAGTCAAATTTGATCATGTTAGGTTCTTGCATAGGTCCTATAGCATTGATAAGTTTCCACCCTCTTTCCTACATACACACATCTCTCCTGCATACACACAACTCTACTACTATCACACACGCAATTTTCCGAAATACACACACAACTCTCCTCCATACACAAACACAGTTCTAACACATATAGCTTTTCTACAGCTTTGAAGTATGCACTCACACCTCTGTTACATACACGCACTGTTTTGCTACATACTTGTACACAGCTTTCTTACATACACCAACAGCTCTCTTATATACTCATGCAGCTCCACACACACAAACACTTATATATATGTACACTCATCCATCGTATACATTACCACATCTTGAAATTCCTTCCAGGAATGTGACTGATCACATGACCTGAAAGGTTCAATGGCTAATCAACAACTTTGTTTGATTGGGACCCTATCCATGCCACCTCACATATCAGGAGTGTCGTTCTTCTTTTCATAAAGAGGTCCAAGGGCTAGTCTTGCAGAAGTTTTTTCAGCTACACAGGATGCGCAACATCCGTGCAAGTCCTGGTGACTTTCTCCCCTGCACTGCACCGATCAGATAGATCAGTGTGGGGCAGGAGAAAGGAGAACAGTTCTTTCAGTGATCATGAAGGATGCTGTCAGTGTTTTCCTCCATCAGAATAAGCAGCCTCTAGACTGTAAGAAACACACACATTTTAACATCATTTTGATTGTCTAAAATTTACTGCAGCTAAAAATTACATTTGGTTTACAATGCATTTTGCCAGATATGTTGTCACTTGTCAAAGCTAAGAATTTTACATGCTGGGTTTTTTTATGGCACATTTAGCACTGATAAGTTGTCACACTCTTGCTTAATATGTTAACATTCTGTCTGTAAACTGTATATGCATAGCTACCTTTTTGAAGCAATATTGAGATTTACTTAAGAACGTGGGGCCCAATAAATACCATCAATGGTGCCCAGTCCAAGAGATGGTGGATCCTATAGGTAAACACCACCTCATCATGCACTAAAACTTACTAAAAAAAAAAAAGATGTGAAGTTCACACATATAGAAAATGGACATTTTGTGAATACATATTACACGTATTGTAAAATAGATAGAGCTCATATGTAGAGTTTGTTTGATAAACTTTCCTACTACTTTGTCTAAATTAGAAGCAAATTGGTTGAACATTACTTCTACCTAAAATGGCAGAAAACGCACCTATCTTGGTGATGGACAGGACAGCTAGAGGGGATATGGAGGAGGCTGTTATTTTTTTTTTAATAGGTGTACTTTCACCAATTTGCTGATAATTCATTGAAAGTAGATGATCGGTACAATTGCTGCCAATGCATTTTTTAAAGCTGTATTGTCATGAGTCAAATTTGATCATGTTAGGTTCTTGCATAGGTCCTATAGCATTGATAAGTTTCCACCCTCTTTCCTACATACACACATCTCTCCTGCATACACACAACTCTACTACTATCACACACGCAATTTTCCGAAATACACACACAACTCTCCTCCATACACAAACACAGTTCTAACACATATAGCTTTTCTACAGCTTTGAAGTATGCACTCACACCTCTGTTACATACACGCACTGTTTTGCTACATACTTGTACACAGCTTTCTTACATACACCAACAGCTCTCTTATATACTCATGCAGCTCCACACACACAAACACTTATATATATGTACACTCATCCATCGTATACATTACCACATCTTGAAATTCCTTCCAGGAATGTGACTGATCACATGACCTGAAAGGTTCAATGGCTAATCAACAACTTTGTTTGATTGGGACCCTATCCATGCCACCTCACATATCAGGAGTGTCGTTCTTCTTTTCATAAAGAGGTCCAAGGGCTAGTCTTGCAGAAGTTTTTTCAGCTACACAGGATGCGCAACATCCGTGTAAGTCCTGGTGACTTTCTCCCCTGCACTGCACCGATCAGATAGATCAGTGTAGGGCAGGAGAAAGGAGAACAGTTCTTTCAGTGATCATGAAGGATGCTGTCAGTGTTTTCCTCCATCAGAATAAGCAGCCTCTAGACTGTAAGAAACGCACACATTTTAACATCATTTTGATTGTCTAAAATTTACTGCAGCTAAAAATTACATTTGGTTTACAATGCATTTTGCCAGATATGTTGTCACTTGTCAAAGCTAAGAATTTTACATGCTGGGTTTTTTTATGGCACATTTAGCACTGATAAGTTGTCACACTCTTGCTTAATATGTTAACATTCTGTCTGTAAACTGTATATGCATAGCTACCTTTTTGAAGCAATATTGAGATTTACTTAAGAACGTGGGGCCCAATAAATACCATCAATGGTGCCCAGTCCAAGAGATGGTGGATCCTATAGGTAAACACCACCTCATCATGCACTAAAACTTACTAAAAAAAAAAAAGATGTGAAGTTCACACATATAGAAAATGGACATTTTGTGAATACATATTACACGTATTGTAAAATAGATAGAGCTCATATGTAGAGTTTGTTTGATAAACTTTCCTACTACTTTGTCTAAATTAGAAGCAAATTGGTTGAACATTACTTCTACCTAAAATGGCAGAAAACGCACCTATCTTGTTGATGGACAGGACAGCTAGAGGGGATATGGAGGAGGCTGTTATTTTTTTTTTAATAGGTGTACTTTCACCAATTTGCTGATAATTCATTGAAAGTAGATGATCGGTACAATTGCTGCCAATGCATTTTTTAAAGCTGTATTGTCATGAGTCAAATTTGATCATGTTAGGTTCTTGCATAGGTCCTATAGCATTGATAAGTTTCCACCCTCTTTCCTACATACACACATCTCTCCTGCATACACACAACTCTACTACTATCACACACGCAATTTTCCGAAATACACACACAACTCTCCTCCATACACAAACACAGTTCTAACACATATAGCTTTTCTACAGCTTTGAAGTATGCACTCACACCTCTGTTACATACACGCACTGTTTTGCTACATACTTGTACACAGCTTTCTTACATACACCAACAGCTCTCTTATATACTCATGCAGCTCCACACACACAAACACTTATATATATGTACACTCATCCATCGTATACATTACCACATCTTGAAATTCCTTCCAGGAATGTGACTGATCACATGACCTGAAAGGTTCAATGGCTAATCAACAACTTTGTTTGATTGGGACCCTATCCATGCCACCTCACATATCAGGAGTGTCGTTCTTCTTTTCATAAAGAGGTCCAAGGGCTAGTCTTGCAGAAGTTTTTTCAGCTACACAGGATGCGCAACATCCGTGCAAGTCCTGGTGACTTTCTCCCCTGCACTGCACCGATCAGATAGATCAGTGTGGGGCAGGAGAAAGGAGAACAGTTCTTTCAGTGATCATGAAGGATGCTGTCAGTGTTTTCCTCCATCAGAATAAGCAGCCTCTAGACTGTAAGAAACACACACATTTTAACATCATTTTGATTGTCTAAAATTTACTGCAGCTAAAAATTACATTTGGTTTACAATGCATTTTGCCAGATATGTTGTCACTTGTCAAAGCTAAGAATTTTACATGCTGGGTTTTTTTATGGCACATTTAGCACTGATAAGTTGTCACACTCTTGCTTAATATGTTAACATTCTGTCTGTAAACTGTATATGCATAGCTACATTTTTTGAAGCAATATTGAGATTTACTTAAGAACGTGGGGCCCAATAAATACCATCAATGGTGCCCAGTCCAAGAGATGGTGGATCCTATAGGTAAACACCACCTCATCATGCACTAAAACTTACTAAAAAAAAAAAAGATGTGAAGTTCACACATATAGAAAATGGACATTTTGTGAATACATATTACACGTATTGTAAAATAGATAGAGCTCATATGTAGAGTTTGTTTGATAAACTTTCCTACTACTTTGTCTAAATTAGAAGCAAATTGGTTGAACATTACTTCTACCTAAAATGGCAGAAAACGCACCTATCTTGGTGATGGACAGGACAGCTAGAGGGGATATGGAGGAGGCTGTTATTTTTTTTTTAATAGGTGTACTTTCACCAATTTGCTGATAATTCATTGAAAGTAGATGATCGGTACAATTGCTGCCAATGCATTTTTTAAAGCTGTATTGTCATGAGTCAAATTTGATCATGTTAGGTTCTTGCATAGGTCCTATAGCATTGATAAGTTTCCACCCTCTTTCCTACATACACACATCTCTCCTGCATACACACAACTCTACTACTATCACACACGCAATTTTCCGAAATACACACACAACTCTCCTCCATACACAAACACAGTTCTAACACATATAGCTTTTCTACAGCTTTGAAGTATGCACTCACACCTCTGTTACATACACGCACTGTTTTGCTACATACTTGTACACAGCTTTCTTACATACACCAACAGCTCTCTTATATACTCATGCAGCTCCACACACACAAACACTTATATATATGTACACTCATCCATCGTATACATTACCACATCTTGAAATTCCTTCCAGGAATGTGACTGATCACATGACCTGAAAGGTTCAATGGCTAATCAACAACTTTGTTTGATTGGGACCCTATCCATGCCACCTCACATATCAGGAGTGTCGTTCTTCTTTTCATAAAGAGGTCCAAGGGCTAGTCTTGCAGAAGTTTTTTCAGCTACACAGGATGCGCAACATCCGTGCAAGTCCTGGTGACTTTCTCCCCTGCACTGCACCGATCAGATAGATCAGTGTGGGGCAGGAGAAAGGAGAACAGTTCTTTCAGTGATCATGAAGGATGCTGTCAGTGTTTTCCTCCATCAGAATAAGCAGCCTCTAGACTGTAAGAAACACACACATTTTAACATCATTTTGATTGTCTAAAATTTACTGCAGCTAAAAATTACATTTGGTTTACAATGCATTTTGCCAGATATGTTGTCACTTGTCAAAGCTAAGAATTTTACATGCTGGGTTTTTTTATGGCACATTTAGCACTGATAAGTTGTCACACTCTTGCTTAATATGTTAACATTCTGTCTGTAAACTGTATATGCATAGCTACCTTTTTGAAGCAATATTGAGATTTACTTAAGAACGTGGGGCCCAATAAATACCATCAATGGTGCCCAGTCCAAGAGATGGTGGATCCTATAGGTAAACACCACCTCATCATGCACTAAAACTTACTAAAAAAAAAAAAGATGTGAAGTTCACACATATAGAAAATGGACATTTTGTGAATACATATTACACGTATTGTAAAATAGATAGAGCTCATATGTAGAGTTTGTTTGATAAACTTTCCTACTACTTTGTCTAAATTAGAAGCAAATTGGTTGAACATTACTTCTACCTAAAATGGCAGAAAACGCACCTATCTTGGTGATGGACAGGACAGCTAGAGGGGATATGGAGGAGGCTGTTATTTTTTTTTTAATAGGTGTACTTTCACCAATTTGCTGATAATTCATTGAAAGTAGATGATCGGTACAATTGCTGCCAATGCATTTTTTAAAGCTGTATTGTCATGAGTCAAATTTGATCATGTTAGGTTCTTGCATAGGTCCTATAGTATTGATAAGTTTCCACCCTCTTTCCTACATACACACATCTCTCCTGCATACACACAACTCTACTACTATCACACACGCAATTTTCCGAAATACACACACAACTCTCCTCCATACACAAACACAGTTCTAACACATATAGCTTTTCTACAGCTTTGAAGTATGCACTCACACCTCTGTTACATACACGCACTGTTTTGCTACATACTTGTACACAGCTTTCTTACATACACCAACAGCTCTCTTATATACTCATGCAGCTCCACACACACAAACACTTATATATATATATATATATATATATATATATATGTACACTCATCCATCGTATACATTACCACATCTTGAAATTCCTTCCAGGAATGTGACTGATCACATGACCTGAAAGGTTCAATGGCTAATCAACAACTTTGTTTGATTGGGACCCTATCCATGCCACCTCACATATCAGGAGTGTCGTTCTTCTTTTCATAAAGAGGTCCAAGGGCTAGTCTTGCAGAAGTTTTTTCAGCTACACAGGATGCGCAACATCCGTGTAAGTCCTGGTGACTTTCTCCCCTGCACTGCACCGATCAGATAGATCAGTGTAGGGCAGGAGAAAGGAGAACAGTTCTTTCAGTGATCATGAAGGATGCTGTCAGTGTTTTCCTCCATCAGAATAAGCAGCCTCTAGACTGTAAGAAACGCACACATTTTAACATCATTTTGATTGTCTAAAATTTACTGCAGCTAAAAATTACATTTGGTTTACAATGCATTTTGCCAGATATGTTGTCACTTGTCAAAGCTAAGAATTTTACATGCTGGGTTTTTTTATGGCACATTTAGCACTGATAAGTTGTCACACTCTTGCTTAATATGTTAACATTCTGTCTGTAAACTGTATATGCATAGCTACCTTTTTGAAGCAATATTGAGATTTACTTAAGAACGTGGGGCCCAATAAATACCATCAATGGTGCCCAGTCCAAGAGATGGTGGATCCTATAGGTAAACACCACCTCATCATGCACTAAAACTTACTAAAAAAAAAAAAGATGTGAAGTTCACACATATAGAAAATGGACATTTTGTGAATACATATTACACGTATTGTAAAATAGATAGAGCTCATATGTAGAGTTTGTTTGATAAACTTTCCTACTACTTTGTCTAAATTAGAAGCAAATTGGTTGAACATTACTTCTACCTAAAATGGCAGAAAACGCACCTATCTTGGTGATGGACAGGACAGCTAGAGGGGATATGGAGGAGGCTGTTATTTTTTTTTTAATAGGTGTACTTTCACCAATTTGCTGATAATTCATTGAAAGTAGATGATCGGTACAATTGCTGCCAATGCATTTTTTAAAGCTGTATTGTCATGAGTCAAATTTGATCATGTTAGGTTCTTGCATAGGTCCTATAGCATTGATAAGTTTCCACCCTCTTTCCTACATACACACATCTCTCCTGCATACACACAACTCTACTACTATCACACACGCAATTTTCCGAAATACACACACAACTCTCCTCCATACACAAACACAGTTCTAACACATATAGCTTTTCTACAGCTTTGAAGTATGCACTCACACCTCTGTTACATACACGCACTGTTTTGCTACATACTTGTACACAGCTTTCTTACATACACCAACAGCTCTCTTATATACTCATGCAGCTCCACACACACAAACACTTATATATATATATATGTACACTCATCCATCGTATACATTACCACATCTTGAAATTCCTTCCAGGAATGTGACTGATCACATGACCTGAAAGGTTCAATGGCTAATCAACAACTTTGTTTGATTGGGACCCTATCCATGCCACCTCACATATCAGGAGTGTCGTTCTTCTTTTCATAAAGAGGTCCAAGGGCTAGTCTTGCAGAAGTTTTTTCAGCTACACAGGATGCGCAACATCCGTGTAAGTCCTGGTGACTTTCTCCCCTGCACTGCACCGATCAGATAGATCAGTGTAGGGCAGGAGAAAGGAGAACAGTTCTTTCAGTGATCATGAAGGATGCTGTCAGTGTTTTCCTCCATCAGAATAAGCAGCCTCTAGACTGTAAGAAACGCACACATTTTAACATCATTTTGATTGTCTAAAATTTACTGCAGCTAAAAATTACATTTGGTTTACAATGCATTTTGCCAGATATGTTGTCACTTGTCAAAGCTAAGAATTTTACATGCTGGGTTTTTTTATGGCACATTTAGCACTGATAAGTTGTCACACTCTTGCTTAATATGTTAACATTCTGTCTGTAAACTGTATATGCATAGCTACCTTTTTGAAGCAATATTGAGATTTACTTAAGAACGTGGGGCCCAATAAATACCATCAATGGTGCCCAGTCCAAGAGATGGTGGATCCTATAGGTAAACACCACCTCATCATGCACTAAAACTTACTAAAAAAAAAAAAGATGTGAAGTTCACACATATAGAAAATGGACATTTTGTGAATACATATTACACGTATTGTAAAATAGATAGAGCTCATATGTAGAGTTTGTTTGATAAACTTTCCTACTACTTTGTCTAAATTAGAAGCAAATTGGTTGAACATTACTTCTACCTAAAATGGCAGAAAACGCACCTATCTTGGTGATGGACAGGACAGCTAGAGGGGATATGGAGGAGGCTGTTATTTTTTTTTTAATAGGTGTACTTTCACCAATTTGCTGATAATTCATTGAAAGTAGATGATCGGTACAATTGCTGCCAATGCATTTTTTAAAGCTGTATTGTCATGAGTCAAATTTGATCATGTTAGGTTCTTGCATAGGTCCTATAGCATTGATAAGTTTCCACCCTCTTTCCTACATACACACATCTCTCCTGCATACACACAACTCTACTACTATCACACACGCAATTTTCCGAAATACACACACAACTCTCCTCGATACACAAACACAGTTCTAACACATATAGCTTTTCTACAGCTTTGAAGTATGCACTCACACCTCTGTTACATACACGCACTGTTTTGCTACATACTTGTACACAGCTTTCTTACATACACCAACAGCTCTCTTATATACTCATGCAGCTCCACACACACAAACACTTATATATATATATATATATATATATATATATATGTACACTCATCCATCGTATACATTACCACATCTTGAAATTCCTTCCAGGAATGTGACTGATCACATGACCTGAAAGGTTCAATGGCTAATCAACAACTTTGTTTGATTGGGACCCTATCCATGCCACCTCACATATCAGGAGTGTCGTTCTTCTTTTCATAAAGAGGTCCAAGGGCTAGTCTTGCAGAAGTTTTTTCAGCTACACAGGATGCGCAACATCCGTGTAAGTCCTGGTGACTTTCTCCCCTGCACTGCACCGATCAGATAGATCAGTGTAGGGCAGGAGAAAGGAGAACAGTTCTTTCAGTGATCATGAAGGATGCTGTCAGTGTTTTCCTCCATCAGAATAAGCAGCCTCTAGACTGTAAGAAACGCACACATTTTAACATCATTTTGATTGTCTAAAATTTACTGCAGCTAAAAATTACATTTGGTTTACAATGCATTTTGCCAGATATGTTGTCACTTGTCAAAGCTAAGAATTTTACATGCTGGGTTTTTTTATGGCACATTTAGCACTGATAAGTTGTCACACTCTTGCTTAATATGTTAACATTCTGTCTGTAAACTGTATATGCATAGCTACCTTTTTGAAGCAATATTGAGATTTACTTAAGAACGTGGGGCCCAATAAATACCATCAATGGTGCCCAGTCCAAGAGATGGTGGATCCTATAGGTAAACACCACCTCATCATGCACTAAAACTTACTAAAAAAAAAAAAGATGTGAAGTTCACACATATAGAAAATGGACATTTTGTGAATACATATTACACGTATTGTAAAATAGATAGAGCTCATATGTAGAGTTTGTTTGATAAACTTTCCTACTACTTTGTCTAAATTAGAAGCAAATTGGTTGAACATTACTTCTACCTAAAATGGCAGAAAACGCACCTATCTTGGTGATGGACAGGACAGCTAGAGGGGATATGGAGGAGGCTGTTATTTTTTTTTTAATAGGTGTACTTTCACCAATTTGCTGATAATTCATTGAAAGTAGATGATCGGTACAATTGCTGCCAATGCATTTTTTAAAGCTGTATTGTCATGAGTCAAATTTGATCATGTTAGGTTCTTGCATAGGTCCTATAGCATTGATAAGTTTCCACCCTCTTTCCTACATACACACATCTCTCCTGCATACACACAACTCTACTACTATCACACACGCAATTTTCCGAAATACACACACAACTCTCCTCCATACACAAACACAGTTCTAACACATATAGCTTTTCTACAGCTTTGAAGTATGCACTCACACCTCTGTTACATACACGCACTGTTTTGCTACATACTTGTACACAGCTTTCTTACATACACCAACAGCTCTCTTATATACTCATGCAGCTCCACACACACAAACACTTATATATATATATATGTACACTCATCCATCGTATACATTACCACATCTTGAAATTCCTTCCAGGAATGTGACTGATCACATGACCTGAAAGGTTCAATGGCTAATCAACAACTTTGTTTGATTGGGACCCTATCCATGCCACCTCACATATCAGGAGTGTCGTTCTTCTTTTCATAAAGAGGTCCAAGGGCTAGTCTTGCAGAAGTTTTTTCAGCTACACAGGATGCGCAACATCCGTGTAAGTCCTGGTGACTTTCTCCCCTGCACTGCACCGATCAGATAGATCAGTGTAGGGCAGGAGAAAGGAGAACAGTTCTTTCAGTGATCATGAAGGATGCTGTCAGTGTTTTCCTCCATCAGAATAAGCAGCCTCTAGACTGTAAGAAACGCACACATTTTAACATCATTTTGATTGTCTAAAATTTACTGCAGCTAAAAATTACATTTGGTTTACAATGCATTTTGCCAGATATGTTGTCACTTGTCAAAGCTAAGAATTTTACATGCTGGGTTTTTTTATGGCACATTTAGCACTGATAAGTTGTCACACTCTTGCTTAATATGTTAACATTCTGTCTGTAAACTGTATATGCATAGCTACCTTTTTGAAGCAATATTGAGATTTACTTAAGAACGTGGGGCCCAATAAATACCATCAATGGTGCCCAGTCCAAGAGATGGTGGATCCTATAGGTAAACACCACCTCATCATGCACTAAAACTTACTAAAAAAAAAAAAGATGTGAAGTTCACACATATAGAAAATGGACATTTTGTGAATACATATTACACGTATTGTAAAATAGATAGAGCTCATATGTAGAGTTTGTTTGATAAACTTTCCTACTACTTTGTCTAAATTAGAAGCAAATTGGTTGAACATTACTTCTACCTAAAATGGCAGAAAACGCACCTATCTTGGTGATGGACAGGACAGCTAGAGGGGATATGGAGGAGGCTGTTATTTTTTTTTTAATAGGTGTACTTTCACCAATTTGCTGATAATTCATTGAAAGTAGATGATCGGTACAATTGCTGCCAATGCATTTTTTAAAGCTGTATTGTCATGAGTCAAATTTGATCATGTTAGGTTCTTGCATAGGTCCTATAGCATTGATAAGTTTCCACCCTCTTTCCTACATACACACATCTCTCCTGCATACACACAACTCTACTACTATCACACACGCAATTTTCCGAAATACACACACAACTCTCCTCGATACACAAACACAGTTCTAACACATATAGCTTTTCTACAGCTTTGAAGTATGCACTCACACCTCTGTTACATACACGCACTGTTTTGCTACATACTTGTACACAGCTTTCTTACATACACCAACAGCTCTCTTATATACTCATGCAGCTCCACACACACAAACACTTATATATATATATATATATATATATATATATATATGTACACTCATCCATCGTATACATTACCACATCTTGAAATTCCTTCCAGGAATGTGACTGATCACATGACCTGAAAGGTTCAATGGCTAATCAACAACTTTGTTTGATTGGGACCCTATCCATGCCACCTCACATATCAGGAGTGTCGTTCTTCTTTTCATAAAGAGGTCCAAGGGCTAGTCTTGCAGAAGTTTTTTCAGCTACACAGGATGCGCAACATCCGTGTAAGTCCTGGTGACTTTCTCCCCTGCACTGCACCGATCAGATAGATCAGTGTAGGGCAGGAGAAAGGAGAACAGTTCTTTCAGTGATCATGAAGGATGCTGTCAGTG
Source organism: Phyllobates terribilis (assembly GCF_046119375.1). Taxonomy (NCBI): domain Eukaryota; kingdom Metazoa; phylum Chordata; class Amphibia; order Anura; family Dendrobatidae; genus Phyllobates; species Phyllobates terribilis. The sequence goes on from NW_027363631.1 coordinate 343,582, forward strand.
TTTTCCTCCATCAGAATAAGCAGCCTCTAGACTGTAAGAAACGCACACATTTTAACATCATTTTGATTGTCTAAAATTTACTGCAGCTAAAAATTACATTTGGTTTACAATGCATTTTGCCAGATATGTTGTCACTTGTCAAAGCTAAGAATTTTACATGCTGGGTTTTTTTATGGCACATTTAGCACTGATAAGTTGTCACACTCTTGCTTAATATGTTAACATTCTGTCTGTAAACTGTATATGCATAGCTACCTTTTTGAAGCAATATTGAGATTTACTTAAGAACGTGGGGCCCAATAAATACCATCAATGGTGCCCAGTCCAAGAGATGGTGGATCCTATAGGTAAACACCACCTCATCATGCACTAAAACTTACTAAAAAAAAAAAAGATGTGAAGTTCACACATATAGAAAATGGACATTTTGTGAATACATATTACACGTATTGTAAAATAGATAGAGCTCATATGTAGAGTTTGTTTGATAAACTTTCCTACTACTTTGTCTAAATTAGAAGCAAATTGGTTGAACATTACTTCTACCTAAAATGGCAGAAAACGCACCTATCTTGGTGATGGACAGGACAGCTAGAGGGGATATGGAGGAGGCTGTTATTTTTTTTTTAATAGGTGTACTTTCACCAATTTGCTGATAATTCATTGAAAGTAGATGATCGGTACAATTGCTGCCAATGCATTTTTTAAAGCTGTATTGTCATGAGTCAAACTTGATCATGTTAGGTTCTTGCATAGGTCCTATAGCATTGATAAGTTTCCACCCTCTTTCCTACATACACACATCTCTCCTGCATACACACAACTCTACTACTATCACACACGCAATTTTCCGAAATACACACACAACTCTCCTCCATACACAAACACAGTTCTAACACATATAGCTTTTCTACAGCTTTGAAGTATGCACTCACACCTCTGTTACATACACGCACTGTTTTGCTACATACTTGTACACAGCTTTCTTACATACACCAACAGCTCTCTTATATACTCATGCAGCTCCACACACACAAACACTTATATATATATATATGTACACTCATCCATCGTATACATTACCACATCTTGAAATTCCTTCCAGGAATGTGACTGATCACATGACCTGAAAGGTTCAATGGCTAATCAACAACTTTGTTTGATTGGGACCCTATCCATGCCACCTCACATATCAGGAGTGTCGTTCTTCTTTTCATAAAGAGGTCCAAGGGCTAGTCTTGCAGAAGTTTTTTCAGCTACACAGGATGCGCAACATCCGTGTAAGTCCTGGTGACTTTCTCCCCTGCACTGCACCGATCAGATAGATCAGTGTAGGGCAGGAGAAAGGAGAACAGTTCTTTCAGTGATCATGAAGGATGCTGTCAGTGTTTTCCTCCATCAGAATAAGCAGCCTCTAGACTGTAAGAAACGCACACATTTTAACATCATTTTGATTGTCTAAAATTTACTGCAGCTAAAAATTACATTTGGTTTACAATGCATTTTGCCAGATATGTTGTCACTTGTCAAAGCTAAGAATTTTACATGCTGGGTTTTTTTATGGCACATTTAGCACTGATAAGTTGTCACACTCTTGCTTAATATGTTAACATTCTGTCTGTAAACTGTATATGCATAGCTACCTTTTTGAAGCAATATTGAGATTTACTTAAGAACGTGGGGCCCAATAAATACCATCAATGGTGCCCAGTCCAAGAGATGGTGGATCCTATAGGTAAACACCACCTCATCATGCACTAAAACTTACTAAAAAAAAAAAAGATGTGAAGTTCACACATATAGAAAATGGACATTTTGTGAATACATATTACACGTATTGTAAAATAGATAGAGCTCATATGTAGAGTTTGTTTGATAAACTTTCCTACTACTTTGTCTAAATTAGAAGCAAATTGGTTGAACATTACTTCTACCTAAAATGGCAGAAAACGCACCTATCTTGGTGATGGACAGGACAGCTAGAGGGGATATGGAGGAGGCTGTTATTTTTTTTTTAATAGGTGTACTTTCACCAATTTGCTGATAATTCATTGAAAGTAGATGATCGGTACAATTGCTGCCAATGCATTTTTTAAAGCTGTATTGTCATGAGTCAAATTTGATCATGTTAGGTTCTTGCATAGGTCCTATAGCATTGATAAGTTTCCACCCTCTTTCCTACATACACACATCTCTCCTGCATACACACAACTCTACTACTATCACACACGCAATTTTCCGAAATACACACACAACTCTCCTCCATACACAAACACAGTTCTAACACATATAGCTTTTCTACAGCTTTGAAGTATGCACTCACACCTCTGTTACATACACGCACTGTTTTGCTACATACTTGTACACAGCTTTCTTACATACACCAACAGCTCTCTTATATACTCATGCAGCTCCACACACACAAACACTTATATATATATATATATATATATATATATATATGTACACTCATCCATCGTATACATTACCACATCTTGAAATTCCTTCCAGGAATGTGACTGATCACATGACCTGAAAGGTTCAATGGCTAATCAACAACTTTGTTTGATTGGGACCCTATCCATGCCACCTCACATATCAGGAGTGTCGTTCTTCTTTTCATAAAGAGGTCCAAGGGCTAGTCTTGCAGAAGTTTTTTCAGCTACACAGGATGCGCAACATCCGTGTAAGTCCTGGTGACTTTCTCCCCTGCACTGCACCGATCAGATAGATCAGTGTAGGGCAGGAGAAAGGAGAACAGTTCTTTCAGTGATCATGAAGGATGCTGTCAGTGTTTTCCTCCATCAGAATAAGCAGCCTCTAGACTGTAAGAAACGCACACATTTTAACATCATTTTGATTGTCTAAAATTTACTGCAGCTAAAAATTACATTTGGTTTACAATGCATTTTGCCAGATATGTTGTCACTTGTCAAAGCTAAGAATTTTACATGCTGGGTTTTTTTATGGCACATTTAGCACTGATAAGTTGTCACACTCTTGCTTAATATGTTAACATTCTGTCTGTAAACTGTATATGCATAGCTACCTTTTTGAAGCAATATTGAGATTTACTTAAGAACGTGGGGCCCAATAAATACCATCAATGGTGCCCAGTCCAAGAGATGGTGGATCCTATAGGTAAACACCACCTCATCATGCACTAAAACTTACTAAAAAAAAAAAAGATGTGAAGTTCACACATATAGAAAATGGACATTTTGTGAATACATATTACACGTATTGTAAAATAGATAGAGCTCATATGTAGAGTTTGTTTGATAAACTTTCCTACTACTTTGTCTAAATTAGAAGCAAATTGGTTGAACATTACTTCTACCTAAAATGGCAGAAAACGCACCTATCTTGGTGATGGACAGGACAGCTAGAGGGGATATGGAGGAGGCTGTTATTTTTTTTTTAATAGGTGTACTTTCACCAATTTGCTGATAATTCATTGAAAGTAGATGATCGGTACAATTGCTGCCAATGCATTTTTTAAAGCTGTATTGTCATGAGTCAAACTTGATCATGTTAGGTTCTTGCATAGGTCCTATAGCATTGATAAGTTTCCACCCTCTTTCCTACATACACACATCTCTCCTGCATACACACAACTCTACTACTATCACACACGCAATTTTCCGAAATACACACACAACTCTCCTCCATACACAAACACAGTTCTAACACATATAGCTTTTCTACAGCTTTGAAGTATGCACTCACACCTCTGTTACATACACGCACTGTTTTGCTACATACTTGTACACAGCTTTCTTACATACACCAACAGCTCTCTTATATACTCATGCAGCTCCACACACACAAACACTTATATATATATATATGTACACTCATCCATCGTATACATTACCACATCTTGAAATTCCTTCCAGGAATGTGACTGATCACATGACCTGAAAGGTTCAATGGCTAATCAACAACTTTGTTTGATTGGGACCCTATCCATGCCACCTCACATATCAGGAGTGTCGTTCTTCTTTTCATAAAGAGGTCCAAGGGCTAGTCTTGCAGAAGTTTTTTCAGCTACACAGGATGCGCAACATCCGTGTAAGTCCTGGTGACTTTCTCCCCTGCACTGCACCGATCAGATAGATCAGTGTAGGGCAGGAGAAAGGAGAACAGTTCTTTCAGTGATCATGAAGGATGCTGTCAGTGTTTTCCTCCATCAGAATAAGCAGCCTCTAGACTGTAAGAAACGCACACATTTTAACATCATTTTGATTGTCTAAAATTTACTGCAGCTAAAAATTACATTTGGTTTACAATGCATTTTGCCAGATATGTTGTCACTTGTCAAAGCTAAGAATTTTACATGCTGGGTTTTTTTATGGCACATTTAGCACTGATAAGTTGTCACACTCTTGCTTAATATGTTAACATTCTGTCTGTAAACTGTATATGCATAGCTACCTTTTTGAAGCAATATTGAGATTTACTTAAGAACGTGGGGCCCAATAAATACCATCAATGGTGCCCAGTCCAAGAGATGGTGGATCCTATAGGTAAACACCACCTCATCATGCACTAAAACTTACTAAAAAAAAAAAAGATGTGAAGTTCACACATATAGAAAATGGACATTTTGTGAATACATATTACACGTATTGTAAAATAGATAGAGCTCATATGTAGAGTTTGTTTGATAAACTTTCCTACTACTTTGTCTAAATTAGAAGCAAATTGGTTGAACATTACTTCTACCTAAAATGGCAGAAAACGCACCTATCTTGGTGATGGACAGGACAGCTAGAGGGGATATGGAGGAGGCTGTTATTTTTTTTTTAATAGGTGTACTTTCACCAATTTGCTGATAATTCATTGAAAGTAGATGATCGGTACAATTGCTGCCAATGCATTTTTTAAAGCTGTATTGTCATGAGTCAAATTTGATCATGTTAGGTTCTTGCATAGGTCCTATAGCATTGATAAGTTTCCACCCTCTTTCCTACATACACACATCTCTCCTGCATACACACAACTCTACTACTATCACACACGCAATTTTCCGAAATACACACACAACTCTCCTCGATACACAAACACAGTTCTAACACATATAGCTTTTCTACAGCTTTGAAGTATGCACTCACACCTCTGTTACATACACGCACTGTTTTGCTACATACTTGTACACAGCTTTCTTACATACACCAACAGCTCTCTTATATACTCATGCAGCTCCACACACACAAACACTTATATATATATATATATATATATATATATGTACACTCATCCATCGTATACATTACCACATCTTGAAATTCCTTCCAGGAATGTGACTGATCACATGACCTGAAAGGTTCAATGGCTAATCAACAACTTTGTTTGATTGGGACCCTATCCATGCCACCTCACATATCAGGAGTGTCGTTCTTCTTTTCATAAAGAGGTCCAAGGGCTAGTCTTGCAGAAGTTTTTTCAGCTACACAGGATGCGCAACATCCGTGTAAGTCCTGGTGACTTTCTCCCCTGCACTGCACCGATCAGATAGATCAGTGTAGGGCAGGAGAAAGGAGAACAGTTCTTTCAGTGATCATGAAGGATGCTGTCAGTGTTTTCCTCCATCAGAATAAGCAGCCTCTAGACTGTAAGAAACGCACACATTTTAACATCATTTTGATTGTCTAAAATTTACTGCAGCTAAAAATTACATTTGGTTTACAATGCATTTTGCCAGATATGTTGTCACTTGTCAAAGCTAAGAATTTTACATGCTGGGTTTTTTTATGGCACATTTAGCACTGATAAGTTGTCACACTCTTGCTTAATATGTTAACATTCTGTCTGTAAACTGTATATGCATAGCTACCTTTTTGAAGCAATATTGAGATTTACTTAAGAACGTGGGGCCCAATAAATACCATCAATGGTGCCCAGTCCAAGAGATGGTGGATCCTATAGGTAAACACCACCTCATCATGCACTAAAACTTACTAAAAAAAAAAAAGATGTGAAGTTCACACATATAGAAAATGGACATTTTGTGAATACATATTACACGTATTGTAAAATAGATAGAGCTCATATGTAGAGTTTGTTTGATAAACTTTCCTACTACTTTGTCTAAATTAGAAGCAAATTGGTTGAACATTACTTCTACCTAAAATGGCAGAAAACGCACCTATCTTGGTGATGGACAGGACAGCTAGAGGGGATATGGAGGAGGCTGTTATTTTTTTTTTTAATAGGTGTACTTTCACCAATTTGCTGATAATTCATTGAAAGTAGATGATCGGTACAATTGCTGCCAATGCATTTTTTAAAGCTGTATTGTCATGAGTCAAACTTGATCATGTTAGGTTCTTGCATAGGTCCTATAGCATTGATAAGTTTCCACCCTCTTTCCTACATACACACATCTCTCCTGCATACACACAACTCTACTACTATCACACACGCAATTTTCCGAAATACACACACAACTCTCCTCCATACACAAACACAGTTCTAACACATATAGCTTTTCTACAGCTTTGAAGTATGCACTCACACCTCTGTTACATACACGCACTGTTTTGCTACATACTTGTACACAGCTTTCTTACATACACCAACAGCTCTCTTATATACTCATGCAGCTCCACACACACAAACACTTATATATATATATATATATATATATATATGTACACTCATCCATCGTATACATTACCACATCTTGAAATTCCTTCCAGGAATGTGACTGATCACATGACCTGAAAGGTTCAATGGCTAATCAACAACTTTGTTTGATTGGGACCCTATCCATGCCACCTCACATATCAGGAGTGTCGTTCTTCTTTTCATAAAGAGGTCCAAGGGCTAGTCTTGCAGAAGTTTTTTCAGCTACACAGGATGCGCAACATCCGTGCAAGTCCTGGTGACTTTCTCCCCTGCACTGCAACGATCAGATAGATCAGTGTGGGGCAGGAGAAAGGAGAACAGTTCTTTCAGTGATCATGAAGGATGCTGTCAGTGTTTTCCTCCATCAGAATAAGCAGCCTCTAGACTGTAAGAAACGCACACATTTTAACATCATTTTGATTGTCTAAAATTTACTGCAGCTAAAAATTACATTTGGTTTACAATGCATTTTGCCAGATATGTTGTCACTTGTCAAAGCTAAGAATTTTACATGCTGGGTTTTTTTATGGCACATTTAGCACTGATAAGTTGTCACACTCTTGCTTAATATGTTAACATTCTGTCTGTAAACTGTATATGCATAGCTACCTTTTTGAAGCAATATTGAGATTTACTTAAGAACGTGGGGCCCAATAAATACCATCAATGGTGCCCAGTCCAAGAGATGGTGGATCCTATAGGTAAACACCACCTCATCATGCACTAAAACTTACTAAAAAAAAAAAAGATGTGAAGTTCACACATATAGAAAATGGACATTTTGTGAATACATATTACACGTATTGTAAAATAGATAGAGCTCATATGTAGAGTTTGTTTGATAAACTTTCCTACTACTTTGTCTAAATTAGAAGCAAATTGGTTGAACATTACTTCTACCTAAAATGGCAGAAAACGCACCTATCTTGGTGATGGACAGGACAGCTAGAGGGGATATGGAGGAGGCTGTTATTTTTTTTTTAATAGGTGTACTTTCACCAATTTGCTGATAATTCATTGAAAGTAGATGATCGGTACAATTGCTGCCAATGCATTTTTTAAAGCTGTATTGTCATGAGTCAAATTTGATCATGTTAGGTTCTTGCATAGGTCCTATAGCATTGATAAGTTTCCACCCTCTTTCCTACATACACACATCTCTCCTGCATACACACAACTCTACTACTATCACACACGCAATTTTCCGAAATACACACACAACTCTCCTCCATACACAAACACAGTTCTAACACATATAGCTTTTCTACAGCTTTGAAGTATGCACTCACACCTCTGTTACATACACGCACTGTTTTGCTACATACTTGTACACAGCTTTCTTACATACACCAACAGCTCTCTTATATACTCATGCAGCTCCACACACACAAACACTTATATATATATATATATATATATATATGTACACTCATCCATCGTATACATTACCACATCTTGAAATTCCTTCCAGGAATGTGACTGATCACATGACCTGAAAGGTTCAATGGCTAATCAACAACTTTGTTTGATTGGGACCCTATCCATGCCACCTCACATATCAGGAGTGTCGTTCTTCTTTTCATAAAGAGGTCCAAGGGCTAGTCTTGCAGAAGTTTTTTCAGCTACACAGGATGCGCAACATCCGTGCAAGTCCTGGTGACTTTCTCCCCTGCACTGCACCGATCAGATAGATCAGTGTGGGGCAGGAGAAAGGAGAACAGTTCTTTCAGTGATCATGAAGGATGCTGTCAGTGTTTTCCTCCATCAGAATAAGCAGCCTCTAGACTGTAAGAAACACACACATTTTAACATCATTTTGATTGTCTAAAATTTACTGCAGCTAAAAATTACATTTGGTTTACAATGCATTTTGCCAGATATGTCGTCACTTGTCAAAGCTAAGAATTTTACATGCTGGGTTTTTTTATGGCACATTTAGCACTGATAAGTTGTCACACTCTTGCTTAATATGTTAACATTCTGTCTGTAAACTGTATATGCATAGCTACCTTTTTGAAGCAATATTGAGATTTACTTAAGAACGTGGGGCCCAATAAATACCATCAATGGTGCCCAGTCCAAGAGATGGTGGATCCTATAGGTAAACACCACCTCATCATGCACTAAAACTTACTAAAAAAAAAAAAGATGTGAAGTTCACACATATAGAAAATGGACATTTTGTGAATACATATTACACGTATTGTAAAATAGATAGAGCTCATATGTAGAGTTTGTTTGATAAACTTTCCTACTACTTTGTCTAAATTAGAAGCAAATTGGTTGAACATTACTTCTACCTAAAATGGCAGAAAACGCACCTATCTTGGTGATGGACAGGACAGCTAGAGGGGATATGGAGGAGGCTGTTATTTTTTTTTTAATAGGTGTACTTTCACCAATTTGCTGATAATTCATTGAAAGTAGATGATCGGTACAATTGCTGCCAATGCATTTTTTAAAGCTGTATTGTCATGAGTCAAATTTGATCATGTTAGGTTCTTGCATAGGTCCTATAGCATTGATAAGTTTCCACCCTCTTTCCTACATACACACATCTCTCCTGCATACACACAACTCTACTACTATCACACACGCAATTTTCCGAAATACACACACAACTCTCCTCCATACACAAACACAGTTCTAACACATATAGCTTTTCTACAGCTTTGAAGTATGCACTCACACCTCTGTTACATACACGCACTGTTTTGCTACATACTTGTACACAGCTTTCTTACATACACCAACAGCTCTCTTATATACTCATGCAGCTCCACACACACAAACACTTATATATATATATATATATATATATATGTACACTCATCCATCGTATACATTACCACATCTTGAAATTCCTTCCAGGAATGTGACTGATCACATGACCTGAAAGGTTCAATGGCTAATCAACAACTTTGTTTGATTGGGACCCTATCCATGCCACCTCACATATCAGGAGTGTCGTTCTTCTTTTCATAAAGAGGTCCAAGGGCTAGTCTTGCAGAAGTTTTTTCAGCTACACAGGATGCGCAACATCCGTGCAAGTCCTGGTGACTTTCTCCCCTGCACTGCACCGATCAGATAGATCAGTGTGGGGCAGGAGAAAGGAGAACAGTTCTTTCAGTGATCATGAAGGATGCTGTCAGTGTTTTCCTCCATCAGAATAAGCAGCCTCTAGACTGTAAGAAACACACACATTTTAACATCATTTTGATTGTCTAAAATTTACTGCAGCTAAAAATTACATTTGGTTTACAATGCATTTTGCCAGATATGTTGTCACTTGTCAAAGCTAAGAATTTTACATGCTGGGTTTTTTTATGGCACATTTAGCACTGATAAGTTGTCACACTCTTGCTTAATATGTTAACATTCTGTCTGTAAACTGTATATGCATAGCTACCTTTTTGAAGCAATATTGAGATTTACTTAAGAACGTGGGGCCCAATAAATACCATCAATGGTGCCCAGTCCAAGAGATGGTGGATCCTATAGGTAAACACCACCTCATCATGCACTAAAACTTACTAAAAAAAAAAAAGATGTGAAGTTCACACATATAGAAAATGGACATTTTGTGAATACATATTACACGTATTGTAAAATAGATAGAGCTCATATGTAGAGTTTGTTTGATAAACTTTCCTACTACTTTGTCTAAATTAGAAGCAAATTGGTTGAACATTACTTCTACCTAAAATGGCAGAAAACGCACCTATCTTGGTGATGGACAGGACAGCTAGAGGGGATATGGAGGAGGCTGTTATTTTTTTTTTAATAGGTGTACTTTCACCAATTTGCTGATAATTCATTGAAAGTAGATGATCGGTACAATTGCTGCCAATGCATTTTTTAAAGCTGTATTGTCATGAGTCAAATTTGATCATGTTAGGTTCTTGCATAGGTCCTATAGCATTGATAAGTTTCCACCCTCTTTCCTACATACACACATCTCTCCTGCATACACACAACTCTACTACTATCACACACGCAATTTTCCGAAATACACACACAACTCTCCTCCATACACAAACACAGTTCTAACACATATAGCTTTTCTACAGCTTTGAAGTATGCACTCACACCTCTGTTAAATACACGCACTGTTTTGCTACATACTTGTACACAGCTTTCTTACATACACCAACAGCTCTCTTATATACTCATGCAGCTCCACACACACAAACACTTATATATATATATATATATATATATATATATGTACACTCATCCATCGTATACATTACCACATCTTGAAATTCCTTCCAGGAATGTGACTGATCACATGACCTGAAAGGTTCAATGGCTAATCAACAACTTTGTTTGATTGGGACCCTATCCATGCCACCTCACATATCAGGAGTGTCGTTCTTCTTTTCATAAACAGGTCCAAGGGCTAGTCTTGCAGAAGTTTTTTCAGCTACACAGGATGCGCAACATCCGTGCAAGTCCTGGTGACTTTCTCCCCTGCACTGCACCGATCAGATAGATCAGTGTGGGGCAGGAGAAAGGAGAACAGTTCTTTCAGTGATCATGAAGGATGCTGTCAGTGTTTTCCTCCATCAGAATAAGCAGCCTCTAGACTGTAAGAAACACACACATTTTAACATCATTTTGATTGTCTAAAATTTACTGCAGCTAAAAATTACATTTGGTTTACAATGCATTTTGCCAGATATGTTGTCACTTGTCAAAGCTAAGAATTTTACATGCTGGGTTTTTTTATGGCACATTTAGCACTGATAAGTTGTCACACTCTTGCTTAATATGTTAACATTCTGTCTGTAAACTGTATATGCATAGCTACCTTTTTGAAGCAATATTGAGATTTACTTAAGAACGTGGGGCCCAATAAATACCATCAATGGTGCCCAGTCCAAGAGATGGTGGATCCTATAGGTAAACACCACCTCATCATGCACTAAAACTTACTAAAAAAAAAAAAGATGTGAAGTTCACACATATAGAAAATGGACATTTTGTGAATACATATTACACGTATTGTAAAATAGATAGAGCTCATATGTAGAGTTTGTTTGATAAACTTTCCTACTACTTTGTCTAAATTAGAAGCAAATTGGTTGAACATTACTTCTACCTAAAATGGCAGAAAACGCACCTATCTTGGTGATGGACAGGACAGCTAGAGGGGATATGGAGGAGGCTGTTATTTTTTTTTTAATAGGTGTACTTTCACCAATTTGCTGATAATTCATTGAAAGTAGATGATCGGTACAATTGCTGCCAATGCATTTTTTAAAGCTGTATTGTCATGAGTCAAATTTGATCATGTTAGGTTCTTGCATAGGTCCTATAGCATTGATAAGTTTCCACCCTCTTTCCTACATACACACATCTCTCCTGCATACACACAACTCTACTACTATCACACACGCAATTTTCCGAAATACACACACAACTCTCCTCCATACACAAACACAGTTCTAACACATATAGCTTTTCTACAGCTTTGAAGTATGCACTCACACCTCTGTTAAATACACGCACTGTTTTGCTACATACTTGTACACAGCTTTCTTACATACACCAACAGCTCTCTTATATACTCATGCAGCTCCACACACACAAACACTTATATATATATATATATATATATATATGTACACTCATCCATCGTATACATTACCACATCTTGAAATTCCTTCCAGGAATGTGACTGATCACATGACCTGAAAGGTTCAATGGCTAATCAACAACTTTGTTTGATTGGGACCCTATCCATGCCACCTCACATATCAGGAGTGTCGTTCTTCTTTTCATAAAGAGGTCCAAGGGCTAGTCTTGCAGAAGTTTTTTCAGCTACACAGGATGCGCAACATCCGTGTAAGTCCTGGTGACTTTCTCCCCTGCACTGCACCGATCAGATAGATCAGTGTAGGGCAGGAGAAAGGAGAACAGTTCTTTCAGTGATCATGAAGGATGCTGTCAGTGTTTTCCTCCATCAGAATAAGCAGCCTCTAGACTGTAAGAAACGCACACATTTTAACATCATTTTGATTGTCTAAAATTTACTGCAGCTAAAAATTACATTTGGTTTACAATGCATTTTGCCAGATATGTTGTCACTTGTCAAAGCTAAGAATTTTACATGCTGGGTTTTTTTATGGCACATTTAGCACTGATAAGTTGTCACACTCTTGCTTAATATGTTAACATTCTGTCTGTAAACTGTATATGCATAGCTACCTTTTTGAAGCAATATTGAGATTTACTTAAGAACGTGGGGCCCAATAAATACCATCAATGGTGCCCAGTCCAAGAGATGGTGGATCCTATAGGTAAACACCACCTCATCATGCACTAAAACTTACTAAAAAAAAAAAAGATGTGAAGTTCACACATATAGAAAATGGACATTTTGTGAATACATATTACACGTATTGTAAAATAGATAGAGCTCATATGTAGAGTTTGTTTGATAAACTTTCCTACTACTTTGTCTAAATTAGAAGCAAATTGGTTGAACATTACTTCTACCTAAAATGGCAGAAAACGCACCTATCTTGGTGATGGACAGGACAGCTAGAGGGGATATGGAGGAGGCTGTTATTTTTTTTTTAATAGGTGTACTTTCACCAATTTGCTGATAACTCATTGAAAGTAGATGATCGGTACAATTGCTGCCAATGCATTTTTTAAAGCTGTATTGTCATGAGTCAAATTTGATCATGTTAGGTTCTTGCATAGGTCCTATAGCATTGATAAGTTTCCACCCTCTTTCCTACATACACACATCTCTCCTGCATACACACAACTCTACTACTATCACACACGCAATTTTCCGAAATACACACACAACTCTCCTCCATACACAAACACAGTTCTAACACATATAGCTTTTCTACAGCTTTGAAGTATGCACTCACACCTCTGTTAAATACACGCACTGTTTTGCTACATACTTGTACACAGCTTTCTTACATACACCAACAGCTCTCTTATATACTCATGCAGCTCCACACACACAAACACTTATATATATATATATATATATATATGTACACTCATCCATCGTATACATTACCACATCTTGAAATTCCTTCCAGGAATGTGACTGATCACATGACCTGAAAGGTTCAATGGCTAATCAACAACTTTGTTTGATTGGGACCCTATCCATGCCACCTCACATATCAGGAGTGTCGTTCTTCTTTTCATAAAGAGGTCCAAGGGCTAGTCTTGCAGAAGTTTTTTCAGCTACACAGGATGCGCAACATCCGTGTAAGTCCTGGTGACTTTCTCCCCTGCACTGCACCGATCAGATAGATCAGTGTAGGGCAGGAGAAAGGAGAACAGTTCTTTCAGTGATCATGAAGGATGCTGTCAGTGTTTTCCTCCATCAGAATAAGCAGCCTCTAGACTGTAAGAAACGCACACATTTTAACATCATTTTGATTGTCTAAAATTTACTGCAGCTAAAAATTACATTTGGTTTACAATGCATTTTGCCAGATATGTTGTCACTTGTCAAAGCTAAGAATTTTACATGCTGGGTTTTTTTATGGCACATTTAGCACTGATAAGTTGTCACACTCTTGCTTAATATGTTAACATTCTGTCTGTAAACTGTATATGCATAGCTACCTTTTTGAAGCAATATTGAGATTTACTTAAGAACGTGGGGCCCAATAAATACCATCAATGGTGCCCAGTCCAAGAGATGGTGGATCCTATAGGTAAACACCACCTCATCATGCACTAAAACTTACTAAAAAAAAAAAAGATGTGAAGTTCACACATATAGAAAATGGACATTTTGTGAATACATATTACACGTATTGTAAAATAGATAGAGCTCATATGTAGAGTTTGTTTGATAAACTTTCCTACTACTTTGTCTAAATTAGAAGCAAATTGGTTGAACATTACTTCTACCTAAAATGGCAGAAAACGCACCTATCTTGGTGATGGACAGGACAGCTAGAGGGGATATGGAGGAGGCTGTTATTTTTTTTTTAATAGGTGTACTTTCACCAATTTGCTGATAATTCATTGAAAGTAGATGATCGGTACAATTGCTGCCAATGCATTTTTTAAAGCTGTATTGTCATGAGTCAAACTTGATCATGTTAGGTTCTTGCATAGGTCCTATAGCATTGATAAGTTTCCACCCTCTTTCCTACATACACACATCTCTCCTGCATACACACAACTCTACTACTATCACACACGCAATTTTCCGAAATACACACACAACTCTCCTCCATACACAAACACAGTTCTAACACATATAGCTTTTCTACAGCTTTGAAGTATGCACTCACACCTCTGTTAAATACACGCACTGTTTTGCTACATACTTGTACACAGCTTTCTTACATACACCAACAGCTCTCTTATATACTCATGCAGCTCCACACACACAAACACTTATATATATATATATATATGTACACTCATCCATCGTATACATTACCACATCTTGAAATTCCTTCCAGGAATGTGACTGATCACATGACCTGAAAGGTTCAATGGCTAATCAACAACTTTGTTTGATTGGGACCCTATCCATGCCACCTCACATATCAGGAGTGTCGTTCTTCTTTTCATAAAGAGGTCCAAGGGCTAGTCTTGCAGAAGTTTTTTCAGCTACACAGGATGCGCAACATCCGTGCAAGTCCTGGTGACTTTCTCCCCTGCACTGCACCGATCAGATAGATCAGTGTGGGGCAGGAGAAAGGAGAACAGTTCTTTCAGTGATCATGAAGGATGCTGTCAGTGTTTTCCTCCATCAGAATAAGCAGCCTCTAGACTGTAAGAAACACACACATTTTAACATCATTTTGATTGTCTAAAATTTACTGCAGCTAAAAATTACATTTGGTTTACAATGCATTTTGCCAGATATGTTGTCACTTGTCAAAGCTAAGAATTTTACATGCTGGGTTTTTTTATGGCACATTTAGCACTGATAAGTTGTCACACTCTTGCTTAATATGTTAACATTCTGTCTGTAAACTGTATATGCATAGCTACCTTTTTGAAGCAATATTGAGATTTACTTAAGAACGTGGGGCCCAATAAATACCATCAATGGTGCCCAGTCCAAGAGATGGTGGATCCTATAGGTAAACACCACCTCATCATGCACTAAAACTTACTAAAAAAAAAAAAGATGTGAAGTTCACACATATAGAAAATGGACATTTTGTGAATACATATTACACGTATTGTAAAATAGATAGAGCTCATATGTAGAGTTTGTTTGATAAACTTTCCTACTACTTTGTCTAAATTAGAAGCAAATTGGTTGAACATTACTTCTACCTAAAATGGCAGAAAACGCACCTATCTTGGTGATGGACAGGACAGCTAGAGGGGATATGGAGGAGGCTGTTATTTTTTTTTTAATAGGTGTACTTTCACCAATTTGCTGATAATTCATTGAAAGTAGATGATCGGTACAATTGCTGCCAATGCATTTTTTAAAGCTGTATTGTCATGAGTCAAACTTGATCATGTTAGGTTCTTGCATAGGTCCTATAGCATTGATAAGTTTCCACCCTCTTTCCTACATACACACATCTCTCCTGCATACACACAACTCTACTACTATCACACACGCAATTTTCCGAAATACACACACAACTCTCCTCCATACACAAACACAGTTCTAACACATATAGCTTTTCTACAGCTTTGAAGTATGCACTCACACCTCTGTTAAATACACGCACTGTTTTGCTACATACTTGTACACAGCTTTCTTACATACACCAACAGCTCTCTTATATACTCATGCAGCTCCACACACACAAACACTTATATATATATATATATATGTACACTCATCCATCGTATACATTACCACATCTTGAAATTCCTTCCAGGAATGTGACTGATCACATGACCTGAAAGGTTCAATGGCTAATCAACAACTTTGTTTGATTGGGACCCTATCCATGCCACCTCACATATCAGGAGTGTCGTTCTTCTTTTCATAAAGAGGTCCAAGGGCTAGTCTTGCAGAAGTTTTTTCAGCTACACAGGATGCGCAACATCCGTGCAAGTCCTGGTGACTTTCTCCCCTGCACTGCACCGATCAGATAGATCAGTGTGGGGCAGGAGAAAGGAGAACAGTTCTTTCAGTGATCATGAAGGATGCTGTCAGTGTTTTCCTCCATCAGAATAAGCAGCCTCTAGACTGTAAGAAACACACACATTTTAACATCATTTTGATTGTCTAAAATTTACTGCAGCTAAAAATTACATTTGGTTTACAATGCATTTTGCCAGATATGTTGTCACTTGTCAAAGCTAAGAATTTTACATGCTGGGTTTTTTTATGGCACATTTAGCACTGATAAGTTGTCACACTCTTGCTTAATATGTTAACATTCTGTCTGTAAACTGTATATGCATAGCTACCTTTTTGAAGCAATATTGAGATTTACTTAAGAACGTGGGGCCCAATAAATACCATCAATGGTGCCCAGTCCAAGAGATGGTGGATCCTATAGGTAAACACCACCTCATCATGCACTAAAACTTACTAAAAAAAAAAAAGATGTGAAGTTCACACATATAGAAAATGGACATTTTGTGAATACATATTACACGTATTGTAAAATAGATAGAGCTCATATGTAGAGTTTGTTTGATAAACTTTCCTACTACTTTGTCTAAATTAGAAGCAAATTGGTTGAACATTACTTCTACCTAAAATGGCAGAAAACGCACCTATCTTGGTGATGGACAGGACAGCTAGAGGGGATATGGAGGAGGCTGTTATTTTTTTTTTAATAGGTGTACTTTCACCAATTTGCTGATAATTCATTGAAAGTAGATGATCGGTACAATTGCTGCCAATGCATTTTTTAAAGCTGTATTGTCATGAGTCAAACTTGATCATGTTAGGTTCTTGCATAGGTCCTATAGCATTGATAAGTTTCCACCCTCTTTCCTACATACACACATCTCTCCTGCATACACACAACTCTACTACTATCACACACGCAATTTTCCGAAATACACACACAACTCTCCTCCATACACAAACACAGTTCTAACACATATAGCTTTTCTACAGCTTTGAAGTATGCACTCACACCTCTGTTAAATACACGCACTGTTTTGCTACATACTTGTACACAGCTTTCTTACATACACCAACAGCTCTCTTATATACTCATGCAGCTCCACACACACAAACACTTATATATATATATATATATGTACACTCATCCATCGTATACATTACCACATCTTGAAATTCCTTCCAGGAATGTGACTGATCACATGACCTGAAAGGTTCAATGGCTAATCAACAACTTTGTTTGATTGGGACCCTATCCATGCCACCTCACATATCAGGAGTGTCGTTCTTCTTTTCATAAAGAGGTCCAAGGGCTAGTCTTGCAGAAGTTTTTTCAGCTACACAGGATGCGCAACATCCGTGCAAGTCCTGGTGACTTTCTCCCCTGCACTGCACCGATCAGATAGATCAGTGTGGGGCAGGAGAAAGGAGAACAGTTCTTTCAGTGATCATGAAGGATGCTGTCAGTGTTTTCCTCCATCAGAATAAGCAGCCTCTAGACTGTAAGAAACACACACATTTTAACATCATTTTGATTGTCTAAAATTTACTGCAGCTAAAAATTACATTTGGTTTACAATGCATTTTGCCAGATATGTTGTCACTTGTCAAAGCTAAGAATTTTACATGCTGGGTTTTTTTATGGCACATTTAGCACTGATAAGTTGTCACACTCTTGCTTAATATGTTAACATTCTGTCTGTAAACTGTATATGCATAGCTACCTTTTTGAAGCAATATTGAGATTTACTTAAGAACGTGGGGCCCAATAAATACCATCAATGGTGCCCAGTCCAAGAGATGGTGGATCCTATAGGTAAACACCACCTCATCATGCACTAAAACTTACTAAAAAAAAAAAAGATGTGAAGTTCACACATATAGAAAATGGACATTTTGTGAATACATATTACACGTATTGTAAAATAGATAGAGCTCATATGTAGAGTTTGTTTGATAAACTTTCCTACTACTTTGTCTAAATTAGAAGCAAATTGGTTGAACATTACTTCTACCTAAAATGGCAGAAAACGCACCTATCTTGGTGATGGACAGGACAGCTAGAGGGGATATGGAGGAGGCTGTTATTTTTTTTTTAATAGGTGTACTTTCACCAATTTGCTGATAATTCATTGAAAGTAGATGATCGGTACAATTGCTGCCAATGCATTTTTTAAAGCTGTATTGTCATGAGTCAAATTTGATCATGTTAGGTTCTTGCATAGGTCCTATAGCATTGATAAGTTTCCACCCTCTTTCCTACATACACACATCTCTCCTGCATACACACAACTCTACTACTATCACACACGCAATTTTCCGAAATACACACACAACTCTCCTCCATACACAAACACAGTTCTAACACATATAGCTTTTCTACAGCTTTGAAGTATGCACTCACACCTCTGTTAAATACACGCACTGTTTTGCTACATACTTGTACACAGCTTTCTTACATACACCAACAGCTCTCTTATATACTCATGCAGCTCCACACACACAAACACTTATATATATATATATATATATATATATATATATATATATATGTACACTCATCCATCGTATACATTACCACATCTTGAAATTCCTTCCAGGAATGTGACTGATCACATGACCTGAAAGGTTCAATGGCTAATCAACAACTTTGTTTGATTGGGACCCTATCCATGCCACCTCACATATCAGGAGTGTCGTTCTTCTTTTCATAAAGAGGTCCAAGGGCTAGTCTTGCAGAAGTTTTTTCAGCTACACAGGATGCGCAACATCCGTGTAAGTCCTGGTGACTTTCTCCCCTGCACTGCACCGATCAGATAGATCAGTGTAGGGCAGGAGAAAGGAGAACAGTTCTTTCAGTGATCATGAAGGATGCTGTCAGTGTTTTCCTCCATCAGAATAAGCAGCCTCTAGACTGTAAGAAACGCACACATTTTAACATCATTTTGATTGTCTAAAATTTACTGCAGCTAAAAATTACATTTGGTTTACAATGCATTTTGCCAGATATGTTGTCACTTGTCAAAGCTAAGAATTTTACATGCTGGGTTTTTTTATGGCACATTTAGCACTGATAAGTTGTCACACTCTTGCTTAATATGTTAACATTCTGTCTGTAAACTGTATATGCATAGCTACCTTTTTGAAGCAATATTGAGATTTACTTAAGAACGTGGGGCCCAATAAATACCATCAATGGTGCCCAGTCCAAGAGATGGTGGATCCTATAGGTAAACACCACCTCATCATGCACTAAAACTTACTAAAAAAAAAAAAGATGTGAAGTTCACACATATAGAAAATGGACATTTTGTGAATACATATTACACGTATTGTAAAATAGATAGAGCTCATATGTAGAGTTTGTTTGATAAACTTTCCTACTACTTTGTCTAAATTAGAAGCAAATTGGTTGAACATTACTTCTACCTAAAATGGCAGAAAACGCACCTATCTTGGTGATGGACAGGACAGCTAGAGGGGATATGGAGGAGGCTGTTATTTTTTTTTTAATAGGTGTACTTTCACCAATTTGCTGATAATTCATTGAAAGTAGATGATCGGTACAATTGCTGCCAATGCATTTTTTAAAGCTGTATTGTCATGAGTCAAACTTGATCATGTTAGGTTCTTGCATAGGTCCTATAGCATTGATAAGTTTCCACCCTCTTTCCTACATACACACATCTCTCCTGCATACACACAACTCTACTACTATCACACACGCAATTTTCCGAAATACACACACAACTCTCCTCCATACACAAACACAGTTCTAACACATATAGCTTTTCTACAGCTTTGAAGTATGCACTCACACCTCTGTTAAATACACGCACTGTTTTGCTACATACTTGTACACAGCTTTCTTACATACACCAACAGCTCTCTTATATACTCATGCAGCTCCACACACACAAACACTTATATATATATATATATATATATATATATATATGTACACTCATCCATCGTATACATTACCACATCTTGAAATTCCTTCCAGGAATGTGACTGATCACATGACCTGAAAGGTTCAATGGCTAATCAACAACTTTGTTTGATTGGGACCCTATCCATGCCACCTCACATATCAGGAGTGTCGTTCTTCTTTTCATAAAGAGGTCCAAGGGCTAGTCTTGCAGAAGTTTTTTCAGCTACACAGGATGCGCAACATCCGTGTAAGTCCTGGTGACTTTCTCCCCTGCACTGCACCGATCAGATAGATCAGTGTAGGGCAGGAGAAAGGAGAACAGTTCTTTCAGTGATCATGAAGGATGCTGTCAGTGTTTTCCTCCATCAGAATAAGCAGCCTCTAGACTGTAAGAAACGCACACATTTTAACATCATTTTGATTGTCTAAAATTTACTGCAGCTAAAAATTACATTTGGTTTACAATGCATTTTGCCAGATATGTTGTCACTTGTCAAAGCTAAGAATTTTACATGCTGGGTTTTTTTATGGCACATTTAGCACTGATAAGTTGTCACACTCTTGCTTAATATGTTAACATTCTGTCTGTAAACTGTATATGCATAGCTACCTTTTTGAAGCAATATTGAGATTTACTTAAGAACGTGGGGCCCAATAAATACCATCAATGGTGCCCAGTCCAAGAGATGGTGGATCCTATAGGTAAACACCACCTCATCATGCACTAAAACTTACTAAAAAAAAAAAAGATGTGAAGTTCACACATATAGAAAATGGACATTTTGTGAATACATATTACACGTATTGTAAAATAGATAGAGCTCATATGTAGAGTTTGTTTGATAAACTTTCCTACTACTTTGTCTAAATTAGAAGCAAATTGGTTGAACATTACTTCTACCTAAAATGGCAGAAAACGCACCTATCTTGGTGATGGACAGGACAGCTAGAGGGGATATGGAGGAGGCTGTTATTTTTTTTTTAATAGGTGTACTTTCACCAATTTGCTGATAATTCATTGAAAGTAGATGATCGGTACAATTGCTGCCAATGCATTTTTTAAAGCTGTATTGTCATGAGTCAAACTTGATCATGTTAGGTTCTTGCATAGGTCCTATAGCATTGATAAGTTTCCACCCTCTTTCCTACATACACACATCTCTCCTGCATACACACAACTCTACTACTATCACACACGCAATTTTCCGAAATACACACACAACTCTCCTCCATACACAAACACAGTTCTAACACATATAGCTTTTCTACAGCTTTGAAGTATGCACTCACACCTCTGTTAAATACACGCACTGTTTTGCTACATACTTGTACACAGCTTTCTTACATACACCAACAGCTCTCTTATATACTCATGCAGCTCCACACACACAAACACTTATATATATATATATATATGTACACTCATCCATCGTATACATTACCACATCTTGAAATTCCTTCCAGGAATGTGACTGATCACATGACCTGAAAGGTTCAATGGCTAATCAACAACTTTGTTTGATTGGGACCCTATCCATGCCACCTCACATATCAGGAGTGTCGTTCTTCTTTTCATAAAGAGGTCCAAGGGCTAGTCTTGCAGAAGTTTTTTCAGCTACACAGGATGCGCAACATCCGTGTAAGTCCTGGTGACTTTCTCCCCTGCACTGCACCGATCAGATAGATCAGTGTAGGGCAGGAGAAAGGAGAACAGTTCTTTCAGTGATCATGAAGGATGCTGTCAGTGTTTTCCTCCATCAGAATAAGCAGCCTCTAGACTGTAAGAAACGCACACATTTTAACATCATTTTGATTGTCTAAAATTTACTGCAGCTAAAAATTACATTTGGTTTACAATGCATTTTGCCAGATATGTTGTCACTTGTCAAAGCTAAGAATTTTACATGCTGGGTTTTTTTATGGCACATTTAGCACTGATAAGTTGTCACACTCTTGCTTAATATGTTAACATTCTGTCTGTAAACTGTATATGCATAGCTACCTTTTTGAAGCAATATTGAGATTTACTTAAGAACGTGGGGCCCAATAAATACCATCAATGGTGCCCAGTCCAAGAGATGGTGGATCCTATAGGTAAACACCACCTCATCATGCACTAAAACTTACTAAAAAAAAAAAAGATGTGAAGTTCACACATATAGAAAATGGACATTTTGTGAATACATATTACACGTATTGTAAAATAGATAGAGCTCATATGTAGAGTTTGTTTGATAAACTTTCCTACTACTTTGTCTAAATTAGAAGCAAATTGGTTGAACATTACTTCTACCTAAAATGGCAGAAAACGCACCTATCTTGGTGATGGACAGGACAGCTAGAGGGGATATGGAGGAGGCTGTTATTTTTTTTTTAATAGGTGTACTTTCACCAATTTGCTGATAATTCATTGAAAGTAGATGATCGGTACAATTGCTGCCAATGCATTTTTTAAAGCTGTATTGTCATGAGTCAAACTTGATCATGTTAGGTTCTTGCATAGGTCCTATAGCATTGATAAGTTTCCACCCTCTTTCCTACATACACACATCTCTCCTGCATACACACAACTCTACTACTATCACACACGCAATTTTCCGAAATACACACACAACTCTCCTCCATACACAAACACAGTTCTAACACATATAGCTTTTCTACAGCTTTGAAGTATGCACTCACACCTCTGTTAAATACACGCACTGTTTTGCTACATACTTGTACACAGCTTTCTTACATACACCAACAGCTCTCTTATATACTCATGCAGCTCCACACACACAAACACTTATATATATATATATATATGTACACTCATCCATCGTATACATTACCACATCTTGAAATTCCTTCCAGGAATGTGACTGATCACATGACCTGAAAGGTTCAATGGCTAATCAACAACTTTGTTTGATTGGGACCCTATCCATGCCACCTCACATATCAGGAGTGTCGTTCTTCTTTTCATAAAGAGGTCCAAGGGCTAGTCTTGCAGAAGTTTTTTCAGCTACACAGGATGCGCAACATCCGTGCAAGTCCTGGTGACTTTCTCCCCTGCACTGCACCGATCAGATAGATCAGTGTGGGGCAGGAGAAAGGAGAACAGTTCTTTCAGTGATCATGAAGGATGCTGTCAGTGTTTTCCTCCATCAGAATAAGCAGCCTCTAGACTGTAAGAAACACACACATTTTAACATCATTTTGATTGTCTAAAATTTACTGCAGCTAAAAATTACATTTGGTTTACAATGCATTTTGCCAGATATGTTGTCACTTGTCAAAGCTAAGAATTTTACATGCTGGGTTTTTTTATGGCACATTTAGCACTGATAAGTTGTCACACTCTTGCTTAATATGTTAACATTCTGTCTGTAAACTGTATATGCATAGCTACCTTTTTGAAGCAATATTGAGATTTACTTAAGAACGTGGGGCCCAATAAATACCATCAATGGTGCCCAGTCCAAGAGATGGTGGATCCTATAGGTAAACACCACCTCATCATGCACTAAAACTTACTAAAAAAAAAAAAGATGTGAAGTTCACACATATAGAAAATGGACATTTTGTGAATACATATTACACGTATTGTAAAATAGATAGAGCTCATATGTAGAGTTTGTTTGATAAACTTTCCTACTACTTTGTCTAAATTAGAAGCAAATTGGTTGAACATTACTTCTACCTAAAATGGCAGAAAACGCACCTATCTTGGTGATGGACAGGACAGCTAGAGGGGATATGGAGGAGGCTGTTATTTTTTTTTTAATAGGTGTACTTTCACCAATTTGCTGATAATTCATTGAAAGTAGATGATCGGTACAATTGCTGCCAATGCATTTTTTAAAGCTGTATTGTCATGAGTCAAACTTGATCATGTTAGGTTCTTGCATAGGTCCTATAGCATTGATAAGTTTCCACCCTCTTTCCTACATACACACATCTCTCCTGCATACACACAACTCTACTACTATCACACACGCAATTTTCCGAAATACACACACAACTCTCCTCCATACACAAACACAGTTCTAACACATATAGCTTTTCTACAGCTTTGAAGTATGCACTCACACCTCTGTTAAATACACGCACTGTTTTGCTACATACTTGTACACAGCTTTCTTACATACACCAACAGCTCTCTTATATACTCATGCAGCTCCACACACACAAACACTTATATATATATATATATATGTACACTCATCCATCGTATACATTACCACATCTTGAAATTCCTTCCAGGAATGTGACTGATCACATGACCTGAAAGGTTCAATGGCTAATCAACAACTTTGTTTGATTGGGACCCTATCCATGCCACCTCACATATCAGGAGTGTCGTTCTTCTTTTCATAAAGAGGTCCAAGGGCTAGTCTTGCAGAAGTTTTTTCAGCTACACAGGATGCGCAACATCCGTGCAAGTCCTGGTGACTTTCTCCCCTGCACTGCACCGATCAGATAGATCAGTGTGGGGCAGGAGAAAGGAGAACAGTTCTTTCAGTGATCATGAAGGATGCTGTCAGTGTTTTCCTCCATCAGAATAAGCAGCCTCTAGACTGTAAGAAACACACACATTTTAACATCATTTTGATTGTCTAAAATTTACTGCAGCTAAAAATTACATTTGGTTTACAATGCATTTTGCCAGATATGTTGTCACTTGTCAAAGCTAAGAATTTTACATGCTGGGTTTTTTTATGGCACATTTAGCACTGATAAGTTGTCACACTCTTGCTTAATATGTTAACATTCTGTCTGTAAACTGTATATACATAGCTACCTTTTTGAAGCAATATTGAGATTTACTTAAGAACGTGGGGCCCAATAAATACCATCAATGGTGCCCAGTCCAAGAGATGGTGGATCCTATAGGTAAACACCACCTCATCATGCACTAAAACTTACTAAAAAAAAAAAAGATGTGAAGTTCACACATATAGAAAATGGACATTTTGTGAATACATATTACACGTATTGTAAAATAGATAGAGCTCATATGTAGAGTTTGTTTGATAAACTTTCCTACTACTTTGTCTAAATTAGAAGCAAATTGGTTGAACATTACTTCTACCTAAAATGGCAGAAAACGCACCTATCTTGGTGATGGACAGGACAGCTAGAGGGGATATGGAGGAGGCTGTTATTTTTTTTTTAATAGGTGTACTTTCACCAATTTGCTGATAATTCATTGAAAGTAGATGATCGGTACAATTGCTGCCAATGCATTTTTTAAAGCTGTATTGTCATGAGTCAAATTTGATCATGTTAGGTTCTTGCATAGGTCCTATAGCATTGATAAGTTTCCACCCTCTTTCCTACATACACACATCTCTCCTGCATACACACAACTCTACTACTATCACACACGCAATTTTCCGAAATACACACACAACTCTCCTCCATACACAAACACAGTTCTAACACATATAGCTTTTCTACAGCTTTGAAGTATGCACTCACACCTCTGTTAAATACACGCACTGTTTTGCTACATACTTGTACACAGCTTTCTTACATACACCAACAGCTCTCTTATATACTCATGCAGCTCCACACACACAAACACTTATATATATATATATATATATATATATATATATATATGTACACTCATCCATCGTATACATTACCACATCTTGAAATTCCTTCCAGGAATGTGACTGATCACATGACCTGAAAGGTTCAATGGCTAATCAACAACTTTGTTTGATTGGGACCCTATCCATGCCACCTCACATATCAGGAGTGTCGTTCTTCTTTTCATAAAGAGGTCCAAGGGCTAGTCTTGCAGAAGTTTTTTCAGCTACACAGGATGCGCAACATCCGTGTAAGTCCTGGTGACTTTCTCCCCTGCACTGCACCGATCAGATAGATCAGTGTAGGGCAGGAGAAAGGAGAACAGTTCTTTCAGTGATCATGAAGGATGCTGTCAGTGTTTTCCTCCATCAGAATAAGCAGCCTCTAGACTGTAAGAAACGCACACATTTTAACATCATTTTGATTGTCTAAAATTTACTGCAGCTAAAAATTACATTTGGTTTACAATGCATTTTGCCAGATATGTTGTCACTTGTCAAAGCTAAGAATTTTACATGCTGGGTTTTTTTATGGCACATTTAGCACTGATAAGTTGTCACACTCTTGCTTAATATGTTAACATTCTGTCTGTAAACTGTATATGCATAGCTACCTTTTTGAAGCAATATTGAGATTTACTTAAGAACGTGGGGCCCAATAAATACCATCAATGGTGCCCAGTCCAAGAGATGGTGGATCCTATAGGTAAACACCACCTCATCATGCACTAAAACTTACTAAAAAAAAAAAAGATGTGAAGTTCACACATATAGAAAATGGACATTTTGTGAATACATATTACACGTATTGTAAAATAGATAGAGCTCATATGTAGAGTTTGTTTGATAAACTTTCCTACTACTTTGTCTAAATTAGAAGCAAATTGGTTGAACATTACTTCTACCTAAAATGGCAGAAAACGCACCTATCTTGGTGATGGACAGGACAGCTAGAGGGGATATGGAGGAGGCTGTTATTTTTTTTTTAATAGGTGTACTTTCACCAATTTGCTGATAATTCATTGAAAGTAGATGATCGGTACAATTGCTGCCAATGCATTTTTTAAAGCTGTATTGTCATGAGTCAAACTTGATCATGTTAGGTTCTTGCATAGGTCCTATAGCATTGATAAGTTTCCACCCTCTTTCCTACATACACACATCTCTCCTGCATACACACAACTCTACTACTATCACACACGCAATTTTCCGAAATACACACACAACTCTCCTCCATACACAAACACAGTTCTAACACATATAGCTTTTCTACAGCTTTGAAGTATGCACTCACACCTCTGTTAAATACACGCACTGTTTTGCTACATACTTGTACACAGCTTTCTTACATACACCAACAGCTCTCTTATATACTCATGCAGCTCCACACACACAAACACTTATATATATATATATATATATATATATATATATGTACACTCATCCATCGTATACATTACCACATCTTGAAATTCCTTCCAGGAATGTGACTGATCACATGACCTGAAAGGTTCAATGGCTAATCAACAACTTTGTTTGATTGGGACCCTATCCATGCCACCTCACATATCAGGAGTGTCGTTCTTCTTTTCATAAAGAGGTCCAAGGGCTAGTCTTGCAGAAGTTTTTTCAGCTACACAGGATGCGCAACATCCGTGCAAGTCCTGGTGACTTTCTCCCCTGCACTGCACTGATCAGATAGATCAGTGTGGGGCAGGAGAAAGGAGAACAGTTCTTTCAGTGATCATGAAGGATGCTGTCAGTGTTTTCCTCCATCAGAATAAGCAGCCTCTAGACTGTAAGAAACACACACATTTTAACATCATTTTGATTGTCTAAAATTTACTGCAGCTAAAAATTACATTTGGTTTACAATGCATTTTGCCAGATATGTTGTCACTTGTCAAAGCTAAGAATTTTACATGCTGGGTTTTTTTATGGCACATTTAGCACTGATAAGTTGTCACACTCTTGCTTAATATGTTAACATTCTGTCTGTAAACTGTATATGCATAGCTACCTTTTTGAAGCAATATTGAGATTTACTTAAGAACGTGGGGCCCAATAAATACCATCAATGGTGCCCAGTCCAAGAGATGGTGGATCCTATAGGTAAACACCACCTCATCATGCACTAAAACTTACTAAAAAAAAAAAAGATGTGAAGTTCACACATATAGAAAATGGACATTTTGTGAATACATATTACACGTATTGTAAAATAGATAGAGCTCATATGTAGAGTTTGTTTGATAAACTTTCCTACTACTTTGTCTAAATTAGAAGCAAATTGGTTGAACATTACTTCTACCTAAAATGGCAGAAAACGCACCTATCTTGGTGATGGACAGGACAGCTAGAGGGGATATGGAGGAGGCTGTTATTTTTTTTTTAATAGGTGTACTTTCACCAATTTGCTGATAATTCATTGAAAGTAGATGATCGGTACAATTGCTGCCAATGCATTTTTTAAAGCTGTATTGTCATGAGTCAAATTTGATCATGTTAGGTTCTTGCATAGGTCCTATAGCATTGATAAGTTTCCACCCTCTTTCCTACATACACACATCTCTCCTGCATACACACAACTCTACTACTATCACACACGCAATTTTCCGAAATACACACACAACTCTCCTCCATACACAAACACAGTTCTAACACATATAGCTTTTCTACAGCTTTGAAGTATGCACTCACACCTCTGTTAAATACACGCACTGTTTTGCTACATACTTGTACACAGCTTTCTTACATACACCAACAGCTCTCTTATATACTCATGCAGCTCCACACACACAAACACTTATATATATATATATATATATATATATATATGTACACTCATCCATCGTATACATTACCACATCTTGAAATTCCTTCCAGGAATGTGACTGATCACATGACCTGAAAGGTTCAATGGCTAATCAACAACTTTGTTTGATTGGGACCCTATCCATGCCACCTCACATATCAGGAGTGTCGTTCTTCTTTTCATAAAGAGGTCCAAGGGCTAGTCTTGCAGAAGTTTTTTCAGCTACACAGGATGCGCAACATCCGTGTAAGTCCTGGTGACTTTCTCCCCTGCACTGCACCGATCAGATAGATCAGTGTAGGGCAGGAGAAAGGAGAACAGTTCTTTCAGTGATCATGAAGGATGCTGTCAGTGTTTTCCTCCATCAGAATAAGCAGCCTCTAGACTGTAAGAAACGCACACATTTTAACATCATTTTGATTGTCTAAAATTTACTGCAGCTAAAAATTACATTTGGTTTACAATGCATTTTGCCAGATATGTTGTCACTTGTCAAAGCTAAGAATTTTACATGCTGGGTTTTTTTATGGCACATTTAGCACTGATAAGTTGTCACACTCTTGCTTAATATGTTAACATTCTGTCTGTAAACTGTATATGCATAGCTACCTTTTTGAAGCAATATTGAGATTTACTTAAGAACGTGGGGCCCAATAAATACCATCAATGGTGCCCAGTCCAAGAGATGGTGGATCCTATAGGTAAACACCACCTCATCATGCACTAAAACTTACTAAAAAAAAAAAAGATGTGAAGTTCACACATATAGAAAATGGACATTTTGTGAATACATATTACACGTATTGTAAAATAGATAGAGCTCATATGTAGAGTTTGTTTGATAAACTTTCCTACTACTTTGTCTAAATTAGAAGCAAATTGGTTGAACATTACTTCTACCTAAAATGGCAGAAAACGCACCTATCTTGGTGATGGACAGGACAGCTAGAGGGGATATGGAGGAGGCTGTTATTTTTTTTTTAATAGGTGTACTTTCACCAATTTGCTGATAATTCATTGAAAGTAGATGATCGGTACAATTGCTGCCAATGCATTTTTTAAAGCTGTATTGTCATGAGTCAAACTTGATCATGTTAGGTTCTTGCATAGGTCCTATAGCATTGATAAGTTTCCACCCTCTTTCCTACATACACACATCTCTCCTGCATACACACAACTCTACTACTATCACACACGCAATTTTCCGAAATACACACACAACTCTCCTCCATACACAAACACAGTTCTAACACATATAGCTTTTCTACAGCTTTGAAGTATGCACTCACACCTCTGTTAAATACACGCACTGTTTTGCTACATACTTGTACACAGCTTTCTTACATACACCAACAGCTCTCTTATATACTCATGCAGCTCCACACACACAAACACTTATATATATATATATATATATATATATATATGTACACTCATCCATCGTATACATTACCACATCTTGAAATTCCTTCCAGGAATGTGACTGATCACATGACCTGAAAGGTTCAATGGCTAATCAACAACTTTGTTTGATTGGGACCCTATCCATGCCACCTCACATATCAGGAGTGTCGTTCTTCTTTTCATAAAGAGGTCCAAGGGCTAGTCTTGCAGAAGTTTTTTCAGCTACACAGGATGCGCAACATCCGTGCAAGTCCTGGTGACTTTCTCCCCTGCACTGCACTGATCAGATAGATCAGTGTGGGGCAGGAGAAAGGAGAACAGTTCTTTCAGTGATCATGAAGGATGCTGTCAGTGTTTTCCTCCATCAGAATAAGCAGCCTCTAGACTGTAAGAAACACACACATTTTAACATCATTTTGATTGTCTAAAATTTACTGCAGCTAAAAATTACATTTGGTTTACAATGCATTTTGCCAGATATGTTGTCACTTGTCAAAGCTAAGAATTTTACATGCTGGGTTTTTTTATGGCACATTTAGCACTGATAAGTTGTCACACTCTTGCTTAATATGTTAACATTCTGTCTGTAAACTGTATATGCATAGCTACCTTTTTGAAGCAATATTGAGATTTACTTAAGAACGTGGGGCCCAATAAATACCATCAATGGTGCCCAGTCCAAGAGATGGTGGATCCTATAGGTAAACACCACCTCATCATGCACTAAAACTTACTAAAAAAAAAAAAGATGTGAAGTTCACACATATAGAAAATGGACATTTTGTGAATACATATTACACGTATTGTAAAATAGATAGAGCTCATATGTAGAGTTTGTTTGATAAACTTTCCTACTACTTTGTCTAAATTAGAAGCAAATTGGTTGAACATTACTTCTACCTAAAATGGCAGAAAACGCACCTATCTTGGTGATGGACAGGACAGCTAGAGGGGATATGGAGGAGGCTGTTATTTTTTTTTTAATAGGTGTACTTTCACCAATTTGCTGATAATTCATTGAAAGTAGATGATCGGTACAATTGCTGCCAATGCATTTTTTAAAGCTGTATTGTCATGAGTCAAATTTGATCATGTTAGGTTCTTGCATAGGTCCTATAGCATTGATAAGTTTCCACCCTCTTTCCTACATACACACATCTCTCCTGCATACACACAACTCTACTACTATCACACACGCAATTTTCCGAAATACACACACAACTCTCCTCCATACACAAACACAGTTCTAACACATATAGCTTTTCTACAGCTTTGAAGTATGCACTCACACCTCTGTTAAATACACGCACTGTTTTGCTACATACTTGTACACAGCTTTCTTACATACACCAACAGCTCTCTTATATACTCATGCAGCTCCACACACACAAACACTTATATATATATATATATATATATATATATGTACACTCATCCATCGTATACATTACCACATCTTGAAATTCCTTCCAGGAATGTGACTGATCACATGACCTGAAAGGTTCAATGGCTAATCAACAACTTTGTTTGATTGGGACCCTATCCATGCCACCTCACATATCAGGAGTGTCGTTCTTCTTTTCATAAAGAGGTCCAAGGGCTAGTCTTGCAGAAGTTTTTTCAGCTACACAGGATGCGCAACATCCGTGTAAGTCCTGGTGACTTTCTCCCCTGCACTGCACCGATCAGATAGATCAGTGTAGGGCAGGAGAAAGGAGAACAGTTCTTTCAGTGATCATGAAGGATGCTGTCAGTGTTTTCCTCCATCAGAATAAGCAGCCTCTAGACTGTAAGAAACGCACACATTTTAACATCATTTTGATTGTCTAAAATTTACTGCAGCTAAAAATTACATTTGGTTTACAATGCATTTTGCCAGATATGTTGTCACTTGTCAAAGCTAAGAATTTTACATGCTGGGTTTTTTTATGGCACATTTAGCACTGATAAGTTGTCACACTCTTGCTTAATATGTTAACATTCTGTCTGTAAACTGTATATGCATAGCTACCTTTTTGAAGCAATATTGAGATTTACTTAAGAACGTGGGGCCCAATAAATACCATCAATGGTGCCCAGTCCAAGAGATGGTGGATCCTATAGGTAAACACCACCTCATCATGCACTAAAACTTACTAAAAAAAAAAAAGATGTGAAGTTCACACATATAGAAAATGGACATTTTGTGAATACATATTACACGTATTGTAAAATAGATAGAGCTCATATGTAGAGTTTGTTTGATAAACTTTCCTACTACTTTGTCTAAATTAGAAGCAAATTGGTTGAACATTACTTCTACCTAAAATGGCAGAAAACGCACCTATCTTGGTGATGGACAGGACAGCTAGAGGGGATATGGAGGAGGCTGTTATTTTTTTTTTAATAGGTGTACTTTCACCAATTTGCTGATAATTCATTGAAAGTAGATGATCGGTACAATTGCTGCCAATGCATTTTTTAAAGCTGTATTGTCATGAGTCAAATTTGATCATGTTAGGTTCTTGCATAGGTCCTATAGCATTGATAAGTTTCCACCCTCTTTCCTACATACACACATCTCTCCTGCATACACACAACTCTACTACTATCACACACGCAATTTTCCGAAATACACACACAACTCTCCTCCATACACAAACACAGTTCTAACACATATAGCTTTTCTACAGCTTTGAAGTATGCACTCACACCTCTGTTAAATACACGCACTGTTTTGCTACATACTTGTACACAGCTTTCTTACATACACCAACAGCTCTCTTATATACTCATGCAGCTCCACACACACAAACACTTATATATATATATATATATATATATATGTACACTCATCCATCGTATACATTACCACATCTTGAAATTCCTTCCAGGAATGTGACTGATCACATGACCTGAAAGGTTCAATGGCTAATCAACAACTTTGTTTGATTGGGACCCTATCCATGCCACCTCACATATCAGGAGTGTCGTTCTTCTTTTCATAAAGAGGTCCAAGGGCTAGTCTTGCAGAAGTTTTTTCAGCTACACAGGATGCGCAACATCCGTGCAAGTCCTGGTGTCTTTCTCCCCTGCACTGCACCGATCAGATAGATCAGTGTGGGGCAGGAGAAAGGAGAACAGTTCTTTCAGTGATCATGAAGGATGCTGTCAGTGTTTTCCTCCATCAGAATAAGCAGCCTCTAGACTGTAAGAAACACACACATTTTAACATCATTTTGATTGTCTAAAATTTACTGCAGCTAAAAATTACATTTGGTTTACAATGCATTTTGCCAGATATGTTGTCACTTGTCAAAGCTAAGAATTTTACATGCTGGGTTTTTTTATGGCACATTTAGCACTGATAAGTTGTCACACTCTTGCTTAATATGTTAACATTCTGTCTGTAAACTGTATATGCATAGCTACCTTTTTGAAGCAATATTGAGATTTACTTAAGAACGTGGGGCCCAATAAATACCATCAATGGTGCCCAGTCCAAGAGATGGTGGATCCTATAGGTAAACACCACCTCATCATGCACTAAAACTTACTAAAAAAAAAAAAGATGTGAAGTTCACACATATAGAAAATGGACATTTTGTGAATACATATTACACGTATTGTAAAATAGATAGAGCTCATATGTAGAGTTTGTTTGATAAACTTTCCTACTACTTTGTCTAAATTAGAAGCAAATTGGTTGAACATTACTTCTACCTAAAATGGCAGAAAACGCACCTATCTTGGTGATGGACAGGACAGCTAGAGGGGATATGGAGGAGGCTGTTATTTTTTTTTTAATAGGTGTACTTTCACCAATTTGCTGATAATTCATTGAAAGTAGATGATCGGTACAATTGCTGCCAATGCATTTTTTAAAGCTGTATTGTCATGAGTCAAATTTGATCATGTTAGGTTCTTGCATAGGTCCTATAGCATTGATAAGTTTCCACCCTCTTTCCTACATACACACATCTCTCCTGCATACACACAACTCTACTACTATCACACACGCAATTTTCCGAAATACACACACAACTCTCCTCCATACACAAACACAGTTCTAACACATATAGCTTTTCTACAGCTTTGAAGTATGCACTCACACCTCTGTTAAATACACGCACTGTTTTGCTACATACTTGTACACAGCTTTCTTACATACACCAACAGCTCTCTTATATACTCATGCAGCTCCACACACACAAACACTTATATATATATATATATATATATATATATATATATATGTACACTCATCCATCGTATACATTACCACATCTTGAAATTCCTTCCAGGAATGTGACTGATCACATGACCTGAAAGGTTCAATGGCTAATCAACAACTTTGTTTGATTGGGACCCTATCCATGCCACCTCACATATCAGGAGTGTCGTTCTTCTTTTCATAAAGAGGTCCAAGGGCTAGTCTTGCAGAAGTTTTTTCAGCTACACAGGATGCGCAACATCCGTGTAAGTCCTGGTGACTTTCTCCCCTGCACTGCACCGATCAGATAGATCAGTGTAGGGCAGGAGAAAGGAGAACAGTTCTTTCAGTGATCATGAAGGATGCTGTCAGTGTTTTCCTCCATCAGAATAAGCAGCCTCTAGACTGTAAGAAACGCACACATTTTAACATCATTTTGATTGTCTAAAATTTACTGCAGCTAAAAATTACATTTGGTTTACAATGCATTTTGCCAGATATGTTGTCACTTGTCAAAGCTAAGAATTTTACATGCTGGGTTTTTTTATGGCACATTTAGCACTGATAAGTTGTCACACTCTTGCTTAATATGTTAACATTCTGTCTGTAAACTGTATATGCATAGCTACCTTTTTGAAGCAATATTGAGATTTACTTAAGAACGTGGGGCCCAATAAATACCATCAATGGTGCCCAGTCCAAGAGATGGTGGATCCTATAGGTAAACACCACCTCATCATGCACTAAAACTTACTAAAAAAAAAAAAGATGTGAAGTTCACACATATAGAAAATGGACATTTTGTGAATACATATTACACGTATTGTAAAATAGATAGAGCTCATATGTAGAGTTTGTTTGATAAACTTTCCTACTACTTTGTCTAAATTAGAAGCAAATTGGTTGAACATTACTTCTACCTAAAATGGCAGAAAACGCACCTATCTTGGTGATGGACAGGACAGCTAGAGGGGATATGGAGGAGGCTGTTATTTTTTTTTTAATAGGTGTACTTTCACCAATTTGCTGATAATTCATTGAAAGTAGATGATCGGTACAATTGCTGCCAATGCATTTTTTAAAGCTGTATTGTCATGAGTCAAACTTGATCATGTTAGGTTCTTGCATAGGTCCTATAGCATTGATAAGTTTCCACCCTCTTTCCTACATACACACATCTCTCCTGCATACACACAACTCTACTACTATCACACACGCAATTTTCCGAAATACACACACAACTCTCCTCCATACACAAACACAGTTCTAACACATATAGCTTTTCTACAGCTTTGAAGTATGCACTCACACCTCTGTTAAATACACGCACTGTTTTGCTACATACTTGTACACAGCTTTCTTACATACACCAACAGCTCTCTTATATACTCATGCAGCTCCACACACACAAACACTTATATATATATATATATATATATATATATATATATATATATGTACACTCATCCATCGTATACATTACCACATCTTGAAATTCCTTCCAGGAATGTGACTGATCACATGACCTGAAAGGTTCAATGGCTAATCAACAACTTTGTTTGATTGGGACCCTATCCATGCCACCTCACATATCAGGAGTGTCGTTCTTCTTTTCATAAAGAGGTCCAAGGGCTAGTCTTGCAGAAGTTTTTTCAGCTACACAGGATGCGCAACATCCGTGCAAGTCCTGGTGACTTTCTCCCCTGCACTGCACCGATCAGATAGATCAGTGTGGGGCAGGAGAAAGGAGAACAGTTCTTTCAGTGATCATGAAGGATGCTGTCAGTGTTTTCCTCCATCAGAATAAGCAGCCTCTAGACTGTAAGAAACACACACATTTTAACATCATTTTGATTGTCTAAAATTTACTGCAGCTAAAAATTACATTTGGTTTACAATGCATTTTGCCAGATATGTTGTCACTTGTCAAAGCTAAGAATTTTACATGCTGGGTTTTTTTATGGCACATTTAGCACTGATAAGTTGTCACACTCTTGCTTAATATGTTAACATTCTGTCTGTAAACTGTATATGCATAGCTACCTTTTTGAAGCAATATTGAGATTTACTTAAGAACGTGGGGCCCAATAAATACCATCAATGGTGCCCAGTCCAAGAGATGGTGGATCCTATAGGTAAACACCACCTCATCATGCACTAAAACTTACTAAAAAAAAAAAAGATGTGAAGTTCACACATATAGAAAATGGACATTTTGTGAATACATATTACACGTATTGTAAAATAGATAGAGCTCATATGTAGAGTTTGTTTGATAAACTTTCCTACTACTTTGTCTAAATTAGAAGCAAATTGGTTGAACATTACTTCTACCTAAAATGGCAGAAAACGCACCTATCTTGGTGATGGACAGGACAGCTAGAGGGGATATGGAGGAGGCTGTTATTTTTTTTTTAATAGGTGTACTTTCACCAATTTGCTGATAATTCATTGAAAGTAGATGATCGGTACAATTGCTGCCAATGCATTTTTTAAAGCTGTATTGTCATGAGTCAAACTTGATCATGTTAGGTTCTTGCATAGGTCCTATAGCATTGATAAGTTTCCACCCTCTTTCCTACATACACACATCTCTCCTGCATACACACAACTCTACTACTATCACACACGCAATTTTCCGAAATACACACACAACTCTCCTCCATACACAAACACAGTTCTAACACATATAGCTTTTCTACAGCTTTGAAGTATGCACTCACACCTCTGTTAAATACACGCACTGTTTTGCTACATACTTGTACACAGCTTTCTTACATACACCAACAGCTCTCTTATATACTCATGCAGCTCCACACACACAAACACTTATATATATATATATATATATATATATATATGTACACTCATCCATCGTATACATTACCACATCTTGAAATTCCTTCCAGGAATGTGACTGATCACATGACCTGAAAGGTTCAATGGCTAATCAACAACTTTGTTTGATTGGGACCCTATCCATGCCACCTCACATATCAGGAGTGTCGTTCTTCTTTTCATAAAGAGGTCCAAGGGCTAGTCTTGCAGAAGTTTTTTCAGCTACACAGGATGCGCAACATCCGTGCAAGTCCTGGTGTCTTTCTCCCCTGCACTGCACCGATCAGATAGATCAGTGTGGGGCAGGAGAAAGGAGAACAGTTCTTTCAGTGATCATGAAGGATGCTGTCAGTGTTTTCCTCCATCAGAATAAGCAGCCTCTAGACTGTAAGAAACACACACATTTTAACATCATTTTGATTGTCTAAAATTTACTGCAGCTAAAAATTACATTTGGTTTACAATGCATTTTGCCAGATATGTTGTCACTTGTCAAAGCTAAGAATTTTACATGCTGGGTTTTTTTATGGCACATTTAGCACTGATAAGTTGTCACACTCTTGCTTAATATGTTAACATTCTGTCTGTAAACTGTATATGCATAGCTACCTTTTTGAAGCAATATTGAGATTTACTTAAGAACGTGGGGCCCAATAAATACCATCAATGGTGCCCAGTCCAAGAGATGGTGGATCCTATAGGTAAACACCACCTCATCATGCACTAAAACTTACTAAAAAAAAAAAAGATGTGAAGTTCACACATATAGAAAATGGACATTTTGTGAATACATATTACACGTATTGTAAAATAGATAGAGCTCATATGTAGAGTTTGTTTGATAAACTTTCCTACTACTTTGTCTAAATTAGAAGCAAATTGGTTGAACATTACTTCTACCTAAAATGGCAGAAAACGCACCTATCTTGGTGATGGACAGGACAGCTAGAGGGGATATGGAGGAGGCTGTTATTTTTTTTTTAATAGGTGTACTTTCACCAATTTGCTGATAATTCATTGAAAGTAGATGATCGGTACAATTGCTGCCAATGCATTTTTTAAAGCTGTATTGTCATGAGTCAAACTTGATCATGTTAGGTTCTTGCATAGGTCCTATAGCATTGATAAGTTTCCACCCTCTTTCCTACATACACACATCTCTCCTGCATACACACAACTCTACTACTATCACACACGCAATTTTCCGAAATACACACACAACTCTCCTCCATACACAAACACAGTTCTAACACATATAGCTTTTCTACAGCTTTGAAGTATGCACTCACACCTCTGTTAAATACACGCACTGTTTTGCTACATACTTGTACACAGCTTTCTTACATACACCAACAGCTCTCTTATATACTCATGCAGCTCCACACACACAAACACTTATATATATATATATATATATATATATATGTACACTCATCCATCGTATACATTACCACATCTTGAAATTCCTTCCAGGAATGTGACTGATCACATGACCTGAAAGGTTCAATGGCTAATCAACAACTTTGTTTGATTGGGACCCTATCCATGCCACCTCACATATCAGGAGTGTCGTTCTTCTTTTCATAAAGAGGTCCAAGGGCTAGTCTTGCAGAAGTTTTTTCAGCTACACAGGATGCGCAACATCCGTGCAAGTCCTGGTGTCTTTCTCCCCTGCACTGCACCGATCAGATAGATCAGTGTGGGGCAGGAGAAAGGAGAACAGTTCTTTCAGTGATCATGAAGGATGCTGTCAGTGTTTTCCTCCATCAGAATAAGCAGCCTCTAGACTGTAAGAAACACACACATTTTAACATCATTTTGATTGTCTAAAATTTACTGCAGCTAAAAATTACATTTGGTTTACAATGCATTTTGCCAGATATGTTGTCACTTGTCAAAGCTAAGAATTTTACATGCTGGGTTTTTTTATGGCACATTTAGCACTGATAAGTTGTCACACTCTTGCTTAATATGTTAACATTCTGTCTGTAAACTGTATATGCATAGCTACCTTTTTGAAGCAATATTGAGATTTACTTAAGAACGTGGGGCCCAATAAATACCATCAATGGTGCCCAGTCCAAGAGATGGTGGATCCTATAGGTAAACACCACCTCATCATGCACTAAAACTTACTAAAAAAAAAAAAGATGTGAAGTTCACACATATAGAAAATGGACATTTTGTGAATACATATTACACGTATTGTAAAATAGATAGAGCTCATATGTAGAGTTTGTTTGATAAACTTTCCTACTACTTTGTCTAAATTAGAAGCAAATTGGTTGAACATTACTTCTACCTAAAATGGCAGAAAACGCACCTATCTTGGTGATGGACAGGACAGCTAGAGGGGATATGGAGGAGGCTGTTATTTTTTTTTTAATAGGTGTACTTTCACCAATTTGCTGATAATTCATTGAAAGTAGATGATCGGTACAATTGCTGCCAATGCATTTTTTAAAGCTGTATTGTCATGAGTCAAATTTGATCATGTTAGGTTCTTGCATAGGTCCTATAGCATTGATAAGTTTCCACCCTCTTTCCTACATACACACATCTCTCCTGCATACACACAACTCTACTACTATCACACACGCAATTTTCCGAAATACACACACAACTCTCCTCCATACACAAACACAGTTCTAACACATATAGCTTTTCTACAGCTTTGAAGTATGCACTCACACCTCTGTTAAATACACGCACTGTTTTGCTACATACTTGTACACAGCTTTCTTACATACACCAACAGCTCTCTTATATACTCATGCAGCTCCACACACACAAACACTTATATATATATATATATATATATATATATATGTACACTCATCCATCGTATACATTACCACATCTTGAAATTCCTTCCAGGAATGTGACTGATCACATGACCTGAAAGGTTCAATGGCTAATCAACAACTTTGTTTGATTGGGACCCTATCCATGCCACCTCACATATCAGGAGTGTCGTTCTTCTTTTCATAAAGAGGTCCAAGGGCTAGTCTTGCAGAAGTTTTTTCAGCTACACAGGATGCGCAACATCCGTGTAAGTCCTGGTGACTTTCTCCCCTGCACTGCACCGATCAGATAGATCAGTGTAGGGCAGGAGAAAGGAGAACAGTTCTTTCAGTGATCATGAAGGATGCTGTCAGTGTTTTCCTCCATCAGAATAAGCAGCCTCTAGACTGTAAGAAACGCACACATTTTAACATCATTTTGATTGTCTAAAATTTACTGCAGCTAAAAATTACATTTGGTTTACAATGCATTTTGCCAGATATGTTGTCACTTGTCAAAGCTAAGAATTTTACATGCTGGGTTTTTTTATGGCACATTTAGCACTGATAAGTTGTCACACTCTTGCTTAATATGTTAACATTCTGTCTGTAAACTGTATATGCATAGCTACCTTTTTGAAGCAATATTGAGATTTACTTAAGAACGTGGGGCCCAATAAATACCATCAATGGTGCCCAGTCCAAGAGATGGTGGATCCTATAGGTAAACACCACCTCATCATGCACTAAAACTTACTAAAAAAAAAAAAGATGTGAAGTTCACACATATAGAAAATGGACATTTTGTGAATACATATTACACGTATTGTAAAATAGATAGAGCTCATATGTAGAGTTTGTTTGATAAACTTTCCTACTACTTTGTCTAAATTAGAAGCAAATTGGTTGAACATTACTTCTACCTAAAATGGCAGAAAACGCACCTATCTTGGTGATGGACAGGACAGCTAGAGGGGATATGGAGGAGGCTGTTATTTTTTTTTTAATAGGTGTACTTTCACCAATTTGCTGATAATTCATTGAAAGTAGATGATCGGTACAATTGCTGCCAATGCATTTTTTAAAGCTGTATTGTCATGAGTCAAACTTGATCATGTTAGGTTCTTGCATAGGTCCTATAGCATTGATAAGTTTCCACCCTCTTTCCTACATACACACATCTCTCCTGCATACACACAACTCTACTACTATCACACACGCAATTTTCCGAAATACACACACAACTCTCCTCCATACACAAACACAGTTCTAACACATATAGCTTTTCTACAGCTTTGAAGTATGCACTCACACCTCTGTTAAATACACGCACTGTTTTGCTACATACTTGTACACAGCTTTCTTACATACACCAACAGCTCTCTTATATACTCATGCAGCTCCACACACACAAACACTTATATATATATATATATATATATATATATATATATATATATGTACACTCATCCATCGTATACATTACCACATCTTGAAATTCCTTCCAGGAATGTGACTGATCACATGACCTGAAAGGTTCAATGGCTAATCAACAACTTTGTTTGATTGGGACCCTATCCATGCCACCTCACATATCAGGAGTGTCGTTCTTCTTTTCATAAAGAGGTCCAAGGGCTAGTCTTGCAGAAGTTTTTTCAGCTACACAGGATGCGCAACATCCGTGCAAGTCCTGGTGACTTTCTCCCCTGCACTGCACCGATCAGATAGATCAGTGTGGGGCAGGAGAAAGGAGAACAGTTCTTTCAGTGATCATGAAGGATGCTGTCAGTGTTTTCCTCCATCAGAATAAGCAGCCTCTAGACTGTAAGAAACACACACATTTTAACATCATTTTGATTGTCTAAAATTTACTGCAGCTAAAAATTACATTTGGTTTACAATGCATTTTGCCAGATATGTTGTCACTTGTCAAAGCTAAGAATTTTACATGCTGGGTTTTTTTATGGCACATTTAGCACTGATAAGTTGTCACACTCTTGCTTAATATGTTAACATTCTGTCTGTAAACTGTATATGCATAGCTACCTTTTTGAAGCAATATTGAGATTTACTTAAGAACGTGGGGCCCAATAAATACCATCAATGGTGCCCAGTCCAAGAGATGGTGGATCCTATAGGTAAACACCACCTCATCATGCACTAAAACTTACTAAAAAAAAAAAAGATGTGAAGTTCACACATATAGAAAATGGACATTTTGTGAATACATATTACACGTATTGTAAAATAGATAGAGCTCATATGTAGAGTTTGTTTGATAAACTTTCCTACTACTTTGTCTAAATTAGAAGCAAATTGGTTGAACATTACTTCTACCTAAAATGGCAGAAAACGCACCTATCTTGGTGATGGACAGGACAGCTAGAGGGGATATGGAGGAGGCTGTTATTTTTTTTTTAATAGGTGTACTTTCACCAATTTGCTGATAATTCATTGAAAGTAGATGATCGGTACAATTGCTGCCAATGCATTTTTTAAAGCTGTATTGTCATGAGTCAAACTTGATCATGTTAGGTTCTTGCATAGGTCCTATAGCATTGATAAGTTTCCACCCTCTTTCCTACATACACACATCTCTCCTGCATACACACAACTCTACTACTATCACACACGCAATTTTCCGAAATACACACACAACTCTCCTCCATACACAAACACAGTTCTAACACATATAGCTTTTCTACAGCTTTGAAGTATGCACTCACACCTCTGTTAAATACACGCACTGTTTTGCTACATACTTGTACACAGCTTTCTTACATACACCAACAGCTCTCTTATATACTCATGCAGCTCCACACACACAAACACTTATATATATATATATATATATATATATATATGTACACTCATCCATCGTATACATTACCACATCTTGAAATTCCTTCCAGGAATGTGACTGATCACATGACCTGAAAGGTTCAATGGCTAATCAACAACTTTGTTTGATTGGGACCCTATCCATGCCACCTCACATATCAGGAGTGTCGTTCTTCTTTTCATAAAGAGGTCCAAGGGCTAGTCTTGCAGAAGTTTTTTCAGCTACACAGGATGCGCAACATCCGTGCAAGTCCTGGTGTCTTTCTCCCCTGCACTGCACCGATCAGATAGATCAGTGTGGGGCAGGAGAAAGGAGAACAGTTCTTTCAGTGATCATGAAGGATGCTGTCAGTGTTTTCCTCCATCAGAATAAGCAGCCTCTAGACTGTAAGAAACACACACATTTTAACATCATTTTGATTGTCTAAAATTTACTGCAGCTAAAAATTACATTTGGTTTACAATGCATTTTGCCAGATATGTTGTCACTTGTCAAAGCTAAGAATTTTACATGCTGGGTTTTTTTATGGCACATTTAGCACTGATAA
This sequence comes from Phyllobates terribilis, assembly GCF_046119375.1. Classification (NCBI taxonomy): domain Eukaryota; kingdom Metazoa; phylum Chordata; class Amphibia; order Anura; family Dendrobatidae; genus Phyllobates; species Phyllobates terribilis. The sequence continues at coordinate 387,215 of NW_027363631.1, forward strand.
GTTGTCACACTCTTGCTTAATATGTTAACATTCTGTCTGTAAACTGTATATGCATAGCTACCTTTTTGAAGCAATATTGAGATTTACTTAAGAACGTGGGGCCCAATAAATACCATCAATGGTGCCCAGTCCAAGAGATGGTGGATCCTATAGGTAAACACCACCTCATCATGCACTAAAACTTACTAAAAAAAAAAAAGATGTGAAGTTCACACATATAGAAAATGGACATTTTGTGAATACATATTACACGTATTGTAAAATAGATAGAGCTCATATGTAGAGTTTGTTTGATAAACTTTCCTACTACTTTGTCTAAATTAGAAGCAAATTGGTTGAACATTACTTCTACCTAAAATGGCAGAAAACGCACCTATCTTGGTGATGGACAGGACAGCTAGAGGGGATATGGAGGAGGCTGTTATTTTTTTTTTAATAGGTGTACTTTCACCAATTTGCTGATAATTCATTGAAAGTAGATGATCGGTACAATTGCTGCCAATGCATTTTTTAAAGCTGTATTGTCATGAGTCAAACTTGATCATGTTAGGTTCTTGCATAGGTCCTATAGCATTGATAAGTTTCCACCCTCTTTCCTACATACACACATCTCTCCTGCATACACACAACTCTACTACTATCACACACGCAATTTTCCGAAATACACACACAACTCTCCTCCATACACAAACACAGTTCTAACACATATAGCTTTTCTACAGCTTTGAAGTATGCACTCACACCTCTGTTAAATACACGCACTGTTTTGCTACATACTTGTACACAGCTTTCTTACATACACCAACAGCTCTCTTATATACTCATGCAGCTCCACACACACAAACACTTATATATATATATATATATATATATATGTACACTCATCCATCGTATACATTACCACATCTTGAAATTCCTTCCAGGAATGTGACTGATCACATGACCTGAAAGGTTCAATGGCTAATCAACAACTTTGTTTGATTGGGACCCTATCCATGCCACCTCACATATCAGGAGTGTCGTTCTTCTTTTCATAAAGAGGTCCAAGGGCTAGTCTTGCAGAAGTTTTTTCAGCTACACAGGATGCGCAACATCCGTGCAAGTCCTGGTGTCTTTCTCCCCTGCACTGCACCGATCAGATAGATCAGTGTGGGGCAGGAGAAAGGAGAACAGTTCTTTCAGTGATCATGAAGGATGCTGTCAGTGTTTTCCTCCATCAGAATAAGCAGCCTCTAGACTGTAAGAAACACACACATTTTAACATCATTTTGATTGTCTAAAATTTACTGCAGCTAAAAATTACATTTGGTTTACAATGCATTTTGCCAGATATGTTGTCACTTGTCAAAGCTAAGAATTTTACATGCTGGGTTTTTTTATGGCACATTTAGCACTGATAAGTTGTCACACTCTTGCTTAATATGTTAACATTCTGTCTGTAAACTGTATATGCATAGCTACCTTTTTGAAGCAATATTGAGATTTACTTAAGAACGTGGGGCCCAATAAATACCATCAATGGTGCCCAGTCCAAGAGATGGTGGATCCTATAGGTAAACACCACCTCATCATGCACTAAAACTTACTAAAAAAAAAAAAGATGTGAAGTTCACACATATAGAAAATGGACATTTTGTGAATACATATTACACGTATTGTAAAATAGATAGAGCTCATATGTAGAGTTTGTTTGATAAACTTTCCTACTACTTTGTCTAAATTAGAAGCAAATTGGTTGAACATTACTTCTACCTAAAATGGCAGAAAACGCACCTATCTTGGTGATGGACAGGACAGCTAGAGGGGATATGGAGGAGGCTGTTATTTTTTTTTTAATAGGTGTACTTTCACCAATTTGCTGATAATTCATTGAAAGTAGATGATCGGTACAATTGCTGCCAATGCATTTTTTAAAGCTGTATTGTCATGAGTCAAATTTGATCATGTTAGGTTCTTGCATAGGTCCTATAGCATTGATAAGTTTCCACCCTCTTTCCTACATACACACATCTCTCCTGCATACACACAACTCTACTACTATCACACACGCAATTTTCCGAAATACACACACAACTCTCCTCCATACACAAACACAGTTCTAACACATATAGCTTTTCTACAGCTTTGAAGTATGCACTCACACCTCTGTTAAATACACGCACTGTTTTGCTACATACTTGTACACAGCTTTCTTACATACACCAACAGCTCTCTTATATACTCATGCAGCTCCACACACACAAACACTTATATATATATATATATATATATATATATATGTACACTCATCCATCGTATACATTACCACATCTTGAAATTCCTTCCAGGAATGTGACTGATCACATGACCTGAAAGGTTCAATGGCTAATCAACAACTTTGTTTGATTGGGACCCTATCCATGCCACCTCACATATCAGGAGTGTCGTTCTTCTTTTCATAAAGAGGTCCAAGGGCTAGTCTTGCAGAAGTTTTTTCAGCTACACAGGATGCGCAACATCCGTGTAAGTCCTGGTGACTTTCTCCCCTGCACTGCACCGATCAGATAGATCAGTGTAGGGCAGGAGAAAGGAGAACAGTTCTTTCAGTGATCATGAAGGATGCTGTCAGTGTTTTCCTCCATCAGAATAAGCAGCCTCTAGACTGTAAGAAACGCACACATTTTAACATCATTTTGATTGTCTAAAATTTACTGCAGCTAAAAATTACATTTGGTTTACAATGCATTTTGCCAGATATGTTGTCACTTGTCAAAGCTAAGAATTTTACATGCTGGGTTTTTTTATGGCACATTTAGCACTGATAAGTTGTCACACTCTTGCTTAATATGTTAACATTCTGTCTGTAAACTGTATATGCATAGCTACCTTTTTGAAGCAATATTGAGATTTACTTAAGAACGTGGGGCCCAATAAATACCATCAATGGTGCCCAGTCCAAGAGATGGTGGATCCTATAGGTAAACACCACCTCATCATGCACTAAAACTTACTAAAAAAAAAAAAGATGTGAAGTTCACACATATAGAAAATGGACATTTTGTGAATACATATTACACGTATTGTAAAATAGATAGAGCTCATATGTAGAGTTTGTTTGATAAACTTTCCTACTACTTTGTCTAAATTAGAAGCAAATTGGTTGAACATTACTTCTACCTAAAATGGCAGAAAACGCACCTATCTTGGTGATGGACAGGACAGCTAGAGGGGATATGGAGGAGGCTGTTATTTTTTTTTTAATAGGTGTACTTTCACCAATTTGCTGATAATTCATTGAAAGTAGATGATCGGTACAATTGCTGCCAATGCATTTTTTAAAGCTGTATTGTCATGAGTCAAACTTGATCATGTTAGGTTCTTGCATAGGTCCTATAGCATTGATAAGTTTCCACCCTCTTTCCTACATACACACATCTCTCCTGCATACACACAACTCTACTACTATCACACACGCAATTTTCCGAAATACACACACAACTCTCCTCCATACACAAACACAGTTCTAACACATATAGCTTTTCTACAGCTTTGAAGTATGCACTCACACCTCTGTTAAATACACGCACTGTTTTGCTACATACTTGTACACAGCTTTCTTACATACACCAACAGCTCTCTTATATACTCATGCAGCTCCACACACACAAACACTTATATATATATATATATATATATATATATATATATGTACACTCATCCATCGTATACATTACCACATCTTGAAATTCCTTCCAGGAATGTGACTGATCACATGACCTGAAAGGTTCAATGGCTAATCAACAACTTTGTTTGATTGGGACCCTATCCATGCCACCTCACATATCAGGAGTGTCGTTCTTCTTTTCATAAAGAGGTCCAAGGGCTAGTCTTGCAGAAGTTTTTTCAGCTACACAGGATGCGCAACATCCGTGCAAGTCCTGGTGACTTTCTCCCCTGCACTGCACCGATCAGATAGATCAGTGTGGGGCAGGAGAAAGGAGAACAGTTCTTTCAGTGATCATGAAGGATGCTGTCAGTGTTTTCCTCCATCAGAATAAGCAGTCTCTAGACTGTAAGAAACACACACATTTTAACATCATTTTGATTGTCTAAAATTTACTGCAGCTAAAAATTACATTTGGTTTACAATGCATTTTGCCAGATATGTTGTCACTTGTCAAAGCTAAGAATTTTACATGCTGGGTTTTTTTATGGCACATTTAGCACTGATAAGTTGTCACACTCTTGCTTAATATGTTAACATTCTGTCTGTAAACTGTATATGCATAGCTACCTTTTTGAAGCAATATTGAGATTTACTTAAGAACGTGGGGCCCAATAAATACCATCAATGGTGCCCAGTCCAAGAGATGGTGGATCCTATAGGTAAACACCACCTCATCATGCACTAAAACTTACTAAAAAAAAAAAAGATGTGAAGTTCACACATATAGAAAATGGACATTTTGTGAATACATATTACACGTATTGTAAAATAGATAGAGCTCATATGTAGAGTTTGTTTGATAAACTTTCCTACTACTTTGTCTAAATTAGAAGCAAATTGGTTGAACATTACTTCTACCTAAAATGGCAGAAAACGCACCTATCTTGGTGATGGACAGGACAGCTAGAGGGGATATGGAGGAGGCTGTTATTTTTTTTTTAATAGGTGTACTTTCACCAATTTGCTGATAATTCATTGAAAGTAGATGATCGGTACAATTGCTGCCAATGCATTTTTTAAAGCTGTATTGTCATGAGTCAAATTTGATCATGTTAGGTTCTTGCATAGGTCCTATAGCATTGATAAGTTTCCACCCTCTTTCCTACATACACACATCTCTCCTGCATACACACAACTCTACTACTATCACACACGCAATTTTCCGAAATACACACACAACTCTCCTCCATACACAAACACAGTTCTAACACATATAGCTTTTCTACAGCTTTGAAGTATGCACTCACACCTCTGTTAAATACACGCACTGTTTTGCTACATACTTGTACACAGCTTTCTTACATACACCAACAGCTCTCTTATATACTCATGCAGCTCCACACACACAAACACTTATATATATATATATATATATATATATATATGTACACTCATCCATCGTATACATTACCACATCTTGAAATTCCTTCCAGGAATGTGACTGATCACATGACCTGAAAGGTTCAATGGCTAATCAACAACTTTGTTTGATTGGGACCCTATCCATGCCACCTCACATATCAGGAGTGTCGTTCTTCTTTTCATAAAGAGGTCCAAGGGCTAGTCTTGCAGAAGTTTTTTCAGCTACACAGGATGCGCAACATCCGTGTAAGTCCTGGTGACTTTCTCCCCTGCACTGCACCGATCAGATAGATCAGTGTAGGGCAGGAGAAAGGAGAACAGTTCTTTCAGTGATCATGAAGGATGCTGTCAGTGTTTTCCTCCATCAGAATAAGCAGCCTCTAGACTGTAAGAAACGCACACATTTTAACATCATTTTGATTGTCTAAAATTTACTGCAGCTAAAAATTACATTTGGTTTACAATGCATTTTGCCAGATATGTTGTCACTTGTCAAAGCTAAGAATTTTACATGCTGGGTTTTTTTATGGCACATTTAGCACTGATAAGTTGTCACACTCTTGCTTAATATGTTAACATTCTGTCTGTAAACTGTATATGCATAGCTACCTTTTTGAAGCAATATTGAGATTTACTTAAGAACGTGGGGCCCAATAAATACCATCAATGGTGCCCAGTCCAAGAGATGGTGGATCCTATAGGTAAACACCACCTCATCATGCACTAAAACTTACTAAAAAAAAAAAAGATGTGAAGTTCACACATATAGAAAATGGACATTTTGTGAATACATATTACACGTATTGTAAAATAGATAGAGCTCATATGTAGAGTTTGTTTGATAAACTTTCCTACTACTTTGTCTAAATTAGAAGCAAATTGGTTGAACATTACTTCTACCTAAAATGGCAGAAAACGCACCTATCTTGGTGATGGACAGGACAGCTAGAGGGGATATGGAGGAGGCTGTTATTTTTTTTTTAATAGGTGTACTTTCACCAATTTGCTGATAATTCATTGAAAGTAGATGATCGGTACAATTGCTGCCAATGCATTTTTTAAAGCTGTATTGTCATGAGTCAAATTTGATCATGTTAGGTTCTTGCATAGGTCCTATAGCATTGATAAGTTTCCACCCTCTTTCCTACATACACACATCTCTCCTGCATACACACAACTCTACTACTATCACACACGCAATTTTCCGAAATACACACACAACTCTCCTCCATACACAAACACAGTTCTAACACATATAGCTTTTCTACAGCTTTGAAGTATGCACTCACACCTCTGTTAAATACACGCACTGTTTTGCTACATACTTGTACACAGCTTTCTTACATACACCAACAGCTCTCTTATATACTCATGCAGCTCCACACACACAAACACTTATATATATATATATATATATATATATATATATGTACACTCATCCATCGTATACATTACCACATCTTGAAATTCCTTCCAGGAATGTGACTGATCACATGACCTGAAAGGTTCAATGGCTAATCAACAACTTTGTTTGATTGGGACCCTATCCATGCCACCTCACATATCAGGAGTGTCGTTCTTCTTTTCATAAAGAGGTCCAAGGGCTAGTCTTGCAGAAGTTTTTTCAGCTACACAGGATGCGCAACATCCGTGTAAGTCCTGGTGACTTTCTCCCCTGCACTGCACCGATCAGATAGATCAGTGTAGGGCAGGAGAAAGGAGAACAGTTCTTTCAGTGATCATGAAGGATGCTGTCAGTGTTTTCCTCCATCAGAATAAGCAGCCTCTAGACTGTAAGAAACGCACACATTTTAACATCATTTTGATTGTCTAAAATTTACTGCAGCTAAAAATTACATTTGGTTTACAATGCATTTTGCCAGATATGTTGTCACTTGTCAAAGCTAAGAATTTTACATGCTGGGTTTTTTTATGGCACATTTAGCACTGATAAGTTGTCACACTCTTGCTTAATATGTTAACATTCTGTCTGTAAACTGTATATGCATAGCTACCTTTTTGAAGCAATATTGAGATTTACTTAAGAACGTGGGGCCCAATAAATACCATCAATGGTGCCCAGTCCAAGAGATGGTGGATCCTATAGGTAAACACCACCTCATCATGCACTAAAACTTACTAAAAAAAAAAAAGATGTGAAGTTCACACATATAGAAAATGGACATTTTGTGAATACATATTACACGTATTGTAAAATAGATAGAGCTCATATGTAGAGTTTGTTTGATAAACTTTCCTACTACTTTGTCTAAATTAGAAGCAAATTGGTTGAACATTACTTCTACCTAAAATGGCAGAAAACGCACCTATCTTGGTGATGGACAGGACAGCTAGAGGGGATATGGAGGAGGCTGTTATTTTTTTTTTAATAGGTGTACTTTCACCAATTTGCTGATAATTCATTGAAAGTAGATGATCGGTACAATTGCTGCCAATGCATTTTTTAAAGCTGTATTGTCATGAGTCAAACTTGATCATGTTAGGTTCTTGCATAGGTCCTATAGCATTGATAAGTTTCCACCCTCTTTCCTACATACACACATCTCTCCTGCATACACACAACTCTACTACTATCACACACGCAATTTTCCGAAATACACACACAACTCTCCTCCATACACAAACACAGTTCTAACACATATAGCTTTTCTACAGCTTTGAAGTATGCACTCACACCTCTGTTAAATACACGCACTGTTTTGCTACATACTTGTACACAGCTTTCTTACATACACCAACAGCTCTCTTATATACTCATGCAGCTCCACACACACAAACACTTATATATATATATATATATATATATATATATATATATATATGTACACTCATCCATCGTATACATTACCACATCTTGAAATTCCTTCCAGGAATGTGACTGATCACATGACCTGAAAGGTTCAATGGCTAATCAACAACTTTGTTTGATTGGGACCCTATCCATGCCACCTCACATATCAGGAGTGTCGTTCTTCTTTTCATAAAGAGGTCCAAGGGCTAGTCTTGCAGAAGTTTTTTCAGCTACACAGGATGCGCAACATCCGTGCAAGTCCTGGTGACTTTCTCCCCTGCACTGCACCGATCAGATAGATCAGTGTGGGGCAGGAGAAAGGAGAACAGTTCTTTCAGTGATCATGAAGGATGCTGTCAGTGTTTTCCTCCATCAGAATAAGCAGCCTCTAGACTGTAAGAAACACACACATTTTAACATCATTTTGATTGTCTAAAATTTACTGCAGCTAAAAATTACATTTGGTTTACAATGCATTTTGCCAGATATGTTGTCACTTGTCAAAGCTAAGAATTTTACATGCTGGGTTTTTTTATGGCACATTTAGCACTGATAAGTTGTCACACTCTTGCTTAATATGTTAACATTCTGTCTGTAAACTGTATATGCATAGCTACCTTTTTGAAGCAATATTGAGATTTACTTAAGAACGTGGGGCCCAATAAATACCATCAATGGTGCCCAGTCCAAGAGATGGTGGATCCTATAGGTAAACACCACCTCATCATGCACTAAAACTTACTAAAAAAAAAAAAGATGTGAAGTTCACACATATAGAAAATGGACATTTTGTGAATACATATTACACGTATTGTAAAATAGATAGAGCTCATATGTAGAGTTTGTTTGATAAACTTTCCTACTACTTTGTCTAAATTAGAAGCAAATTGGTTGAACATTACTTCTACCTAAAATGGCAGAAAACGCACCTATCTTGGTGATGGACAGGACAGCTAGAGGGGATATGGAGGAGGCTGTTATTTTTTTTTTAATAGGTGTACTTTCACCAATTTGCTGATAATTCATTGAAAGTAGATGATCGGTACAATTGCTGCCAATGCATTTTTTAAAGCTGTATTGTCATGAGTCAAATTTGATCATGTTAGGTTCTTGCATAGGTCCTATAGCATTGATAAGTTTCCACCCTCTTTCCTACATACACACATCTCTCCTGCATACACACAACTCTACTACTATCACACACGCAATTTTCCGAAATACACACACAACTCTCCTCCATACACAAACACAGTTCTAACACATATAGCTTTTCTACAGCTTTGAAGTATGCACTCACACCTCTGTTAAATACACGCACTGTTTTGCTACATACTTGTACACAGCTTTCTTACATACACCAACAGCTCTCTTATATACTCATGCAGCTCCACACACACAAACACTTATATATATATATATATATATATATATGTACACTCATCCATCGTATACATTACCACATCTTGAAATTCCTTCCAGGAATGTGACTGATCACATGACCTGAAAGGTTCAATGGCTAATCAACAACTTTGTTTGATTGGGACCCTATCCATGCCACCTCACATATCAGGAGTGTCGTTCTTCTTTTCATAAAGAGGTCCAAGGGCTAGTCTTGCAGAAGTTTTTTCAGCTACACAGGATGCGCAACATCCGTGTAAGTCCTGGTGACTTTCTCCCCTGCACTGCACCGATCAGATAGATCAGTGTAGGGCAGGAGAAAGGAGAACAGTTCTTTCAGTGATCATGAAGGATGCTGTCAGTGTTTTCCTCCATCAGAATAAGCAGCCTCTAGACTGTAAGAAACGCACACATTTTAACATCATTTTGATTGTCTAAAATTTACTGCAGCTAAAAATTACATTTGGTTTACAATGCATTTTGCCAGATATGTTGTCACTTGTCAAAGCTAAGAATTTTACATGCTGGGTTTTTTTATGGCACATTTAGCACTGATAAGTTGTCACACTCTTGCTTAATATGTTAACATTCTGTCTGTAAACTGTATATGCATAGCTACCTTTTTGAAGCAATATTGAGATTTACTTAAGAACGTGGGGCCCAATAAATACCATCAATGGTGCCCAGTCCAAGAGATGGTGGATCCTATAGGTAAACACCACCTCATCATGCACTAAAACTTACTAAAAAAAAAAAAAGATGTGAAGTTCACACATATAGAAAATGGACATTTTGTGAATACATATTACACGTATTGTAAAATAGATAGAGCTCATATGTAGAGTTTGTTTGATAAACTTTCCTACTACTTTGTCTAAATTAGAAGCAAATTGGTTGAACATTACTTCTACCTAAAATGGCAGAAAACGCACCTATCTTGGTGATGGACAGGACAGCTAGAGGGGATATGGAGGAGGCTGTTATTTTTTTTTTAATAGGTGTACTTTCACCAATTTGCTGATAATTCATTGAAAGTAGATGATCGGTACAATTGCTGCCAATGCATTTTTTAAAGCTGTATTGTCATGAGTCAAACTTGATCATGTTAGGTTCTTGCATAGGTCCTATAGCATTGATAAGTTTCCACCCTCTTTCCTACATACACACATCTCTCCTGCATACACACAACTCTACTACTATCACACACGCAATTTTCCGAAATACACACACAACTCTCCTCCATACACAAACACAGTTCTAACACATATAGCTTTTCTACAGCTTTGAAGTATGCACTCACACCTCTGTTAAATACACGCACTGTTTTGCTACATACTTGTACACAGCTTTCTTACATACACCAACAGCTCTCTTATATACTCATGCAGCTCCACACACACAAACACTTATATATATATATATATATATATATATATATATATGTACACTCATCCATCGTATACATTACCACATCTTGAAATTCCTTCCAGGAATGTGACTGATCACATGACCTGAAAGGTTCAATGGCTAATCAACAACTTTGTTTGATTGGGACCCTATCCATGCCACCTCACATATCAGGAGTGTCGTTCTTCTTTTCATAAAGAGGTCCAAGGGCTAGTCTTGCAGAAGTTTTTTCAGCTACACAGGATGCGCAACATCCGTGCAAGTCCTGGTGACTTTCTCCCCTGCACTGCACCGATCAGATAGATCAGTGTGGGGCAGGAGAAAGGAGAACAGTTCTTTCAGTGATCATGAAGGATGCTGTCAGTGTTTTCCTCCATCAGAATAAGCAGCCTCTAGACTGTAAGAAACACACACATTTTAACATCATTTTGATTGTCTAAAATTTACTGCAGCTAAAAATTACATTTGGTTTACAATGCATTTTGCCAGATATGTTGTCACTTGTCAAAGCTAAGAATTTTACATGCTGGGTTTTTTTATGGCACATTTAGCACTGATAAGTTGTCACACTCTTGCTTAATATGTTAACATTCTGTCTGTAAACTGTATATGCATAGCTACCTTTTTGAAGCAATATTGAGATTTACTTAAGAACGTGGGGCCCAATAAATACCATCAATGGTGCCCAGTCCAAGAGATGGTGGATCCTATAGGTAAACACCACCTCATCATGCACTAAAACTTACTAAAAAAAAAAAAGATGTGAAGTTCACACATATAGAAAATGGACATTTTGTGAATACATATTACACGTATTGTAAAATAGATAGAGCTCATATGTAGAGTTTGTTTGATAAACTTTCCTACTACTTTGTCTAAATTAGAAGCAAATTGGTTGAACATTACTTCTACCTAAAATGGCAGAAAACGCACCTATCTTGGTGATGGACAGGACAGCTAGAGGGGATATGGAGGAGGCTGTTATTTTTTTTTTAATAGGTGTACTTTCACCAATTTGCTGATAATTCATTGAAAGTAGATGATCGGTACAATTGCTGCCAATGCATTTTTTAAAGCTGTATTGTCATGAGTCAAATTTGATCATGTTAGGTTCTTGCATAGGTCCTATAGCATTGATAAGTTTCCACCCTCTTTCCTACATACACACATCTCTCCTGCATACACACAACTCTACTACTATCACACACGCAATTTTCCGAAATACACACACAACTCTCCTCCATACACAAACACAGTTCTAACACATATAGCTTTTCTACAGCTTTGAAGTATGCACTCACACCTCTGTTAAATACACGCACTGTTTTGCTACATACTTGTACACAGCTTTCTTACATACACCAACAGCTCTCTTATATACTCATGCAGCTCCACACACACAAACACTTATATATATATATATATATATATATATGTACACTCATCCATCGTATACATTACCACATCTTGAAATTCCTTCCAGGAATGTGACTGATCACATGACCTGAAAGGTTCAATGGCTAATCAACAACTTTGTTTGATTGGGACCCTATCCATGCCACCTCACATATCAGGAGTGTCGTTCTTCTTTTCATAAAGAGGTCCAAGGGCTAGTCTTGCAGAAGTTTTTTCAGCTACACAGGATGCGCAACATCCGTGTAAGTCCTGGTGACTTTCTCCCCTGCACTGCACCGATCAGATAGATCAGTGTAGGGCAGGAGAAAGGAGAACAGTTCTTTCAGTGATCATGAAGGATGCTGTCAGTGTTTTCCTCCATCAGAATAAGCAGCCTCTAGACTGTAAGAAACGCACACATTTTAACATCATTTTGATTGTCTAAAATTTACTGCAGCTAAAAATTACATTTGGTTTACAATGCATTTTGCCAGATATGTTGTCACTTGTCAAAGCTAAGAATTTTACATGCTGGGTTTTTTTATGGCACATTTAGCACTGATAAGTTGTCACACTCTTGCTTAATATGTTAACATTCTGTCTGTAAACTGTATATGCATAGCTACCTTTTTGAAGCAATATTGAGATTTACTTAAGAACGTGGGGCCCAATAAATACCATCAATGGTGCCCAGTCCAAGAGATGGTGGATCCTATAGGTAAACACCACCTCATCATGCACTAAAACTTACTAAAAAAAAAAAAAGATGTGAAGTTCACACATATAGAAAATGGACATTTTGTGAATACATATTACACGTATTGTAAAATAGATAGAGCTCATATGTAGAGTTTGTTTGATAAACTTTCCTACTACTTTGTCTAAATTAGAAGCAAATTGGTTGAACATTACTTCTACCTAAAATGGCAGAAAACGCACCTATCTTGGTGATGGACAGGACAGCTAGAGGGGATATGGAGGAGGCTGTTATTTTTTTTTTAATAGGTGTACTTTCACCAATTTGCTGATAATTCATTGAAAGTAGATGATCGGTACAATTGCTGCCAATGCATTTTTTAAAGCTGTATTGTCATGAGTCAAACTTGATCATGTTAGGTTCTTGCATAGGTCCTATAGCATTGATAAGTTTCCACCCTCTTTCCTACATACACACATCTCTCCTGCATACACACAACTCTACTACTATCACACACGCAATTTTCCGAAATACACACACAACTCTCCTCCATACACAAACACAGTTCTAACACATATAGCTTTTCTACAGCTTTGAAGTATGCACTCACACCTCTGTTAAATACACGCACTGTTTTGCTACATACTTGTACACAGCTTTCTTACATACACCAACAGCTCTCTTATATACTCATGCAGCTCCACACACACAAACACTTATATATATATATATATATATATATATATATATGTACACTCATCCATCGTATACATTACCACATCTTGAAATTCCTTCCAGGAATGTGACTGATCACATGACCTGAAAGGTTCAATGGCTAATCAACAACTTTGTTTGATTGGGACCCTATCCATGCCACCTCACATATCAGGAGTGTCGTTCTTCTTTTCATAAAGAGGTCCAAGGGCTAGTCTTGCAGAAGTTTTTTCAGCTACACAGGATGCGCAACATCCGTGCAAGTCCTGGTGACTTTCTCCCCTGCACTGCACCGATCAGATAGATCAGTGTGGGGCAGGAGAAAGGAGAACAGTTCTTTCAGTGATCATGAAGGATGCTGTCAGTGTTTTCCTCCATCAGAATAAGCAGCCTCTAGACTGTAAGAAACACACACATTTTAACATCATTTTGATTGTCTAAAATTTACTGCAGCTAAAAATTACATTTGGTTTACAATGCATTTTGCCAGATATGTTGTCACTTGTCAAAGCTAAGAATTTTACATGCTGTTTTTTTATGGCACATTTAGCACTGATAAGTTGTCACACTCTTGCTTAATATGTTAACATTCTGTCTGTAAACTGTATATGCATAGCTACCTTTTTGAAGCAATATTGAGATTTACTTAAGAACGTGGGGCCCAATAAATACCATCAATGGTGCCCAGTCCAAGAGATGGTGGATCCTATAGGTAAACACCACCTCATCATGCACTAAAACTTACTAAAAAAAAAAAAGATGTGAAGTTCACACATATAGAAAATGGACATTTTGTGAATACATATTACACGTATTGTAAAATAGATAGAGCTCATATGTAGAGTTTGTTTGATAAACTTTCCTACTACTTTGTCTAAATTAGAAGCAAATTGGTTGAACATTACTTCTACCTAAAATGGCAGAAAACGCACCTATCTTGGTGATGGACAGGACAGCTAGAGGGGATATGGAGGAGGCTGTTATTTTTTTTTTAATAGGTGTACTTTCACCAATTTGCTGATAATTCATTGAAAGTAGATGATCGGTACAATTGCTGCCAATGCATTTTTTAAAGCTGTATTGTCATGAGTCAAATTTGATCATGTTAGGTTCTTGCATAGGTCCTATAGCATTGATAAGTTTCCACCCTCTTTCCTACATACACACATCTCTCCTGCATACACACAACTCTACTACTATCACACACGCAATTTTCCGAAATACACACACAACTCTCCTCCATACACAAACACAGTTCTAACACATATAGCTTTTCTACAGCTTTGAAGTATGCACTCACACCTCTGTTAAATACACGCACTGTTTTGCTACATACTTGTACACAGCTTTCTTACATACACCAACAGCTCTCTTATATACTCATGCAGCTCCACACACACAAACACTTATATATATATATATATATATATATATATATGTACACTCATCCATCGTATACATTACCACATCTTGAAATTCCTTCCAGGAATGTGACTGATCACATGACCTGAAAGGTTCAATGGCTAATCAACAACTTTGTTTGATTGGGACCCTATCCATGCCACCTCACATATCAGGAGTGTCGTTCTTCTTTTCATAAAGAGGTCCAAGGGCTAGTCTTGCAGAAGTTTTTTCAGCTACACAGGATGCGCAACATCCGTGTAAGTCCTGGTGACTTTCTCCCCTGCACTGCACCGATCAGATAGATCAGTGTAGGGCAGGAGAAAGGAGAACAGTTCTTTCAGTGATCATGAAGGATGCTGTCAGTGTTTTCCTCCATCAGAATAAGCAGCCTCTAGACTGTAAGAAACGCACACATTTTAACATCATTTTGATTGTCTAAAATTTACTGCAGCTAAAAATTACATTTGGTTTACAATGCATTTTGCCAGATATGTTGTCACTTGTCAAAGCTAAGAATTTTACATGCTGGGTTTTTTTATGGCACATTTAGCACTGATAAGTTGTCACACTCTTGCTTAATATGTTAACATTCTGTCTGTAAACTGTATATGCATAGCTACCTTTTTGAAGCAATATTGAGATTTACTTAAGAACGTGGGGCCCAATAAATACCATCAATGGTGCCCAGTCCAAGAGATGGTGGATCCTATAGGTAAACACCACCTCATCATGCACTAAAACTTACTAAAAAAAAAAAAGATGTGAAGTTCACACATATAGAAAATGGACATTTTGTGAATACATATTACACGTATTGTAAAATAGATAGAGCTCATATGTAGAGTTTGTTTGATAAACTTTCCTACTACTTTGTCTAAATTAGAAGCAAATTGGTTGAACATTACTTCTACCTAAAATGGCAGAAAACGCACCTATCTTGGTGATGGACAGGACAGCTAGAGGGGATATGGAGGAGGCTGTTATTTTTTTTTTAATAGGTGTACTTTCACCAATTTGCTGATAATTCATTGAAAGTAGATGATCGGTACAATTGCTGCCAATGCATTTTTTAAAGCTGTATTGTCATGAGTCAAACTTGATCATGTTAGGTTCTTGCATAGGTCCTATAGCATTGATAAGTTTCCACCCTCTTTCCTACATACACACATCTCTCCTGCATACACACAACTCTACTACTATCACACACGCAATTTTCCGAAATACACACACAACTCTCCTCCATACACAAACACAGTTCTAACACATATAGCTTTTCTACAGCTTTGAAGTATGCACTCACACCTCTGTTAAATACACGCACTGTTTTGCTACATACTTGTACACAGCTTTCTTACATACACCAACAGCTCTCTTATATACTCATGCAGCTCCACACACACAAACACTTATATATATATATATATATATATATATATATGTACACTCATCCATCGTATACATTACCACATCTTGAAATTCCTTCCAGGAATGTGACTGATCACATGACCTGAAAGGTTCAATGGCTAATCAACAACTTTGTTTGATTGGGACCCTATCCATGCCACCTCACATATCAGGAGTGTCGTTCTTCTTTTCATAAAGAGGTCCAAGGGCTAGTCTTGCAGAAGTTTTTTCAGCTACACAGGATGCGCAACATCCGTGTAAGTCCTGGTGACTTTCTCCCCTGCACTGCACCGATCAGATAGATCAGTGTAGGGCAGGAGAAAGGAGAACAGTTCTTTCAGTGATCATGAAGGATGCTGTCAGTGTTTTCCTCCATCAGAATAAGCAGCCTCTAGACTGTAAGAAACGCACACATTTTAACATCATTTTGATTGTCTAAAATTTACTGCAGCTAAAAATTACATTTGGTTTACAATGCATTTTGCCAGATATGTTGTCACTTGTCAAAGCTAAGAATTTTACATGCTGGGTTTTTTTATGGCACATTTAGCACTGATAAGTTGTCACACTCTTGCTTAATATGTTAACATTCTGTCTGTAAACTGTATATGCATAGCTACCTTTTTGAAGCAATATTGAGATTTACTTAAGAACGTGGGGCCCAATAAATACCATCAATGGTGCCCAGTCCAAGAGATGGTGGATCCTATAGGTAAACACCACCTCATCATGCACTAAAACTTACTAAAAAAAAAAAAGATGTGAAGTTCACACATATAGAAAATGGACATTTTGTGAATACATATTACACGTATTGTAAAATAGATAGAGCTCATATGTAGAGTTTGTTTGATAAACTTTCCTACTACTTTGTCTAAATTAGAAGCAAATTGGTTGAACATTACTTCTACCTAAAATGGCAGAAAACGCACCTATCTTGGTGATGGACAGGACAGCTAGAGGGGATATGGAGGAGGCTGTTATTTTTTTTTTAATAGGTGTACTTTCACCAATTTGCTGATAATTCATTGAAAGTAGATGATCGGTACAATTGCTGCCAATGCATTTTTTAAAGCTGTATTGTCATGAGTCAAACTTGATCATGTTAGGTTCTTGCATAGGTCCTATAGCATTGATAAGTTTCCACCCTCTTTCCTACATACACACATCTCTCCTGCATACACACAACTCTACTACTATCACACACGCAATTTTCCGAAATACACACACAACTCTCCTCCATACACAAACACAGTTCTAACACATATAGCTTTTCTACAGCTTTGAAGTATGCACTCACACCTCTGTTAAATACACGCACTGTTTTGCTACATACTTGTACACAGCTTTCTTACATACACCAACAGCTCTCTTATATACTCATGCAGCTCCACACACACAAACACTTATATATATATATATATATATATATATATATATATATGTACACTCATCCATCGTATACATTACCACATCTTGAAATTCCTTCCAGGAATGTGACTGATCACATGACCTGAAAGGTTCAATGGCTAATCAACAACTTTGTTTGATTGGGACCCTATCCATGCCACCTCACATATCAGGAGTGTCGTTCTTCTTTTCATAAAGAGGTCCAAGGGCTAGTCTTGCAGAAGTTTTTTCAGCTACACAGGATGCGCAACATCCGTGCAAGTCCTGGTGACTTTCTCCCCTGCACTGCACCGATCAGATAGATCAGTGTGGGGCAGGAGAAAGGAGAACAGTTCTTTCAGTGATCATGAAGGATGCTGTCAGTGTTTTCCTCCATCAGAATAAGCAGCCTCTAGACTGTAAGAAACACACACATTTTAACATCATTTTGATTGTCTAAAATTTACTGCAGCTAAAAATTACATTTGGTTTACAATGCATTTTGCCAGATATGTTGTCACTTGTCAAAGCTAAGAATTTTACATGCTGGGTTTTTTTATGGCACATTTAGCACTGATAAGTTGTCACACTCTTGCTTAATATGTTAACATTCTGTCTGTAAACTGTATATGCATAGCTACCTTTTTGAAGCAATATTGAGATTTACTTAAGAACGTGGGGCCCAATAAATACCATCAATGGTGCCCAGTCCAAGAGATGGTGGATCCTATAGGTAAACACCACCTCATCATGCACTAAAACTTACTAAAAAAAAAAAAGATGTGAAGTTCACACATATAGAAAATGGACATTTTGTGAATACATATTACACGTATTGTAAAATAGATAGAGCTCATATGTAGAGTTTGTTTGATAAACTTTCCTACTACTTTGTCTAAATTAGAAGCAAATTGGTTGAACATTACTTCTACCTAAAATGGCAGAAAACGCACCTATCTTGGTGATGGACAGGACAGCTAGAGGGGATATGGAGGAGGCTGTTATTTTTTTTTTTAATAGGTGTACTTTCACCAATTTGCTGATAATTCATTGAAAGTAGATGATCGGTACAATTGCTGCCAATGCATTTTTTAAAGCTGTATTGTCATGAGTCAAATTTGATCATGTTAGGTTCTTGCATAGGTCCTATAGCATTGATAAGTTTCCACCCTCTTTCCTACATACACACATCTCTCCTGCATACACACAACTCTACTACTATCACACACGCAATTTTCCGAAATACACACACAACTCTCCTCCATACACAAACACAGTTCTAACACATATAGCTTTTCTACAGCTTTGAAGTATGCACTCACACCTCTGTTAAATACACGCACTGTTTTGCTACATACTTGTACACAGCTTTCTTACATACACCAACAGCTCTCTTATATACTCATGCAGCTCCACACACACAAACACTTATATATATATATATATATATATATATATGTACACTCATCCATCGTATACATTACCACATCTTGAAATTCCTTCCAGGAATGTGACTGATCACATGACCTGAAAGGTTCAATGGCTAATCAACAACTTTGTTTGATTGGGACCCTATCCATGCCACCTCACATATCAGGAGTGTCGTTCTTCTTTTCATAAAGAGGTCCAAGGGCTAGTCTTGCAGAAGTTTTTTCAGCTACACAGGATGCGCAACATCCGTGTAAGTCCTGGTGACTTTCTCCCCTGCACTGCACCGATCAGATAGATCAGTGTAGGGCAGGAGAAAGGAGAACAGTTCTTTCAGTGATCATGAAGGATGCTGTCAGTGTTTTCCTCCATCAGAATAAGCAGCCTCTAGACTGTAAGAAACGCACACATTTTAACATCATTTTGATTGTCTAAAATTTACTGCAGCTAAAAATTACATTTGGTTTACAATGCATTTTGCCAGATATGTTGTCACTTGTCAAAGCTAAGAATTTTACATGCTGGGTTTTTTTATGGCACATTTAGCACTGATAAGTTGTCACACTCTTGCTTAATATGTTAACATTCTGTCTGTAAACTGTATATGCATAGCTACCTTTTTGAAGCAATATTGAGATTTACTTAAGAACGTGGGGCCCAATAAATACCATCAATGGTGCCCAGTCCAAGAGATGGTGGATCCTATAGGTAAACACCACCTCATCATGCACTAAAACTTACTAAAAAAAAAAAAGATGTGAAGTTCACACATATAGAAAATGGACATTTTGTGAATACATATTACACGTATTGTAAAATAGATAGAGCTCATATGTAGAGTTTGTTTGATAAACTTTCCTACTACTTTGTCTAAATTAGAAGCAAATTGGTTGAACATTACTTCTACCTAAAATGGCAGAAAACGCACCTATCTTGGTGATGGACAGGACAGCTAGAGGGGATATGGAGGAGGCTGTTATTTTTTTTTTAATAGGTGTACTTTCACCAATTTGCTGATAATTCATTGAAAGTAGATGATCGGTACAATTGCTGCCAATGCATTTTTTAAAGCTGTATTGTCATGAGTCAAATTTGATCATGTTAGGTTCTTGCATAGGTCCTATAGCATTGATAAGTTTCCACCCTCTTTCCTACATACACACATCTCTCCTGCATACACACAACTCTACTACTATCACACACGCAATTTTCCGAAATACACACACAACTCTCCTCCATACACAAACACAGTTCTAACACATATAGCTTTTCTACAGCTTTGAAGTATGCACTCACACCTCTGTTAAATACACGCACTGTTTTGCTACATACTTGTACACAGCTTTCTTACATACACCAACAGCTCTCTTATATACTCATGCAGCTCCACACACACAAACACTTATATATATATATATATATATATATATATATATGTACACTCATCCATCGTATACATTACCACATCTTGAAATTCC
The DNA here is from genome assembly GCF_046119375.1 of Phyllobates terribilis. NCBI lineage: Eukaryota > Metazoa > Chordata > Amphibia > Anura > Dendrobatidae > Phyllobates > Phyllobates terribilis. The sequence goes on from NW_027363631.1 coordinate 407,809, forward strand.
TTCCAGGAATGTGACTGATCACATGACCTGAAAGGTTCAATGGCTAATCAACAACTTTGTTTGATTGGGACCCTATCCATGCCACCTCACATATCAGGAGTGTCGTTCTTCTTTTCATAAAGAGGTCCAAGGGCTAGTCTTGCAGAAGTTTTTTCAGCTACACAGGATGCGCAACATCCGTGTAAGTCCTGGTGACTTTCTCCCCTGCACTGCACCGATCAGATAGATCAGTGTAGGGCAGGAGAAAGGAGAACAGTTCTTTCAGTGATCATGAAGGATGCTGTCAGTGTTTTCCTCCATCAGAATAAGCAGCCTCTAGACTGTAAGAAACGCACACATTTTAACATCATTTTGATTGTCTAAAATTTACTGCAGCTAAAAATTACATTTGGTTTACAATGCATTTTGCCAGATATGTTGTCACTTGTCAAAGCTAAGAATTTTACATGCTGGGTTTTTTTATGGCACATTTAGCACTGATAAGTTGTCACACTCTTGCTTAATATGTTAACATTCTGTCTGTAAACTGTATATGCATAGCTACCTTTTTGAAGCAATATTGAGATTTACTTAAGAACGTGGGGCCCAATAAATACCATCAATGGTGCCCAGTCCAAGAGATGGTGGATCCTATAGGTAAACACCACCTCATCATGCACTAAAACTTACTAAAAAAAAAAAAGATGTGAAGTTCACACATATAGAAAATGGACATTTTGTGAATACATATTACACGTATTGTAAAATAGATAGAGCTCATATGTAGAGTTTGTTTGATAAACTTTCCTACTACTTTGTCTAAATTAGAAGCAAATTGGTTGAACATTACTTCTACCTAAAATGGCAGAAAACGCACCTATCTTGGTGATGGACAGGACAGCTAGAGGGGATATGGAGGAGGCTGTTATTTTTTTTTTAATAGGTGTACTTTCACCAATTTGCTGATAATTCATTGAAAGTAGATGATCGGTACAATTGCTGCCAATGCATTTTTTAAAGCTGTATTGTCATGAGTCAAACTTGATCATGTTAGGTTCTTGCATAGGTCCTATAGCATTGATAAGTTTCCACCCTCTTTCCTACATACACACATCTCTCCTGCATACACACAACTCTACTACTATCACACACGCAATTTTCCGAAATACACACACAACTCTCCTCCATACACAAACACAGTTCTAACACATATAGCTTTTCTACAGCTTTGAAGTATGCACTCACACCTCTGTTAAATACACGCACTGTTTTGCTACATACTTGTACACAGCTTTCTTACATACACCAACAGCTCTCTTATATACTCATGCAGCTCCACACACACAAACACTTATATATATATATATATATATATATATATATGTACACTCATCCATCGTATACATTACCACATCTTGAAATTCCTTCCAGGAATGTGACTGATCACATGACCTGAAAGGTTCAATGGCTAATCAACAACTTTGTTTGATTGGGACCCTATCCATGCCACCTCACATATCAGGAGTGTCGTTCTTCTTTTCATAAAGAGGTCCAAGGGCTAGTCTTGCAGAAGTTTTTTCAGCTACACAGGATGCGCAACATCCGTGTAAGTCCTGGTGACTTTCTCCCCTGCACTGCACCGATCAGATAGATCAGTGTAGGGCAGGAGAAAGGAGAACAGTTCTTTCAGTGATCATGAAGGATGCTGTCAGTGTTTTCCTCCATCAGAATAAGCAGCCTCTAGACTGTAAGAAACGCACACATTTTAACATCATTTTGATTGTCTAAAATTTACTGCAGCTAAAAATTACATTTGGTTTACAATGCATTTTGCCAGATATGTTGTCACTTGTCAAAGCTAAGAATTTTACATGCTGGGTTTTTTTATGGCACATTTAGCACTGATAAGTTGTCACACTCTTGCTTAATATGTTAACATTCTGTCTGTAAACTGTATATGCATAGCTACCTTTTTGAAGCAATATTGAGATTTACTTAAGAACGTGGGGCCCAATAAATACCATCAATGGTGCCCAGTCCAAGAGATGGTGGATCCTATAGGTAAACACCACCTCATCATGCACTAAAACTTACTAAAAAAAAAAAAGATGTGAAGTTCACACATATAGAAAATGGACATTTTGTGAATACATATTACACGTATTGTAAAATAGATAGAGCTCATATGTAGAGTTTGTTTGATAAACTTTCCTACTACTTTGTCTAAATTAGAAGCAAATTGGTTGAACATTACTTCTACCTAAAATGGCAGAAAACGCACCTATCTTGGTGATGGACAGGACAGCTAGAGGGGATATGGAGGAGGCTGTTATTTTTTTTTTAATAGGTGTACTTTCACCAATTTGCTGATAATTCATTGAAAGTAGATGATCGGTACAATTGCTGCCAATGCATTTTTTAAAGCTGTATTGTCATGAGTCAAACTTGATCATGTTAGGTTCTTGCATAGGTCCTATAGCATTGATAAGTTTCCACCCTCTTTCCTACATACACACATCTCTCCTGCATACACACAACTCTACTACTATCACACACGCAATTTTCCGAAATACACACACAACTCTCCTCCATACACAAACACAGTTCTAACACATATAGCTTTTCTACAGCTTTGAAGTATGCACTCACACCTCTGTTAAATACACGCACTGTTTTGCTACATACTTGTACACAGCTTTCTTACATACACCAACAGCTCTCTTATATACTCATGCAGCTCCACACACACAAACACTTATATATATATATATATATATATATATATATATATATATGTACACTCATCCATCGTATACATTACCACATCTTGAAATTCCTTCCAGGAATGTGACTGATCACATGACCTGAAAGGTTCAATGGCTAATCAACAACTTTGTTTGATTGGGACCCTATCCATGCCACCTCACATATCAGGAGTGTCGTTCTTCTTTTCATAAAGAGGTCCAAGGGCTAGTCTTGCAGAAGTTTTTTCAGCTACACAGGATGCGCAACATCCGTGCAAGTCCTGGTGACTTTCTCCCCTGCACTGCACCGATCAGATAGATCAGTGTGGGGCAGGAGAAAGGAGAACAGTTCTTTCAGTGATCATGAAGGATGCTGTCAGTGTTTTCCTCCATCAGAATAAGCAGCCTCTAGACTGTAAGAAACACACACATTTTAACATCATTTTGATTGTCTAAAATTTACTGCAGCTAAAAATTACATTTGGTTTACAATGCATTTTGCCAGATATGTTGTCACTTGTCAAAGCTAAGAATTTTACATGCTGGGTTTTTTTATGGCACATTTAGCACTGATAAGTTGTCACACTCTTGCTTAATATGTTAACATTCTGTCTGTAAACTGTATATGCATAGCTACCTTTTTGAAGCAATATTGAGATTTACTTAAGAACGTGGGGCCCAATAAATACCATCAATGGTGCCCAGTCCAAGAGATGGTGGATCCTATAGGTAAACACCACCTCATCATGCACTAAAACTTACTAAAAAAAAAAAAGATGTGAAGTTCACACATATAGAAAATGGACATTTTGTGAATACATATTACACGTATTGTAAAATAGATAGAGCTCATATGTAGAGTTTGTTTGATAAACTTTCCTACTACTTTGTCTAAATTAGAAGCAAATTGGTTGAACATTACTTCTACCTAAAATGGCAGAAAACGCACCTATCTTGGTGATGGACAGGACAGCTAGAGGGGATATGGAGGAGGCTGTTATTTTTTTTTTAATAGGTGTACTTTCACCAATTTGCTGATAATTCATTGAAAGTAGATGATCGGTACAATTGCTGCCAATGCATTTTTTAAAGCTGTATTGTCATGAGTCAAATTTGATCATGTTAGGTTCTTGCATAGGTCCTATAGCATTGATAAGTTTCCACCCTCTTTCCTACATACACACATCTCTCCTGCATACACACAACTCTACTACTATCACACACGCAATTTTCCGAAATACACACACAACTCTCCTCCATACACAAACACAGTTCTAACACATATAGCTTTTCTACAGCTTTGAAGTATGCACTCACACCTCTGTTAAATACACGCACTGTTTTGCTACATACTTGTACACAGCTTTCTTACATACACCAACAGCTCTCTTATATACTCATGCAGCTCCACACACACAAACACTTATATATATATATATATATATATATATATGTACACTCATCCATCGTATACATTACCACATCTTGAAATTCCTTCCAGGAATGTGACTGATCACATGACCTGAAAGGTTCAATGGCTAATCAACAACTTTGTTTGATTGGGACCCTATCCATGCCACCTCACATATCAGGAGTGTCGTTCTTCTTTTCATAAAGAGGTCCAAGGGCTAGTCTTGCAGAAGTTTTTTCAGCTACACAGGATGCGCAACATCCGTGTAAGTCCTGGTGACTTTCTCCCCTGCACTGCACCGATCAGATAGATCAGTGTAGGGCAGGAGAAAGGAGAACAGTTCTTTCAGTGATCATGAAGGATGCTGTCAGTGTTTTCCTCCATCAGAATAAGCAGCCTCTAGACTGTAAGAAACGCACACATTTTAACATCATTTTGATTGTCTAAAATTTACTGCAGCTAAAAATTACATTTGGTTTACAATGCATTTTGCCAGATATGTTGTCACTTGTCAAAGCTAAGAATTTTACATGCTGGGTTTTTTTATGGCACATTTAGCACTGATAAGTTGTCACACTCTTGCTTAATATGTTAACATTCTGTCTGTAAACTGTATATGCATAGCTACCTTTTTGAAGCAATATTGAGATTTACTTAAGAACGTGGGGCCCAATAAATACCATCAATGGTGCCCAGTCCAAGAGATGGTGGATCCTATAGGTAAACACCACCTCATCATGCACTAAAACTTACTAAAAAAAAAAAAGATGTGAAGTTCACACATATAGAAAATGGACATTTTGTGAATACATATTACACGTATTGTAAAATAGATAGAGCTCATATGTAGAGTTTGTTTGATAAACTTTCCTACTACTTTGTCTAAATTAGAAGCAAATTGGTTGAACATTACTTCTACCTAAAATGGCAGAAAACGCACCTATCTTGGTGATGGACAGGACAGCTAGAGGGGATATGGAGGAGGCTGTTATTTTTTTTTTAATAGGTGTACTTTCACCAATTTGCTGATAATTCATTGAAAGTAGATGATCGGTACAATTGCTGCCAATGCATTTTTTAAAGCTGTATTGTCATGAGTCAAATTTGATCATGTTAGGTTCTTGCATAGGTCCTATAGCATTGATAAGTTTCCACCCTCTTTCCTACATACACACATCTCTCCTGCATACACACAACTCTACTACTATCACACACGCAATTTTCCGAAATACACACACAACTCTCCTCCATACACAAACACAGTTCTAACACATATAGCTTTTCTACAGCTTTGAAGTATGCACTCACACCTCTGTTAAATACACGCACTGTTTTGCTACATACTTGTACACAGCTTTCTTACATACACCAACAGCTCTCTTATATACTCATGCAGCTCCACACACACAAACACTTATATATATATATATATATATATATATATATATGTACACTCATCCATCGTATACATTACCACATCTTGAAATTCCTTCCAGGAATGTGACTGATCACATGACCTGAAAGGTTCAATGGCTAATCAACAACTTTGTTTGATTGGGACCCTATCCATGCCACCTCACATATCAGGAGTGTCGTTCTTCTTTTCATAAAGAGGTCCAAGGGCTAGTCTTGCAGAAGTTTTTTCAGCTACACAGGATGCGCAACATCCGTGTAAGTCCTGGTGACTTTCTCCCCTGCACTGCACCGATCAGATAGATCAGTGTAGGGCAGGAGAAAGGAGAACAGTTCTTTCAGTGATCATGAAGGATGCTGTCAGTGTTTTCCTCCATCAGAATAAGCAGCCTCTAGACTGTAAGAAACGCACACATTTTAACATCATTTTGATTGTCTAAAATTTACTGCAGCTAAAAATTACATTTGGTTTACAATGCATTTTGCCAGATATGTTGTCACTTGTCAAAGCTAAGAATTTTACATGCTGGGTTTTTTTATGGCACATTTAGCACTGATAAGTTGTCACACTCTTGCTTAATATGTTAACATTCTGTCTGTAAACTGTATATGCATAGCTACCTTTTTGAAGCAATATTGAGATTTACTTAAGAACGTGGGGCCCAATAAATACCATCAATGGTGCCCAGTCCAAGAGATGGTGGATCCTATAGGTAAACACCACCTCATCATGCACTAAAACTTACTAAAAAAAAAAAAGATGTGAAGTTCACACATATAGAAAATGGACATTTTGTGAATACATATTACACGTATTGTAAAATAGATAGAGCTCATATGTAGAGTTTGTTTGATAAACTTTCCTACTACTTTGTCTAAATTAGAAGCAAATTGGTTGAACATTACTTCTACCTAAAATGGCAGAAAACGCACCTATCTTGGTGATGGACAGGACAGCTAGAGGGGATATGGAGGAGGCTGTTATTTTTTTTTTAATAGGTGTACTTTCACCAATTTGCTGATAATTCATTGAAAGTAGATGATCGGTACAATTGCTGCCAATGCATTTTTTAAAGCTGTATTGTCATGAGTCAAACTTGATCATGTTAGGTTCTTGCATAGGTCCTATAGCATTGATAAGTTTCCACCCTCTTTCCTACATACACACATCTCTCCTGCATACACACAACTCTACTACTATCACACACGCAATTTTCCGAAATACACACACAACTCTCCTCCATACACAAACACAGTTCTAACACATATAGCTTTTCTACAGCTTTGAAGTATGCACTCACACCTCTGTTAAATACACGCACTGTTTTGCTACATACTTGTACACAGCTTTCTTACATACACCAACAGCTCTCTTATATACTCATGCAGCTCCACACACACAAACACTTATATATATATATATATATATATATATATATATATGTACACTCATCCATCGTATACATTACCACATCTTGAAATTCCTTCCAGGAATGTGACTGATCACATGACCTGAAAGGTTCAATGGCTAATCAACAACTTTGTTTGATTGGGACCCTATCCATGCCACCTCACATATCAGGAGTGTCGTTCTTCTTTTCATAAAGAGGTCCAAGGGCTAGTCTTGCAGAAGTTTTTTCAGCTACACAGGATGCGCAACATCCGTGCAAGTCCTGGTGACTTTCTCCCCTGCACTGCACCGATCAGATAGATCAGTGTGGGGCAGGAGAAAGGAGAACAGTTCTTTCAGTGATCATGAAGGATGCTGTCAGTGTTTTCCTCCATCAGAATAAGCAGCCTCTAGACTGTAAGAAACACACACATTTTAACATCATTTTGATTGTCTAAAATTTACTGCAGCTAAAAATTACATTTGGTTTACAATGCATTTTGCCAGATATGTTGTCACTTGTCAAAGCTAAGAATTTTACATGCTGGGTTTTTTTATGGCACATTTAGCACTGATAAGTTGTCACACTCTTGCTTAATATGTTAACATTCTGTCTGTAAACTGTATATGCATAGCTACCTTTTTGAAGCAATATTGAGATTTACTTAAGAACGTGGGGCCCAATAAATACCATCAATGGTGCCCAGTCCAAGAGATGGTGGATCCTATAGGTAAACACCACCTCATCATGCACTAAAACTTACTAAAAAAAAAAAAGATGTGAAGTTCACACATATAGAAAATGGACATTTTGTGAATACATATTACACGTATTGTAAAATAGATAGAGCTCATATGTAGAGTTTGTTTGATAAACTTTCCTACTACTTTGTCTAAATTAGAAGCAAATTGGTTGAACATTACTTCTACCTAAAATGGCAGAAAACGCACCTATCTTGGTGATGGACAGGACAGCTAGAGGGGATATGGAGGAGGCTGTTATTTTTTTTTTAATAGGTGTACTTTCACCAATTTGCTGATAATTCATTGAAAGTAGATGATCGGTACAATTGCTGCCAATGCATTTTTTAAAGCTGTATTGTCATGAGTCAAATTTGATCATGTTAGGTTCTTGCATAGGTCCTATAGCATTGATAAGTTTCCACCCTCTTTCCTACATACACACATCTCTCCTGCATACACACAACTCTACTACTATCACACACGCAATTTTCCGAAATACACACACAACTCTCCTCCATACACAAACACAGTTCTAACACATATAGCTTTTCTACAGCTTTGAAGTATGCACTCACACCTCTGTTAAATACACGCACTGTTTTGCTACATACTTGTACACAGCTTTCTTACATACACCAACAGCTCTCTTATATACTCATGCAGCTCCACACACACAAACACTTATATATATATATATATATATATATATATATGTACACTCATCCATCGTATACATTACCACATCTTGAAATTCCTTCCAGGAATGTGACTGATCACATGACCTGAAAGGTTCAATGGCTAATCAACAACTTTGTTTGATTGGGACCCTATCCATGCCACCTCACATATCAGGAGTGTCGTTCTTCTTTTCATAAAGAGGTCCAAGGGCTAGTCTTGCAGAAGTTTTTTCAGCTACACAGGATGCGCAACATCCGTGTAAGTCCTGGTGACTTTCTCCCCTGCACTGCACCGATCAGATAGATCAGTGTAGGGCAGGAGAAAGGAGAACAGTTCTTTCAGTGATCATGAAGGATGCTGTCAGTGTTTTCCTCCATCAGAATAAGCAGCCTCTAGACTGTAAGAAACGCACACATTTTAACATCATTTTGATTGTCTAAAATTTACTGCAGCTAAAAATTACATTTGGTTTACAATGCATTTTGCCAGATATGTTGTCACTTGTCAAAGCTAAGAATTTTACATGCTGGGTTTTTTTATGGCACATTTAGCACTGATAAGTTGTCACACTCTTGCTTAATATGTTAACATTCTGTCTGTAAACTGTATATGCATAGCTACCTTTTTGAAGCAATATTGAGATTTACTTAAGAACGTGGGGCCCAATAAATACCATCAATGGTGCCCAGTCCAAGAGATGGTGGATCCTATAGGTAAACACCACCTCATCATGCACTAAAACTTACTAAAAAAAAAAAAGATGTGAAGTTCACACATATAGAAAATGGACATTTTGTGAATACATATTACACGTATTGTAAAATAGATAGAGCTCATATGTAGAGTTTGTTTGATAAACTTTCCTACTACTTTGTCTAAATTAGAAGCAAATTGGTTGAACATTACTTCTACCTAAAATGGCAGAAAACGCACCTATCTTGGTGATGGACAGGACAGCTAGAGGGGATATGGAGGAGGCTGTTATTTTTTTTTTAATAGGTGTACTTTCACCAATTTGCTGATAATTCATTGAAAGTAGATGATCGGTACAATTGCTGCCAATGCATTTTTTAAAGCTGTATTGTCATGAGTCAAACTTGATCATGTTAGGTTCTTGCATAGGTCCTATAGCATTGATAAGTTTCCACCCTCTTTCCTACATACACACATCTCTCCTGCATACACACAACTCTACTACTATCACACACGCAATTTTCCGAAATACACACACAACTCTCCTCCATACACAAACACAGTTCTAACACATATAGCTTTTCTACAGCTTTGAAGTATGCACTCACACCTCTGTTAAATACACGCACTGTTTTGCTACATACTTGTACACAGCTTTCTTACATACACCAACAGCTCTCTTATATACTCATGCAGCTCCACACACACAAACACTTATATATATATATATATATATATATATATATATGTACACTCATCCATCGTATACATTACCACATCTTGAAATTCCTTCCAGGAATGTGACTGATTACATGACCTGAAAGGTTCAATGGCTAATCAACAACTTTGTTTGATTGGGACCCTATCCATGCCACCTCACATATCAGGAGTGTCGTTCTTCTTTTCATAAAGAGGTCCAAGGGCTAGTCTTGCAGAAGTTTTTTCAGCTACACAGGATGCGCAACATCCGTGCAAGTCCTGGTGACTTTCTCCCCTGCACTGCACCGATCAGATAGATCAGTGTGGGGCAGGAGAAAGGAGAACAGTTCTTTCAGTGATCATGAAGGATGCTGTCAGTGTTTTCCTCCATCAGAATAAGCAGCCTCTAGACTGTAAGAAACACACACATTTTAACATCATTTTGATTGTCTAAAATTTACTGCAGCTAAAAATTACATTTGGTTTACAATGCATTTTGCCAGATATGTTGTCACTTGTCAAAGCTAAGAATTTTACATGCTGGGTTTTTTTATGGCACATTTAGCACTGATAAGTTGTCACACTCTTGCTTAATATGTTAACATTCTGTCTGTAAACTGTATATGCATAGCTACCTTTTTGAAGCAATATTGAGATTTACTTAAGAACGTGGGGCCCAATAAATACCATCAATGGTGCCCAGTCCAAGAGATGGTGGATCCTATAGGTAAACACCACCTCATCATGCACTAAAACTTACTAAAAAAAAAAAAGATGTGAAGTTCACACATATAGAAAATGGACATTTTGTGAATACATATTACACGTATTGTAAAATAGATAGAGCTCATATGTAGAGTTTGTTTGATAAACTTTCCTACTACTTTGTCTAAATTAGAAGCAAATTGGTTGAACATTACTTCTACCTAAAATGGCAGAAAACGCACCTATCTTGGTGATGGACAGGACAGCTAGAGGGGATATGGAGGAGGCTGTTATTTTTTTTTTAATAGGTGTACTTTCACCAATTTGCTGATAATTCATTGAAAGTAGATGATCGGTACAATTGCTGCCAATGCATTTTTTAAAGCTGTATTGTCATGAGTCAAATTTGATCATGTTAGGTTCTTGCATAGGTCCTATAGCATTGATAAGTTTCCACCCTCTTTCCTACATACACACATCTCTCCTGCATACACACAACTCTACTACTATCACACACGCAATTTTCCGAAATACACACACAACTCTCCTCCATACACAAACACAGTTCTAACACATATAGCTTTTCTACAGCTTTGAAGTATGCACTCACACCTCTGTTAAATACACGCACTGTTTTGCTACATACTTGTACACAGCTTTCTTACATACACCAACAGCTCTCTTATATACTCATGCAGCTCCACACACACAAACACTTATATATATATATATATATATATATATGTACACTCATCCATCGTATACATTACCACATCTTGAAATTCCTTCCAGGAATGTGACTGATCACATGACCTGAAAGGTTCAATGGCTAATCAACAACTTTGTTTGATTGGGACCCTATCCATGCCACCTCACATATCAGGAGTGTCGTTCTTCTTTTCATAAAGAGGTCCAAGGGCTAGTCTTGCAGAAGTTTTTTCAGCTACACAGGATGCGCAACATCCGTGTAAGTCCTGGTGACTTTCTCCCCTGCACTGCACCGATCAGATAGATCAGTGTAGGGCAGGAGAAAGGAGAACAGTTCTTTCAGTGATCATGAAGGATGCTGTCAGTGTTTTCCTCCATCAGAATAAGCAGCCTCTAGACTGTAAGAAACGCACACATTTTAACATCATTTTGATTGTCTAAAATTTACTGCAGCTAAAAATTACATTTGGTTTACAATGCATTTTGCCAGATATGTTGTCACTTGTCAAAGCTAAGAATTTTACATGCTGGGTTTTTTTATGGCACATTTAGCACTGATAAGTTGTCACACTCTTGCTTAATATGTTAACATTCTGTCTGTAAACTGTATATGCATAGCTACCTTTTTGAAGCAATATTGAGATTTACTTAAGAACGTGGGGCCCAATAAATACCATCAATGGTGCCCAGTCCAAGAGATGGTGGATCCTATAGGTAAACACCACCTCATCATGCACTAAAACTTACTAAAAAAAAAAAAGATGTGAAGTTCACACATATAGAAAATGGACATTTTGTGAATACATATTACACGTATTGTAAAATAGATAGAGCTCATATGTAGAGTTTGTTTGATAAACTTTCCTACTACTTTGTCTAAATTAGAAGCAAATTGGTTGAACATTACTTCTACCTAAAATGGCAGAAAACGCACCTATCTTGGTGATGGACAGGACAGCTAGAGGGGATATGGAGGAGGCTGTTATTTTTTTTTTAATAGGTGTACTTTCACCAATTTGCTGATAATTCATTGAAAGTAGATGATCGGTACAATTGCTGCCAATGCATTTTTTAAAGCTGTATTGTCATGAGTCAAACTTGATCATGTTAGGTTCTTGCATAGGTCCTATAGCATTGATAAGTTTCCACCCTCTTTCCTACATACACACATCTCTCCTGCATACACACAACTCTACTACTATCACACACGCAATTTTCCGAAATACACACACAACTCTCCTCCATACACAAACACAGTTCTAACACATATAGCTTTTCTACAGCTTTGAAGTATGCACTCACACCTCTGTTAAATACACGCACTGTTTTGCTACATACTTGTACACAGCTTTCTTACATACACCAACAGCTCTCTTATATACTCATGCAGCTCCACACACACAAACACTTATATATATATATATATATATATATATATATATATATATATATATATGTACACTCATCCATCGTATACATTACCACATCTTGAAATTCCTTCCAGGAATGTGACTGATTACATGACCTGAAAGGTTCAATGGCTAATCAACAACTTTGTTTGATTGGGACCCTATCCATGCCACCTCACATATCAGGAGTGTCGTTCTTCTTTTCATAAAGAGGTCCAAGGGCTAGTCTTGCAGAAGTTTTTTCAGCTACACAGGATGCGCAACATCCGTGCAAGTCCTGGTGACTTTCTCCCCTGCACTGCACCGATCAGATAGATCAGTGTGGGGCAGGAGAAAGGAGAACAGTTCTTTCAGTGATCATGAAGGATGCTGTCAGTGTTTTCCTCCATCAGAATAAGCAGCCTCTAGACTGTAAGAAACACACACATTTTAACATCATTTTGATTGTCTAAAATTTACTGCAGCTAAAAATTACATTTGGTTTACAATGCATTTTGCCAGATATGTTGTCACTTGTCAAAGCTAAGAATTTTACATGCTGGGTTTTTTTATGGCACATTTAGCACTGATAAGTTGTCACACTCTTGCTTAATATGTTAACATTCTGTCTGTAAACTGTATATGCATAGCTACCTTTTTGAAGCAATATTGAGATTTACTTAAGAACGTGGGGCCCAATAAATACCATCAATGGTGCCCAGTCCAAGAGATGGTGGATCCTATAGGTAAACACCACCTCATCATGCACTAAAACTTACTAAAAAAAAAAAAGATGTGAAGTTCACACATATAGAAAATGGACATTTTGTGAATACATATTACACGTATTGTAAAATAGATAGAGCTCATATGTAGAGTTTGTTTGATAAACTTTCCTACTACTTTGTCTAAATTAGAAGCAAATTGGTTGAACATTACTTCTACCTAAAATGGCAGAAAACGCACCTATCTTGGTGATGGACAGGACAGCTAGAGGGGATATGGAGGAGGCTGTTATTTTTTTTTTAATAGGTGTACTTTCACCAATTTGCTGATAATTCATTGAAAGTAGATGATCGGTACAATTGCTGCCAATGCATTTTTTAAAGCTGTATTGTCATGAGTCAAACTTGATCATGTTAGGTTCTTGCATAGGTCCTATAGCATTGATAAGTTTCCACCCTCTTTCCTACATACACACATCTCTCCTGCATACACACAACTCTACTACTATCACACACGCAATTTTCCGAAATACACACACAACTCTCCTCCATACACAAACACAGTTCTAACACATATAGCTTTTCTACAGCTTTGAAGTATGCACTCACACCTCTGTTAAATACACGCACTGTTTTGCTACATACTTGTACACAGCTTTCTTACATACACCAACAGCTCTCTTATATACTCATGCAGCTCCACACACACAAACACTTATATATATATATATATGTACACTCATCCATCGTATACATTACCACATCTTGAAATTCCTTCCAGGAATGTGACTGATCACATGACCTGAAAGGTTCAATGGCTAATCAACAACTTTGTTTGATTGGGACCCTATCCATGCCACCTCACATATCAGGAGTGTCGTTCTTCTTTTCATAAAGAGGTCCAAGGGCTAGTCTTGCAGAAGTTTTTTCAGCTACACAGGATGCGCAACATCCGTGCAAGTCCTGGTGACTTTCTCCCCTGCACTGCACCGATCAGATAGATCAGTGTGGGGCAGGAGAAAGGAGAACAGTTCTTTCAGTGATCATGAAGGATGCGGTCAGTGTTTTCCTCCATCAGAATAAGCAGCCTCTAGACTGTAAGAAACACACACATTTTAACATCATTTTGATTGTCTAAAATTTACTGCAGCTAAAAATTACATTTGGTTTACAATGCATTTTGCCAGATATGTTGTCACTTGTCAAAGCTAAGAATTTTACATGCTGGGTTTTTTTATGGCACATTTAGCACTGATAAGTTGTCACACTCTTGCTTAATATGTTAACATTCTGTCTGTAAACTGTATATGCATAGCTACCTTTTTGAAGCAATATTGAGATTTACTTAAGAACGTGGGGCCCAATAAATACCATCAATGGTGCCCAGTCCAAGAGATGGTGGATCCTATAGGTAAACACCACCTCATCATGCACTAAAACTTACTAAAAAAAAAAAAGATGTGAAGTTCACACATATAGAAAATGGACATTTTGTGAATACATATTACACGTATTGTAAAATAGATAGAGCTCATATGTAGAGTTTGTTTGATAAACTTTCCTACTACTTTGTCTAAATTAGAAGCAAATTGGTTGAACATTACTTCTACCTAAAATGGCAGAAAACGCACCTATCTTGGTGATGGACAGGACAGCTAGAGGGGATATGGAGGAGGCTGTTATTTTTTTTTTAATAGGTGTACTTTCACCAATTTGCTGATAATTCATTGAAAGTAGATGATCGGTACAATTGCTGCCAATGCATTTTTTAAAGCTGTATTGTCATGAGTCAAACTTGATCATGTTAGGTTCTTGCATAGGTCCTATAGCATTGATAAGTTTCCACCCTCTTTCCTACATACACACATCTCTCCTGCATACACACAACTCTACTACTATCACACACGCAATTTTCCGAAATACACACACAACTCTCCTCCATACACAAACACAGTTCTAACACATATAGCTTTTCTACAGCTTTGAAGTATGCACTCACACCTCTGTTAAATACACGCACTGTTTTGCTACATACTTGTACACAGCTTTCTTACATACACCAACAGCTCTCTTATATACTCATGCAGCTCCACACACACAAACACTTATATATATATATATATATATATATGTACACTCATCCATCGTATACATTACCACATCTTGAAATTCCTTCCAGGAATGTGACTGATCACATGACCTGAAAGGTTCAATGGCTAATCAACAACTTTGTTTGATTGGGACCCTATCCATGCCACCTCACATATCAGGAGTGTCGTTCTTCTTTTCATAAAGAGGTCCAAGGGCTAGTCTTGCAGAAGTTTTTTCAGCTACACAGGATGCGCAACATCCGTGCAAGTCCTGGTGACTTTCTCCCCTGCACTGCACCGATCAGATAGATCAGTGTGGGGCAGGAGAAAGGAGAACAGTTCTTTCAGTGATCATGAAGGATGCTGTCAGTGTTTTCCTCCATCAGAATAAGCAGCCTCTAGACTGTAAGAAACACACACATTTTAACATCATTTTGATTGTCTAAAATTTACTGCAGCTAAAAATTACATTTGGTTTACAATGCATTTTGCGAGATATGTTGTCACTTGTCAAAGCTAAGAATTTTACATGCTGGGTTTTTTTATGGCACATTTAGCACTGATAAGTTGTCACACTCTTGCTTAATATGTTAACATTCTGTCTGTAAACTGTTTATGCATAGCTACCTTTTTGAAGCAATATTGAGATTTACTTAAGAACGTGGGGCCCAATAAATACCATCAATGGTGCCCAGTCCAAGAGATGGTGGATCCTATAGGTAAACACCACCTCATCATGCACTAAAACTTACTAAAAAAAAAAAAGATGTGAAGTTCACACATATAGAAAATGGACATTTTGTGAATACATATTACACGTATTGTAAAATAGATAGAGCTCATATGTAGAGTTTGTTTGATAAACTTTCCTACTACTTTGTCTAAATTAGAAGCAAATTGGTTGAACATTACTTCTACCTAAAATGGCAGAAAACGCACCTATCTTGGTGATGGACAGGACAGCTAGAGGGGATATGGAGGAGGCTGTTATTTTTTTTTTAATAGGTGTACTTTCACCAATTTGCTGATAATTCATTGAAAGTAGATGATCGGTACAATTGCTGCCAATGCATTTTTTAAAGCTGTATTGTCATGAGTCAAACTTGATCATGTTAGGTTCTTGCATAGGTCCTATAGCATTGATAAGTTTCCACCCTCTTTCCTACATACACACATCTCTCCTGCATACACACAACTCTACTACTATCACACACGCAATTTTCCGAAATACACACACAACTCTCCTCCATACACAAACACAGTTCTAACACATATAGCTTTTCTACAGCTTTGAAGTATACACTCACACCTCTGTTAAATACACGCACTGTTTTGCTACATACTTGTACACAGCTTTCTTACATACACCAACAGCTCTCTTATATACTCATGCAGCTCCACACACACAAACACTTATATATATATATATATATATATATATATATATATGTACACTCATCCATCGTATACATTACCACATCTTGAAATTCCTTCCAGGAATGTGACTGATCACATGACCTGAAAGGTTCAATGGCTAATCAACAACTTTGTTTGATTGGGACCCTATCCATGCCACCTCACATATCAGGAGTGTCGTTCTTCTTTTCATAAAGAGGTCCAAGGGCTAGTCTTGCAGAAGTTTTTTCAGCTACACAGGATGCGCAACATCCGTGCAAGTCCTGGTGACTTTCTCCCCTGCACTGCACCGATCAGATAGATCAGTGTGGGGCAGGAGAAAGGAGAACAGTTCTTTCAGTGATCATGAAGGATGCTGTCAGTGTTTTCCTCCATCAGAATAAGCAGCCTCTAGACTGTAAGAAACACACACATTTTAACATCATTTTGATTGTCTAAAATTTACTGCAGCTAAAAATTACATTTGGTTTACAATGCATTTTGCCAGATATGTTGTCACTTGTCAAAGCTAAGAATTTTACATGCTGGGTTTTTTTATGGCACATTTAGCACTGATAAGTTGTCACACTCTTGCTTAATATGTTAACATTCTGTCTGTAAACTGTATATGCATAGCTACCTTTTTGAAGCAATATTGAGATTTACTTAAGAACGTGGGGCCCAATAAATACCATCAATGGTGCCCAGTCCAAGAGATGGTGGATCCTATAGGTAAACACCACCTCATCATGCACTAAAACTTACTAAAAAAAAAAAAGATGTGAAGTTCACACATATAGAAAATGGACATTTTGTGAATACATATTACACGTATTGTAAAATAGATAGAGCTCATATGTAGAGTTTGTTTGATAAACTTTCCTACTACTTTGTCTAAATTAGAAGCAAATTGGTTGAACATTACTTCTACCTAAAATGGCAGAAAACGCACCTATCTTGGTGATGGACAGGACAGCTAGAGGGGATATGGAGGAGGCTGTTATTTTTTTTTTAATAGGTGTACTTTCACCAATTTGCTGATAATTCATTGAAAGTAGATGATCGGTACAATTGCTGCCAATGCATTTTTTAAAGCTGTATTGTCATGAGTCAAATTTGATCATGTTAGGTTCTTGCATAGGTCCTATAGCATTGATAAGTTTCCACCCTCTTTCCTACATACACACATCTCTCCTGCATACACACAACTCTACTACTATCACACACGCAATTTTCCGAAATACACACACAACTCTCCTCCATACACAAACACAGTTCTAACACATATAGCTTTTCTACAGCTTTGAAGTATGCACTCACACCTCTGTTAAATACACGCACTGTTTTGCTACATACTTGTACACAGCTTTCTTACATACACCAACAGCTCTCTTATATACTCATGCAGCTCCACACACACAAACACTTATATATATATATATATATGTACACTCATCCATCGTATACATTACCACATCTTGAAATTCCTTCCAGGAATGTGACTGATCACATGACCTGAAAGGTTCAATGGCTAATCAACAACTTTGTTTGATTGGGACCCTATCCATGCCACCTCACATATCAGGAGTGTCGTTCTTCTTTTCATAAAGAGGTCCAAGGGCTAGTCTTGCAGAAGTTTTTTCAGCTACACAGGATGCGCAACATCCGTGTAAGTCCTGGTGACTTTCTCCCCTGCACTGCACCGATCAGATAGATCAGTGTAGGGCAGGAGAAAGGAGAACAGTTCTTTCAGTGATCATGAAGGATGCTGTCAGTGTTTTCCTCCATCAGAATAAGCAGCCTCTAGACTGTAAGAAACGCACACATTTTAACATCATTTTGATTGTCTAAAATTTACTGCAGCTAAAAATTACATTTGGTTTACAATGCATTTTGCCAGATATGTTGTCACTTGTCAAAGCTAAGAATTTTACATGCTGGGTTTTTTTATGGCACATTTAGCACTGATAAGTTGTCACACTCTTGCTTAATATGTTAACATTCTGTCTGTAAACTGTATATGCATAGCTACCTTTTTGAAGCAATATTGAGATTTACTTAAGAACGTGGGGCCCAATAAATACCATCAATGGTGCCCAGTCCAAGAGATGGTGGATCCTATAGGTAAACACCACCTCATCATGCACTAAAACTTACTAAAAAAAAAAAAGATGTGAAGTTCACACATATAGAAAATGGACATTTTGTGAATACATATTACACGTATTGTAAAATAGATAGAGCTCATATGTAGAGTTTGTTTGATAAACTTTCCTACTACTTTGTCTAAATTAGAAGCAAATTGGTTGAACATTACTTCTACCTAAAATGGCAGAAAACGCACCTATCTTGGTGATGGACAGGACAGCTAGAGGGGATATGGAGGAGGCTGTTATTTTTTTTTTAATAGGTGTACTTTCACCAATTTGCTGATAATTCATTGAAAGTAGATGATCGGTACAATTGCTGCCAATGCATTTTTTAAAGCTGTATTGTCATGAGTCAAACTTGATCATGT
Organism: Phyllobates terribilis; assembly: GCF_046119375.1. Classification (NCBI taxonomy): domain Eukaryota; kingdom Metazoa; phylum Chordata; class Amphibia; order Anura; family Dendrobatidae; genus Phyllobates; species Phyllobates terribilis. Next base: position 427,089 of record NW_027363631.1, read on the forward strand.
TAGGTTCTTGCATAGGTCCTATAGCATTGATAAGTTTCCACCCTCTTTCCTACATACACACATCTCTCCTGCATACACACAACTCTACTACTATCACACACGCAATTTTCCGAAATACACACACAACTCTCCTCCATACACAAACACAGTTCTAACACATATAGCTTTTCTACAGCTTTGAAGTATGCACTCACACCTCTGTTAAATACACGCACTGTTTTGCTACATACTTGTACACAGCTTTCTTACATACACCAACAGCTCTCTTATATACTCATGCAGCTCCACACACACAAACACTTATATATATATATATATATATATATGTACACTCATCCATCGTATACATTACCACATCTTGAAATTCCTTCCAGGAATGTGACTGATCACATGACCTGAAAGGTTCAATGGCTAATCAACAACTTTGTTTGATTGGGACCCTATCCATGCCACCTCACATATCAGGAGTGTCGTTCTTCTTTTCATAAAGAGGTCCAAGGGCTAGTCTTGCAGAAGTTTTTTCAGCTACACAGGATGCGCAACATCCGTGCAAGTCCTGGTGACTTTCTCCCCTGCACTGCACCGATCAGATAGATCAGTGTAGGGCAGGAGAAAGGAGAACAGTTCTTTCAGTGATCATGAAGGATGCTGTCAGTGTTTTCCTCCATCAGAATAAGCAGCCTCTAGACTGTAAGAAACACACACATTTTAACATCATTTTGATTGTCTAAAATTTACTGCAGCTAAAAATTACATTTGGTTTACAATGCATTTTGCCAGATATGTTGTCACTTGTCAAAGCTAAGAATTTTACATGCTGGGTTTTTTTATGGCACATTTAGCACTGATAAGTTGTCACACTCTTGCTTAATATGTTAACATTCTGTCTGTAAACTGTTTATGCATAGCTACCTTTTTGAAGCAATATTGAGATTTACTTAAGAACGTGGGGCCCAATAAATACCATCAATGGTGCCCAGTCCAAGAGATGGTGGATCCTATAGGTAAACACCACCTCATCATGCACTAAAACTTACTAAAAAAAAAAAAGATGTGAAGTTCACACATATAGAAAATGGACATTTTGTGAATACATATTACACGTATTGTAAAATAGATAGAGCTCATATGTAGAGTTTGTTTGATAAACTTTCCTACTACTTTGTCTAAATTAGAAGCAAATTGGTTGAACATTACTTCTACCTAAAATGGCAGAAAACGCACCTATCTTGGTGATGGACAGGACAGCTAGAGGGGATATGGAGGAGGCTGTTATTTTTTTTTTAATAGGTGTACTTTCACCAATTTGCTGATAATTCATTGAAAGTAGATGATCGGTACAATTGCTGCCAATGCATTTTTTAAAGCTGTATTGTCATGAGTCAAACTTGATCATGTTAGGTTCTTGCATAGGTCCTATAGCATTGATAAGTTTCCACCCTCTTTCCTACATACACACATCTCTCCTGCATACACACAACTCTACTACTATCACACACGCAATTTTCCGAAATACACACACAACTCTCCTCCATACACAAACACAGTTCTAACACATATAGCTTTTCTACAGCTTTGAAGTATACACTCACACCTCTGTTAAATACACGCACTGTTTTGCTACATACTTGTACACAGCTTTCTTACATACACCAACAGCTCTCTTATATACTCATGCAGCTCCACACACACAAACACTTATATATATATATATATATGTACACTCATCCATCGTATACATTACCACATCTTGAAATTCCTTCCAGGAATGTGACTGATCACATGACCTGAAAGGTTCAATGGCTAATCAACAACTTTGTTTGATTGGGACCCTATCCATGCCACCTCACATATCAGGAGTGTCGTTCTTCTTTTCATAAAGAGGTCCAAGGGCTAGTCTTGCAGAAGTTTTTTCAGCTACACAGGATGCGCAACATCCGTGCAAGTCCTGGTGACTTTCTCCCCTGCACTGCACCGATCAGATAGATCAGTGTGGGGCAGGAGAAAGGAGAACAGTTCTTTCAGTGATCATGAAGGATGCTGTCAGTGTTTTCCTCCATCAGAATAAGCAGCCTCTAGACTGTAAGAAACACACACATTTTAACATCATTTTGATTGTCTAAAATTTACTGCAGCTAAAAATTACATTTGGTTTACAATGCATTTTGCCAGATATGTTGTCACTTGTCAAAGCTAAGAATTTTACATGCTGGGTTTTTTTATGGCACATTTAGCACTGATAAGTTGTCACACTCTTGCTTAATATGTTAACATTCTGTCTGTAAACTGTTTATGCATAGCTACCTTTTTGAAGCAATATTGAGATTTACTTAAGAACGTGGGGCCCAATAAATACCATCAATGGTGCCCAGTCCAAGAGATGGTGGATCCTATAGGTAAACACCACCTCATCATGCACTAAAACTTACTAAAAAAAAAAAAGATGTGAAGTTCACACATATAGAAAATGGACATTTTGTGAATACATATTACACGTATTGTAAAATAGATAGAGCTCATATGTAGAGTTTGTTTGATAAACTTTCCTACTACTTTGTCTAAATTAGAAGCAAATTGGTTGAACATTACTTCTACCTAAAATGGCAGAAAACGCACCTATCTTGGTGATGGACAGGACAGCTAGAGGGGATATGGAGGAGGCTGTTATTTTTTTTTTAATAGGTGTACTTTCACCAATTTGCTGATAATTCATTGAAAGTAGATGATCGGTACAATTGCTGCCAATGCATTTTTTAAAGCTGTATTGTCATGAGTCAAACTTGATCATGTTAGGTTCTTGCATAGGTCCTATAGCATTGATAAGTTTCCACCCTCTTTCCTACATACACACATCTCTCCTGCATACACACAACTCTACTACTATCACACACGCAATTTTCCGAAATACACACACAACTCTCCTCCATACACAAACACAGTTCTAACACATATAGCTTTTCTACAGCTTTGAAGTATACACTCACACCTCTGTTAAATACACGCACTGTTTTGCTACATACTTGTACACAGCTTTCTTACATACACCAACAGCTCTCTTATATACTCATGCAGCTCCACACACACAAACACTTATATATATATATATATATGTACACTCATCCATCGTATACATTACCACATCTTGAAATTCCTTCCAGGAATGTGACTGATCACATGACCTGAAAGGTTCAATGGCTAATCAACAACTTTGTTTGATTGGGACCCTATCCATGCCACCTCACATATCAGGAGTGTCGTTCTTCTTTTCATAAAGAGGTCCAAGGGCTAGTCTTGCAGAAGTTTTTTCAGCTACACAGGATGCGCAACATCCGTGCAAGTCCTGGTGACTTTCTCCCCTGCACTGCACCGATCAGATAGATCAGTGTGGGGCAGGAGAAAGGAGAACAGTTCTTTCAGTGATCATGAAGGATGCTGTCAGTGTTTTCCTCCATCAGAATAAGCAGCCTCTAGACTGTAAGAAACACACACATTTTAACATCATTTTGATTGTCTAAAATTTACTGCAGCTAAAAATTACATTTGGTTTACAATGCATTTTGCCAGATATGTTGTCACTTGTCAAAGCTAAGAATTTTACATGCTGGGTTTTTTTATGGCACATTTAGCACTGATAAGTTGTCACACTCTTGCTTAATATGTTAACATTCTGTCTGTAAACTGTATATGCATAGCTACCTTTTTGAAGCAATATTGAGATTTACTTAAGAACGTGGGGCCCAATAAATACCATCAATGGTGCCCAGTCCAAGAGATGGTGGATCCTATAGGTAAACACCACCTCATCATGCACTAAAACTTACTAAAAAAAAAAAAGATGTGAAGTTCACACATATAGAAAATGGACATTTTGTGAATACATATTACACGTATTGTAAAATAGATAGAGCTCATATGTAGAGTTTGTTTGATAAACTTTCCTACTACTTTGTCTAAATTAGAAGCAAATTGGTTGAACATTACTTCTACCTAAAATGGCAGAAAACGCACCTATCTTGGTGATGGACAGGACAGCTAGAGGGGATATGGAGGAGGCTGTTATTTTTTTTTTAATAGGTGTACTTTCACCAATTTGCTGATAATTCATTGAAAGTAGATGATCGGTACAATTGCTGCCAATGCATTTTTTAAAGCTGTATTGTCATGAGTCAAATTTGATCATGTTAGGTTCTTGCATAGGTCCTATAGCATTGATAAGTTTCCACCCTCTTTCCTACATACACACATCTCTCCTGCATACACACAACTCTACTACTATCACACACGCAATTTTCCGAAATACACACACAACTCTCCTCCATACACAAACACAGTTCTAACACATATAGCTTTTCTACAGCTTTGAAGTATGCACTCACACCTCTGTTAAATACACGCACTGTTTTGCTACATACTTGTACACAGCTTTCTTACATACACCAACAGCTCTCTTATATACTCATGCAGCTCCACACACACAAACACTTATATATATATATATATATATATGTACACTCATCCATCGTATACATTACCACATCTTGAAATTCCTTCCAGGAATGTGACTGATCACATGACCTGAAAGGTTCAATGGCTAATCAACAACTTTGTTTGATTGGGACCCTATCCATGCCACCTCACATATCAGGAGTGTCGTTCTTCTTTTCATAAAGAGGTCCAAGGGCTAGTCTTGCAGAAGTTTTTTCAGCTACACAGGATGCGCAACATCCGTGCAAGTCCTGGTGACTTTCCCCCCTGCACTGCACCGATCAGATAGATCAGTGTGGGGCAGGAGAAAGGAGAACAGTTCTTTCAGTGATCATGAAGGATGCTGTCAGTGTTTTCCTCCATCAGAATAAGCAGCCTCTAGACTGTAAGAAACACACACATTTTAACATCATTTTGATTGTCTAAAATTTACTGCAGCTAAAAATTACATTTGGTTTACAATGCATTTTGCCAGATATGTTGTCACTTGTCAAAGCTAAGAATTTTACATGCTGGGTTTTTTTATGGCACATTTAGCACTGATAAGTTGTCACACTCTTGCTTAATATGTTAACATTCTGTCTGTAAACTGTATATGCATAGCTACCTTTTTGAAGCAATATTGAGATTTACTTAAGAACGTGGGGCCCAATAAATACCATCAATGGTGCCCAGTCCAAGAGATGGTGGATCCTATAGGTAAACACCACCTCATCATGCACTAAAACTTACTAAAAAAAAAAAAGATGTGAAGTTCACACATATAGAAAATGGACATTTTGTGAATACATATTACACGTATTGTAAAATAGATAGAGCTCATATGTAGAGTTTGTTTGATAAACTTTCCTACTACTTTGTCTAAATTAGAAGCAAATTGGTTGAACATTACTTCTACCTAAAATGGCAGAAAACGCACCTATCTTGGTGATGGACAGGACAGCTAGAGGGGATATGGAGGAGGCTGTTATTTTTTTTTTAATAGGTGTACTTTCACCAATTTGCTGATAATTCATTGAAAGTAGATGATCGGTACAATTGCTGCCAATGCATTTTTTAAAGCTGTATTGTCATGAGTCAAATTTGATCATGTTAGGTTCTTGCATAGGTCCTATAGCATTGATAAGTTTCCACCCTCTTTCCTACATACACACATCTCTCCTGCATACACACAACTCTACTACTATCACACACGCAATTTTCCGAAATACACACACAACTCTCCTCCATACACAAACACAGTTCTAACACATATAGCTTTTCTACAGCTTTGAAGTATGCACTCACACCTCTGTTAAATACACGCACTGTTTTGCTACATACTTGTACACAGCTTTCTTACATACACCAACAGCTCTCTTATATACTCATGCAGCTCCACACACACAAACACTTATATATATATATATATATATGTACACTCATCCATCGTATACATTACCACATCTTGAAATTCCTTCCAGGAATGTGACTGATCACATGACCTGAAAGGTTCAATGGCTAATCAACAACTTTGTTTGATTGGGACCCTATCCATGCCACCTCACATATCAGGAGTGTCGTTCTTCTTTTCATAAAGAGGTCCAAGGGCTAGTCTTGCAGAAGTTTTTTCAGCTACACAGGATGCGCAACATCCGTGCAAGTCCTGGTGACTTTCCCCCCTGCACTGCACCGATCAGATAGATCAGTGTGGGGCAGGAGAAAGGAGAACAGTTCTTTCAGTGATCATGAAGGATGCTGTCAGTGTTTTCCTCCATCAGAATAAGCAGCCTCTAGACTGTAAGAAACACACACATTTTAACATCATTTTGATTGTCTAAAATTTACTGCAGCTAAAAATTACATTTGGTTTACAATGCATTTTGCCAGATATGTTGTCACTTGTCAAAGCTAAGAATTTTACATGCTGGGTTTTTTTATGGCACATTTAGCACTGATAAGTTGTCACACTCTTGCTTAATATGTTAACATTCTGTCTGTAAACTGTATATGCATAGCTACCTTTTTGAAGCAATATTGAGATTTACTTAAGAACGTGGGGCCCAATAAATACCATCAATGGTGCCCAGTCCAAGAGATGGTGGATCCTATAGGTAAACACCACCTCATCATGCACTAAAACTTACTAAAAAAAAAAAAGATGTGAAGTTCACACATATAGAAAATGGACATTTTGTGAATACATATTACACGTATTGTAAAATAGATAGAGCTCATATGTAGAGTTTGTTTGATAAACTTTCCTACTACTTTGTCTAAATTAGAAGCAAATTGGTTGAACATTACTTCTACCTAAAATGGCAGAAAACGCACCTATCTTGGTGATGGACAGGACAGCTAGAGGGGATATGGAGGAGGCTGTTATTTTTTTTTTAATAGGTGTACTTTCACCAATTTGCTGATAATTCATTGAAAGTAGATGATCGGTACAATTGCTGCCAATGCATTTTTTAAAGCTGTATTGTCATGAGTCAAATTTGATCATGTTAGGTTCTTGCATAGGTCCTATAGCATTGATAAGTTTCCACCCTCTTTCCTACATACACACATCTCTCCTGCATACACACAACTCTACTACTATCACACACGCAATTTTCCGAAATACACACACAACTCTCCTCCATACACAAACACAGTTCTAACACATATAGCTTTTCTACAGCTTTGAAGTATGCACTCACACCTCTGTTAAATACACGCACTGTTTTGCTACATACTTGTACACAGCTTTCTTACATACACCAACAGCTCTCTTATATACTCATGCAGCTCCACACACACAAACACTTATATATATATATATATATATATGTACACTCATCCATCGTATACATTACCACATCTTGAAATTCCTTCCAGGAATGTGACTGATCACATGACCTGAAAGGTTCAATGGCTAATCAACAACTTTGTTTGATTGGGACCCTATCCATGCCACCTCACATATCAGGAGTGTCGTTCTTCTTTTCATAAAGAGGTCCAAGGGCTAGTCTTGCAGAAGTTTTTTCAGCTACACAGGATGCGCAACATCCGTGCAAGTCCTGGTGACTTTCTCCCCTGCACTGCACCGATCAGATAGATCAGTGTGGGGCAGGAGAAAGGAGAACAGTTCTTTCAGTGATCATGAAGGATGCTGTCAGTGTTTTCCTCCATCAGAATAAGCAGCCTCTAGACTGTAAGAAACACACACATTTTAACATCATTTTGATTGTCTAAAATTTACTGCAGCTAAAAATTACATTTGGTTTACAATGCATTTTGCCAGATATGTTGTCACTTGTCAAAGCTAAGAATTTTACATGCTGGGTTTTTTTATGGCACATTTAGCACTGATAAGTTGTCACACTCTTGCTTAATATGTTAACATTCTGTCTGTAAACTGTTTATGCATAGCTACCTTTTTGAAGCAATATTGAGATTTACTTAAGAACGTGGGGCCCAATAAATACCATCAATGGTGCCCAGTCCAAGAGATGGTGGATCCTATAGGTAAACACCACCTCATCATGCACTAAAACTTACTAAAAAAAAAAAAGATGTGAAGTTCACACATATAGAAAATGGACATTTTGTGAATACATATTACACGTATTGTAAAATAGATAGAGCTCATATGTAGAGTTTGTTTGATAAACTTTCCTACTACTTTGTCTAAATTAGAAGCAAATTGGTTGAACATTACTTCTACCTAAAATGGCAGAAAACGCACCTATCTTGGTGATGGACAGGACAGCTAGAGGGGATATGGAGGAGGCTGTTATTTTTTTTTTAATAGGTGTACTTTCACCAATTTGCTGATAATTCATTGAAAGTAGATGATCGGTACAATTGCTGCCAATGCATTTTTTAAAGCTGTATTGTCATGAGTCAAACTTGATCATGTTAGGTTCTTGCATAGGTCCTATAGCATTGATAAGTTTCCACCCTCTTTCCTACATACACACATCTCTCCTGCATACACACAACTCTACTACTATCACACACGCAATTTTCCGAAATACACACACAACTCTCCTCCATACACAAACACAGTTCTAACACATATAGCTTTTCTACAGCTTTGAAGTATGCACTCACACCTCTGTTAAATACACGCACTGTTTTGCTACATACTTGTACACAGCTTTCTTACATACACCAACAGCTCTCTTATATACTCATGCAGCTCCACACACACAAACACTTATATATATATATATATATATATATATATATGTACACTCATCCATCGTATACATTACCACATCTTGAAATTCCTTCCAGGAATGTGACTGATCATATGACCTGAAAGGTTCAATGGCTAATCAACAACTTTGTTTGATTGGGACCCTATCCATGCCACCTCACATATCAGGAGTGTCGTTCTTCTTTTCATAAAGAGGTCCAAGGGCTAGTCTTGCAGAAGTTTTTTCAGCTACACAGGATGCGCAACATCCGTGCAAGTCCTGGTGACTTTCTCCCCTGCACTGCACCGATCAGATAGATCAGTGTGGGGCAGGAGAAAGGAGAACAGTTCTTTCAGTGATCATGAAGGATGCTGTCAGTGTTTTCCTCCATCAGAATAAGCAGCCTCTAGACTGTAAGAAACACACACATTTTAACATCATTTTGATTGTCTAAAATTTACTGCAGCTAAAAATTACATTTGGTTTACAATGCATTTTGCCAGATATGTTGTCACTTGTCAAAGCTAAGAATTTTACATGCTGGGTTTTTTTATGGCACATTTAGCACTGATAAGTTGTCACACTCTTGCTTAATATGTTAACATTCTGTCTGTAAACTGTATATGCATAGCTACCTTTTTGAAGCAATATTGAGATTTACTTAAGAACGTGGGGCCCAATAAATACCATCAATGGTGCCCAGTCCAAGAGATGGTGGATCCTATAGGTAAACACCACCTCATCATGCACTAAAACTTACTAAAAAAAAAAAAGATGTGAAGTTCACACATATAGAAAATGGACATTTTGTGAATACATATTACACGTATTGTAAAATAGATAGAGCTCATATGTAGAGTTTGTTTGATAAACTTTCCTACTACTTTGTCTAAATTAGAAGCAAATTGGTTGAACATTACTTCTACCTAAAATGGCAGAAAACGCACCTATCTTGGTGATGGACAGGACAGCTAGAGGGGATATGGAGGAGGCTGTTATTTTTTTTTTAATAGGTGTACTTTCACCAATTTGCTGATAATTCATTGAAAGTAGATGATCGGTACAATTGCTGCCAATGCATTTTTTAAAGCTGTATTGTCATGAGTCAAATTTGATCATGTTAGGTTCTTGCATAGGTCCTATAGCATTGATAAGTTTCCACCCTCTTTCCTACATACACACATCTCTCCTGCATACACACAACTCTACTACTATCACACACGCAATTTTCCGAAATACACACACAACTCTCCTCCATACACAAACACAGTTCTAACACATATAGCTTTTCTACAGCTTTGAAGTATGCACTCACACCTCTGTTAAATACACGCACTGTTTTGCTACATACTTGTACACAGCTTTCTTACATACACCAACAGCTCTCTTATATACTCATGCAGCTCCACACACACAAACACTTATATATATATATATATATATATATATATATATATGTACACTCATCCATCGTATACATTACCACATCTTGAAATTCCTTCCAGGAATGTGACTGATCACATGACCTGAAAGGTTCAATGGCTAATCAACAACTTTGTTTGATTGGGACCCTATCCATGCCACCTCACATATCAGGAGTGTCGTTCTTCTTTTCATAAAGAGGTCCAAGGGCTAGTCTTGCAGAAGTTTTTTCAGCTACACAGGATGCGCAACATCCGTGCAAGTCCTGGTGACTTTCTCCCCTGCACTGCACCGATCAGATAGATCAGTGTGGGGCAGGAGAAAGGAGAACAGTTCTTTCAGTGATCATGAAGGATGCTGTCAGTGTTTTCCTCCATCAGAATAAGCAGCCTCTAGACTGTAAGAAACACACACATTTTAACATCATTTTGATTGTCTAAAATTTACTGCAGCTAAAAATTACATTTGGTTTACAATGCATTTTGCCAGATATGTTGTCACTTGTCAAAGCTAAGAATTTTACATGCTGGGTTTTTTTATGGCACATTTAGCACTGATAAGTTGTCACACTCTTGCTTAATATGTTAACATTCTGTCTGTAAACTGTATATGCATAGCTACCTTTTTGAAGCAATATTGAGATTTACTTAAGAACGTGGGGCCCAATAAATACCATCAATGGTGCCCAGTCCAAGAGATGGTGGATCCTATAGGTAAACACCACCTCATCATGCACTAAAACTTACTAAAAAAAAAAAAGATGTGAAGTTCACACATATAGAAAATGGACATTTTGTGAATACATATTACACGTATTGTAAAATAGATAGAGCTCATATGTAGAGTTTGTTTGATAAACTTTCCTACTACTTTGTCTAAATTAGAAGCAAATTGGTTGAACATTACTTCTACCTAAAATGGCAGAAAACGCACCTATCTTGGTGATGGACAGGACAGCTAGAGGGGATATGGAGGAGGCTGTTATTTTTTTTTTAATAGGTGTACTTTCACCAATTTGCTGATAATTCATTGAAAGTAGATGATCGGTACAATTGCTGCCAATGCATTTTTTAAAGCTGTATTGTCATGAGTCAAATTTGATCATGTTAGGTTCTTGCATAGGTCCTATAGCATTGATAAGTTTCCACCCTCTTTCCTACATACACACATCTCTCCTGCATACACACAACTCTACTACTATCACACACGCAATTTTCCGAAATACACACACAACTCTCCTCCATACACAAACACAGTTCTAACACATATAGCTTTTCTACAGCTTTGAAGTATGCACTCACACCTCTGTTAAATACACGCACTGTTTTGCTACATACTTGTACACAGCTTTCTTACATACACCAACAGCTCTCTTATATACTCATGCAGCTCCACACACACAAACACTTATATATATATATATATATATATATATATATATATGTACACTCATCCATCGTATACATTACCACATCTTGAAATTCCTTCCAGGAATGTGACTGATCACATGACCTGAAAGGTTCAATGGCTAATCAACAACTTTGTTTGATTGGGACCCTATCCATGCCACCTCACATATCAGGAGTGTCGTTCTTCTTTTCATAAAGAGGTCCAAGGGCTAGTCTTGCAGAAGTTTTTTCAGCTACACAGGATGCGCAACATCCGTGTAAGTCCTGGTGACTTTCTCCCCTGCACTGCACCGATCAGATAGATCAGTGTAGGGCAGGAGAAAGGAGAACAGTTCTTTCAGTGATCATGAAGGATGCTGTCAGTGTTTTCCTCCATCAGAATAAGCAGCCTCTAGACTGTAAGAAACGCACACATTTTAACATCATTTTGATTGTCTAAAATTTACTGCAGCTAAAAATTACATTTGGTTTACAATGCATTTTGCCAGATATGTTGTCACTTGTCAAAGCTAAGAATTTTACATGCTGGGTTTTTTTATGGCACATTTAGCACTGATAAGTTGTCACACTCTTGCTTAATATGTTAACATTCTGTCTGTAAACTGTATATGCATAGCTACCTTTTTGAAGCAATATTGAGATTTACTTAAGAACGTGGGGCCCAATAAATACCATCAATGGTGCCCAGTCCAAGAGATGGTGGATCCTATAGGTAAACACCACCTCATCATGCACTAAAACTTACTAAAAAAAAAAAAGATGTGAAGTTCACACATATAGAAAATGGACATTTTGTGAATACATATTACACGTATTGTAAAATAGATAGAGCTCATATGTAGAGTTTGTTTGATAAACTTTCCTACTACTTTGTCTAAATTAGAAGCAAATTGGTTGAACATTACTTCTACCTAAAATGGCAGAAAACGCACCTATCTTGGTGATGGACAGGACAGCTAGAGGGCATATGGAGGAGGCTGTTATTTTTTTTTTAATAGGTGTACTTTCACCAATTTGCTGATAATTCATTGAAAGTAGATGATCGGTACAATTGCTGCCAATGCATTTTTTAAAGCTGTATTGTCATGAGTCAAACTTGATCATGTTAGGTTCTTGCATAGGTCCTATAGCATTGATAAGTTTCCACCCTCTTTCCTACATACACACATCTCTCCTGCATACACACAACTCTACTACTATCACACACGCAATTTTCCGAAATACACACACAACTCTCCTCCATACACAAACACAGTTCTAACACATATAGCTTTTCTACAGCTTTGAAGTATGCACTCACACCTCTGTTACATACACGCACTGTTTTGCTACATACTTGTACACAGCTTTCTTACATACACCAACAGCTCTCTTATATACTCATGCAGCTCCACACACACAAACACTTATATATATATATATATATATATATATATATATATGTACACTCATCCATCGTATACATTACCACATCTTGAAATTCCTTCCAGGAATGTGACTGATCACATGACCTGAAAGGTTCAATGGCTAATCAACAACTTTGTTTGATTGGGACCCTATCCATGCCACCTCACATATCAGGAGTGTCGTTCTTCTTTTCATAAAGAGGTCCAAGGGCTAGTCTTGCAGAAGTTTTTTCAGCTACACAGGATGCGCAACATCCGTGTAAGTCCTGGTGACTTTCTCCCCTGCACTGCACCGATCAGATAGATCAGTGTAGGGCAGGAGAAAGGAGAACAGTTCTTTCAGTGATCATGAAGGATGCTGTCAGTGTTTTCCTCCATCAGAATAAGCAGCCTCTAGACTGTAAGAAACGCACACATTTTAACATCATTTTGATTGTCTAAAATTTACTGCAGCTAAAAATTACATTTGGTTTACAATGCATTTTGCCAGATATGTTGTCACTTGTCAAAGCTAAGAATTTTACATGCTGGGTTTTTTTATGGCACATTTAGCACTGATAAGTTGTCACACTCTTGCTTAATATGTTAACATTCTGTCTGTAAACTGTATATGCATAGCTACCTTTTTGAAGCAATATTGAGATTTACTTAAGAACGTGGGGCCCAATAAATACCATCAATGGTGCCCAGTCCAAGAGATGGTGGATCCTATAGGTAAACACCACCTCATCATGCACTAAAACTTACTAAAAAAAAAAAAGATGTGAAGTTCACACATATAGAAAATGGACATTTTGTGAATACATATTACACGTATTGTAAAATAGATAGAGCTCATATGTAGAGTTTGTTTGATAAACTTTCCTACTACTTTGTCTAAATTAGAAGCAAATTGGTTGAACATTACTTCTACCTAAAATGGCAGAAAACGCACCTATCTTGGTGATGGACAGGACAGCTAGAGGGGATATGGAGGAGGCTGTTATTTTTTTTTTAATAGGTGTACTTTCACCAATTTGCTGATAATTCATTGAAAGTAGATGATCGGTACAATTGCTGCCAATGCATTTTTTAAAGCTGTATTGTCATGAGTCAAATTTGATCATGTTAGGTTCTTGCATAGGTCCTATAGCATTGATAAGTTTCCACCCTCTTTCCTACATACACACATCTCTCCTGCATACACACAACTCTACTACTATCACACACGCAATTTTCCGAAATACACACACAACTCTCCTCCATACACAAACACAGTTCTAACACATATAGCTTTTCTACAGCTTTGAAGTATGCACTCACACCTCTGTTACATACACGCACTGTTTTGCTACATACTTGTACACAGCTTTCTTACATACACCAACAGCTCTCTTATATACTCATGCAGCTCCACACACACAAACACTTATATATATATATATATATATATATATATATATATATGTACACTCATCCATCGTATACATTACCACATCTTGAAATTCCTTCCAGGAATGTGACTGATCACATGACCTGAAAGGTTCAATGGCTAATCAACAACTTTGTTTGATTGGGACCCTATCCATGCCACCTCACATATCAGGAGTGTCGTTCTTCTTTTCATAAAGAGGTCCAAGGGCTAGTCTTGCAGAAGTTTTTTCAGCTACACAGGATGCGCAACATCCGTGCAAGTCCTGGTGACTTTCTCCCCTGCACTGCACCGATCAGATAGATCAGTGTGGGGCAGGAGAAAGGAGAACAGTTCTTTCAGTGATCATGAAGGATGCTGTCAGTGTTTTCCTCCATCAGAATAAGCAGCCTCTAGACTGTAAGAAACACACACATTTTAACATCATTTTGATTGACTAAAATTTACTGCAGCTAAAAATTACATTTGGTTTACAATGCATTTTGCCAGATATGTTGTCACTTGTCAAAGCTAAGAATTTTACATGCTGGGTTTTTTTATGGCACATTTAGCACTGATAAGTTGTCACACTCTTGCTTAATATGTTAACATTCTGTCTGTAAACTGTATATGCATAGCTACCTTTTTGAAGCAATATTGAGATTTACTTAAGAACGTGGGGCCCAATAAATACCATCAATGGTGCCCAGTCCAAGAGATGGTGGATCCTATAGGTAAACACCACCTCATCATGCACTAAAACTTACTAAAAAAAAAAAAGATGTGAAGTTCACACATATAGAAAATGGACATTTTGTGAATACATATTACACGTATTGTAAAATAGATAGAGCTCATATGTAGAGTTTGTTTGATAAACTTTCCTACTACTTTGTCTAAATTAGAAGCAAATTGGTTGAACATTACTTCTACCTAAAATGGCAGAAAACGCACCTATCTTGGTGATGGACAGGACAGCTAGAGGGGATATGGAGGAGGCTGTTATTTTTTTTTTAATAGGTGTACTTTCACCAATTTGCTGATAATTCATTGAAAGTAGATGATCGGTACAATTGCTGCCAATGCATTTTTTAAAGCTGTATTGTCATGAGTCAAATTTGATCATGTTAGGTTCTTGCATAGGTCCTATAGCATTGATAAGTTTCCACCCTCTTTCCTACATACACACATCTCTCCTGCATACACACAACTCTACTACTATCACACACGCAATTTTCCGAAATACACACACAACTCTCCTCCATACACAAACACAGTTCTAACACATATAGCTTTTCTACAGCTTTGAAGTATGCACTCACACCTCTGTTACATACACGCACTGTTTTGCTACATACTTGTACACAGCTTTCTTACATACACCAACAGCTCTCTTATATACTCATGCAGCTCCACACACACAAACACTTATATATATGTACACTCATCCATCGTATACATTACCACATCTTGAAATTCCTTCCAGGAATGTGACTGATCACATGACCTGAAAGGTTCAATGGCTAATCAACAACTTTGTTTGATTGGGACCCTATCCATGCCACCTCACATATCAGGAGTGTCGTTCTTCTTTTCATAAAGAGGTCCAAGGGCTAGTCTTGCAGAAGTTTTTTCAGCTACACAGGATGCGCAACATCCGTGCAAGTCCTGGTGACTTTCTCCCCTGCACTGCACCGATCAGATAGATCAGTGTGGGGCAGGAGAAAGGAGAACAGTTCTTTCAGTGATCATGAAGGATGCTGTCAGTGTTTTCTTCCATCAGAATAAGCAGCCTCTAGACTGTAAGAAACACACACATTTTAACATCATTTTGATTGTCTAAAATTTACTGCAGCTAAAAATTACATTTGGTTTACAATGCATTTTGCCAGATATGTTGTCACTTGTCAAAGCTAAGAATTTTACATGCTGGGTTTTTTTATGGCACATTTAGCACTGATAAGTTGTCACACTCTTGCTTAATATGTTAACATTCTGTCTGTAAACTGTATATGCATAGCTACCTTTTTGAAGCAATATTGAGATTTACTTAAGAACGTGGGGCCCAATAAATACCATCAATGGTGCCCAGTCCAAGAGATGGTGGATCCTATAGGTAAACACCACCTCATCATGCACTAAAACTTACTAAAAAAAAAAAAGATGTGAAGTTCACACATATAGAAAATGGACATTTTGTGAATACATATTACACGTATTGTAAAATAGATAGAGCTCATATGTAGAGTTTGTTTGATAAACTTTCCTACTACTTTGTCTAAATTAGAAGCAAATTGGTTGAACATTACTTCTACCTAAAATGGCAGAAAACGCACCTATCTTGGTGATGGACAGGACAGCTAGAGGGGATATGGAGGAGGCTGTTATTTTTTTTTTAATAGGTGTACTTTCACCAATTTGCTGATAATTCATTGAAAGTAGATGATCGGTACAATTGCTGCCAATGCATTTTTTAAAGCTGTATTGTCATGAGTCAAATTTGATCATGTTAGGTTCTTGCATAGGTCCTATAGCATTGATAAGTTTCCACCCTCTTTCCTACATACACACATCTCTCCTGCATACACACAACTCTACTACTATCACACACGCAATTTTCCGAAATACACACACAACTCTCCTCCATACACAAACACAGTTCTAACACATATAGCTTTTCTACAGCTTTGAAGTATGCACTCACACCTCTGTTACATACACGCACTGTTTTGCTACATACTTGTACACAGCTTTCTTACATACACCAACAGCTCTCTTATATACTCATGCAGCTCCACACACACAAACACTTATATATATATATATATATATATGTACACTCATCCATCGTATACATTACCACATCTTGAAATTCCTTCCAGGAATGTGACTGATCACATGACCTGAAAGGTTCAATGGCTAATCAACAACTTTGTTTGATTGGGACCCTATCCATGCCACCTCACATATCAGGAGTGTCGTTCTTCTTTTCATAAAGAGGTCCAAGGGCTAGTCTTGCAGAAGTTTTTTCAGCTACACAGGATGCGCAACATCCGTGCAAGTCCTGGTGACTTTCTCCCCTGCACTGCACCGATCAGATAGATCAGTGTGGGGCAGGAGAAAGGAGAACAGTTCTTTCAGTGATCATGAAGGATGCTGTCAGTGTTTTCCTCCATCAGAATAAGCAGCCTCTAGACTGTAAGAAACACACACATTTTAACATCATTTTGATTGTCTAAAATTTACTGCAGCTAAAAATTACATTTGGTTTACAATGCATTTTGCCAGATATGTTGTCACTTGTCAAAGCTAAGAATTTTACATGCTGGGTTTTTTTATGGCACATTTAGCACTGATAAGTTGTCACACTCTTGCTTAATATGTTAACATTCTGTCTGTAAACTGTATATGCATAGCTACCTTTTTGAAGCAATATTGAGATTTACTTAAGAACGTGGGGCCCAATAAATACCATCAATGGTGCCCAGTCCAAGAGATGGTGGATCCTATAGGTAAACACCACCTCATCATGCACTAAAACTTACTAAAAAAAAAAAAGATGTGAAGTTCACACATATAGAAAATGGACATTTTGTGAATACATATTACACGTATTGTAAAATAGATAGAGCTCATATGTAGAGTTTGTTTGATAAACTTTCCTACTACTTTGTCTAAATTAGAAGCAAATTGGTTGAACATTACTTCTACCTAAAATGGCAGAAAACGCACCTATCTTGGTGATGGACAGGACAGCTAGAGGGGATATGGAGGAGGCTGTTATTTTTTTTTTAATAGGTGTACTTTCACCAATTTGCTGATAATTCATTGAAAGTAGATGATCGGTACAATTGCTGCCAATGCATTTTTTAAAGCTGTATTGTCATGAGTCAAATTTGATCATGTTAGGTTCTTGCATAGGTCCTATAGCATTGATAAGTTTCCACCCTCTTTCCTACATACACACATCTCTCCTGCATACACACAACTCTACTACTATCACACACGCAATTTTCCGAAATACTCACACAACTCTCCTCCATACACAAACACAGTTCTAACACATATAGCTTTTCTACAGCTTTGAAGTATGCACTCACACCTCTGTTAAATACACGCACTGTTTTGCTACATACTTGTACACAGCTTTCTTACATACACCAACAGCTCTCTTATATACTCATGCAGCTCCACACACACAAACACTTATATATATATATATATATATATATATATGTACACTCATCCATCGTATACATTACCACATCTTGAAATTCCTTCCAGGAATGTGACTGATCATATGACCTGAAAGGTTCAATGGCTAATCAACAACTTTGTTTGATTGGGACCCTATCCATGCCACCTCACATATCAGGAGTGTCGTTCTTCTTTTCATAAAGAGGTCCAAGGGCTAGTCTTGCAGAAGTTTTTTCAGCTACACAGGATGCGCAACATCCGTGCAAGTCCTGGTGACTTTCTCCCCTGCACTGCACCGATCAGATAGATCAGTGTGGGGCAGGAGAAAGGAGAACAGTTCTTTCAGTGATCATGAAGGATGCTGTCAGTGTTTTCCTCCATCAGAATAAGCAGCCTCTAGACTGTAAGAAACACACACATTTTAACATCATTTTGATTGTCTAAAATTTACTGCAGCTAAAAATTACATTTGGTTTACAACGCATTTTGCCAGATATGTTGTCACTTGTCAAAGCTAAGAATTTTACATGCTGGGTTTTTTTATGGCACATTTAGCACTGATAAGTTGTCACACTCTTGCTTAATATGTTAACATTCTGTCTGTAAACTGTATATGCATAGCTACCTTTTTGAAGCAATATTGAGATTTACTTAAGAACGTGGGGCCCAATAAATACCATCAATGGTGCCCAGTCCAAGAGATGGTGGATCCTATAGGTAAACACCACCTCATCATGCACTAAAACTTACTAAAAAAAAAAAAGATGTGAAGTTCACACATATAGAAAATGGACATTTTGTGAATACATATTACACGTATTGTAAAATAGATAGAGCTCATATGTAGAGTTTGTTTGATAAACTTTCCTACTACTTTGTCTAAATTAGAAGCAAATTGGTTGAACATTACTTCTACCTAAAATGGCAGAAAACGCACCTATCTTGGTGATGGACAGGACAGCTAGAGGGGATATGGAGGAGGCTGTTATTTTTTTTTTAATAGGTGTACTTTCACCAATTTGCTGATAATTCATTGAAAGTAGATGATCGATACAATTGCTGCCAATGCATTTTTTAAAGCTGTATTGTCATGAGTCAAATTTGATCATGTTAGGTTCTTGCATAGGTCCTATAGCATTGATAAGTTTCCACCCTCTTTCCTACATACACACATCTCTCCTGCATACACACAACTCTACTACTATCACACACGCAATTTTCCGAAATACACACACAACTCTCCTCCATACACAAACACAGTTCTAACACATATAGCTTTTCTACAGCTTTGAAGTATGCACTCACACCTCTGTTAAATACACGCACTGTTTTGCTACATACTTGTACACAGCTTTCTTACATACACCAAGAGCTCTCTTATATACTCATGCAGCTCCACACACACAAACACTTATATATATATATATATATATATATATATATATATATATGTACACTCATCCATCGTATACATTACCACATCTTGAAATTCCTTCCAGGAATGTGACTGATCACATGACCTGAAAGGTTCAATGGCTAATCAACAACTTTGTTTGATTGGGACCCTATCCATGCCACCTCACATATCAGGAGTGTCGTTCTTCTTTTCATAAAGAGGTCCAAGGGCTAGTCTTGCAGAAGTTTTTTCAGCTACACAGGATGCGCAACATCCGTGCAAGTCCTGGTGACTTTCTCCCCTGCACTGCACCGATCAGATAGATCAGTGTGGGGCAGGAGAAAGGAGAACAGTTCTTTCAGTGATCATGAAGGATGCTGTCAGTGTTTTCCTCCATCAGAATAAGCAGCCTCTAGACTGTAAGAAACACACACATTTTAACATCATTTTGATTGTCTAAAATTTACTGCAGCTAAAAATTACATTTGGTTTACAATGCATTTTGCCAGATATGTTGTCACTTGTCAAAGCTAAGAATTTTACATGCTGGGTTTTTTTATGGCACATTTAGCACTGATAAGTTGTCACACTCTTGCTTAATATGTTAACATTCTGTCTGTAAACTGTATATGCATAGCTACCTTTTTGAAGCAATATTGAGATTTACTTAAGAACGTGGGGCCCAATAAATACCATCAATGGTGCCCAGTCCAAGAGATGGTGGATCCTATAGGTAAACACCACCTCATCATGCACTAAAACTTACTAAAAAAAAAAAAGATGTGAAGTTCACACATATAGAAAATGGACATTTTGTGAATACATATTACACGTATTGTAAAATAGATAGAGCTCATATGTAGAGTTTGTTTGATAAACTTTCCTACTACTTTGTCTAAATTAGAAGCAAATTGGTTGAACATTACTTCTACCTAAAATGGCAGAAAACGCACCTATCTTGGTGATGGACAGGACAGCTAGAGGGGATATGGAGGAGGCTGTTATTTTTTTTTTAATAGGTGTACTTTCACCAATTTGCTGATAATTCATTGAAAGTAGATGATCGGTACAATTGCTGCCAATGCATTTTTTAAAGCTGTATTGTCATGAGTCAAATTTGATCATGTTAGGTTCTTGCATAGGTCCTATAGCATTGATAAGTTTCCACCCTCTTTCCTACATACACACATCTCTCCTGCATACACACAACTCTACTACTATCACACACGCAATTTTCCGAAATACACACACAACTCTCCTCCATACACAAACACAGTTCTAACACATATAGCTTTTCTACAGCTTTGAAGTATGCACTCACACCTCTGTTAAATACACGCACTGTTTTGCTACATACTTGTACACAGCTTTCTTACATACACCAACAGCTCTCTTATATACTCATGCAGCTCCACACACACAAACACTTATATATATATATATATATATATATGTACACTCATCCATCGTATACATTACCACATCTTGAAATTCCTTCCAGGAATGTGACTGATCACATGACCTGAAAGGTTCAATGGCTAATCAACAACTTTGTTTGATTGGGACCCTATCCATGCCACCTCACATATCAGGAGTGTCGTTCTTCTTTTCATAAAGAGGTCCAAGGGCTAGTCTTGCAGAAGTTTTTTCAGCTACACAGGATGCGCAACATCCGTGCAAGTCCTGGTGACTTTCTCCCCTGCACTGCACCGATCAGATAGATCAGTGTGGGGCAGGAGAAAGGAGAACAGTTCTTTCAGTGATCATGAAGGATGCTGTCAGTGTTTTCCTCCATCAGAATAAGCAGCCTCTAGACTGTAAGAAACACACACATTTTAACATCATTTTGATTGTCTAAAATTTACTGCAGCTAAAAATTACATTTGGTTTACAATGCATTTTGCCAGATATGTTGTCACTTGTCAAAGCTAAGAATTTTACATGCTGGGTTTTTTTATGGCACATTTAGCACTGATAAGTTGTCACACTCTTGCTTAATATGTTAACATTCTGTCTGTAAACTGTATATGCATAGCTACCTTTTTGAAGCAATATTGAGATTTACTTAAGAACGTGGGGCCCAATAAATACCATCAATGGTGCCCAGTCCAAGAGATGGTGGATCCTATAGGTAAACACCACCTCATCATGCACTAAAACTTACTAAAAAAAAAAAAGATGTGAAGTTCACACATATAGAAAATGGACATTTTGTGAATACATATTACACGTATTGTAAAATAGATAGAGCTCATATGTAGAGTTTGTTTGATAAACTTTCCTACTACTTTGTCTAAATTAGAAGCAAATTGGTTGAACATTACTTCTACCTAAAATGGCAGAAAACGCACCTATCTTGGTGATGGACAGGACAGCTAGAGGGGATATGGAGGAGGCTGTTA
Organism: Phyllobates terribilis; assembly: GCF_046119375.1. Classification (NCBI taxonomy): domain Eukaryota; kingdom Metazoa; phylum Chordata; class Amphibia; order Anura; family Dendrobatidae; genus Phyllobates; species Phyllobates terribilis. The sequence continues at coordinate 449,362 of NW_027363631.1, forward strand.
TTTTTTTTTTAATAGGTGTACTTTCACCAATTTGCTGATAATTCATTGAAAGTAGATGATCGGTACAATTGCTGCCAATGCATTTTTTAAAGCTGTATTGTCATGAGTCAAATTTGATCATGTTAGGTTCTTGCATAGGTCCTATAGCATTGATAAGTTTCCACCCTCTTTCCTACATACACACATCTCTCCTGCATACACACAACTCTACTACTATCACACACGCAATTTTCCGAAATACTCACACAACTCTCCTCCATACACAAACACAGTTCTAACACATATAGCTTTTCTACAGCTTTGAAGTATGCACTCACACCTCTGTTAAATACACGCACTGTTTTGCTACATACTTGTACACAGCTTTCTTACATACACCAACAGCTCTCTTATATACTCATGCAGCTCCACACACACAAACACTTATATATATATATATATATATATATATATATATATGTACACTCATCCATCGTATACATTACCACATCTTGAAATTCCTTCCAGGAATGTGACTGATCATATGACCTGAAAGGTTCAATGGCTAATCAACAACTTTGTTTGATTGGGACCCTATCCATGCCACCTCACATATCAGGAGTGTCGTTCTTCTTTTCATAAAGAGGTCCAAGGGCTAGTCTTGCAGAAGTTTTTTCAGCTACACAGGATGCGCAACATCCGTGCAAGTCCTGGTGACTTTCTCCCCTGCACTGCACCGATCAGATAGATCAGTGTGGGGCAGGAGAAAGGAGAACAGTTCTTTCAGTGATCATGAAGGATGCTGTCAGTGTTTTCCTCCATCAGAATAAGCAGCCTCTAGACTGTAAGAAACACACACATTTTAACATCATTTTGATTGTCTAAAATTTACTGCAGCTAAAAATTACATTTGGTTTACAACGCATTTTGCCAGATATGTTGTCACTTGTCAAAGCTAAGAATTTTACATGCTGGGTTTTTTTATGGCACATTTAGCACTGATAAGTTGTCACACTCTTGCTTAATATGTTAACATTCTGTCTGTAAACTGTATATGCATAGCTACCTTTTTGAAGCAATATTGAGATTTACTTAAGAACGTGGGGCCCAATAAATACCATCAATGGTGCCCAGTCCAAGAGATGGTGGATCCTATAGGTAAACACCACCTCATCATGCACTAAAACTTACTAAAAAAAAAAAAGATGTGAAGTTCACACATATAGAAAATGGACATTTTGTGAATACATATTACACGTATTGTAAAATAGATAGAGCTCATATGTAGAGTTTGTTTGATAAACTTTCCTACTACTTTGTCTAAATTAGAAGCAAATTGGTTGAACATTACTTCTACCTAAAATGGCAGAAAACGCACCTATCTTGGTGATGGACAGGACAGCTAGAGGGGATATGGAGGAGGCTGTTATTTTTTTTTTAATAGGTGTACTTTCACCAATTTGCTGATAATTCATTGAAAGTAGATGATCGGTACAATTGCTGCCAATGCATTTTTTAAAGCTGTATTGTCATGAGTCAAATTTGATCATGTTAGGTTCTTGCATAGGTCCTATAGCATTGATAAGTTTCCACCCTCTTTCCTACATACACACATCTCTCCTGCATACACACAACTCTACTACTATCACACACGCAATTTTCCGAAATACTCACACAACTCTCCTCCATACACAAACACAGTTCTAACACATATAGCTTTTCTACAGCTTTGAAGTATGCACTCACACCTCTGTTAAATACACGCACTGTTTTGCTACATACTTGTACACAGCTTTCTTACATACACCAACAGCTCTCTTATATACTCATGCAGCTCCACACACACAAACACTTATATATATATATATATATATATATATATATATGTACACTCATCCATCGTATACATTACCACATCTTGAAATTCCTTCCAGGAATGTGACTGATCATATGACCTGAAAGGTTCAATGGCTAATCAACAACTTTGTTTGATTGGGACCCTATCCATGCCACCTCACATATCAGGAGTGTCGTTCTTCTTTTCATAAAGAGGTCCAAGGGCTAGTCTTGCAGAAGTTTTTTCAGCTACACAGGATGCGCAACATCCGTGCAAGTCCTGGTGACTTTCTCCCCTGCACTGCACCGATCAGATAGATCAGTGTGGGGCAGGAGAAAGGAGAACAGTTCTTTCAGTGATCATGAAGGATGCTGTCAGTGTTTTCCTCCATCAGAATAAGCAGCCTCTAGACTGTAAGAAACACACACATTTTAACATCATTTTGATTGTCTAAAATTTACTGCAGCTAAAAATTACATTTGGTTTACAACGCATTTTGCCAGATATGTTGTCACTTGTCAAAGCTAAGAATTTTACATGCTGGGTTTTTTTATGGCACATTTAGCACTGATAAGTTGTCACACTCTTGCTTAATATGTTAACATTCTGTCTGTAAACTGTATATGCATAGCTACCTTTTTGAAGCAATATTGAGATTTACTTAAGAACGTGGGGCCCAATAAATACCATCAATGGTGCCCAGTCCAAGAGATGGTGGATCCTATAGGTAAACACCACCTCATCATGCACTAAAACTTAGTAAAAAAAAAAAAGATGTGAAGTTCACACATATAGAAAATGGACATTTTGTGAATACATATTACACGTATTGTAAAATAGATAGAGCTCATATGTAGAGTTTGTTTGATAAACTTTCCTACTACTTTGTCTAAATTAGAAGCAAATTGGTTGAACATTACTTCTACCTAAAATGGCAGAAAACGCACCTATCTTGGTGATGGACAGGACAGCTAGAGGGGATATGGAGGAGGCTGTTATTTTTTTTTTAATAGGTGTACTTTCACCAATTTGCTGATAATTCATTGAAAGTAGATGATCGGTACAATTGCTGCCAATGCATTTTTTAAAGCTGTATTGTCATGAGTCAAATTTGATCATGTTAGGTTCTTGCATAGGTCCTATAGCATTGATAAGTTTCCACCCTCTTTCCTACATACACACATCTCTCCTGCATACACACAACTCTACTACTATCACACACGCAATTTTCCGAAATACACACACAACTCTCCTCCATACACAAACACAGTTCTAACACATATAGCTTTTCTACAGCTTTGAAGTATGCACTCACACCTCTGTTAAATACACGCACTGTTTTGCTACATACTTGTACACAGCTTTCTTACATACACCAAGAGCTCTCTTATATACTCATGCAGCTCCACACACACAAACACTTATATATATATATATATATATATATATATATATATATGTACACTCATCCATCGTATACATTACCACATCTTGAAATTCCTTCCAGGAATGTGACTGATCACATGACCTGAAAGGTTCAATGGCTAATCAACAACTTTGTTTGATTGGGACCCTATCCATGCCACCTCACATATCAGGAGTGTCGTTCTTCTTTTCATAAAGAGGTCCAAGGGCTAGTCTTGCAGAAGTTTTTTCAGCTACACAGGATGCGCAACATCCGTGCAAGTCCTGGTGACTTTCTCCCCTGCACTGCACCGATCAGATAGATCAGTGTGGGGCAGGAGAAAGGAGAACAGTTCTTTCAGTGATCATGAAGGATGCTGTCAGTGTTTTCCTCCATCAGAATAAGCAGCCTCTAGACTGTAAGAAACACACACATTTTAACATCATTTTGATTGTCTAAAATTTACTGCAGCTAAAAATTACATTTGGTTTACAATGCATTTTGCCAGATATGTTGTCACTTGTCAAAGCTAAGAATTTTACATGCTGGGTTTTTTTATGGCACATTTAGCACTGATAAGTTGTCACACTCTTGCTTAATATGTTAACATTCTGTCTGTAAACTGTATATGCATAGCTACCTTTTTGAAGCAATATTGAGATTTACTTAAGAACGTGGGGCCCAATAAATACCATCAATGGTGCCCAGTCCAAGAGATGGTGGATCCTATAGGTAAACACCACCTCATCATGCACTAAAACTTACTAAAAAAAAAAAAGATGTGAAGTTCACACATATAGAAAATGGACATTTTGTGAATACATATTACACGTATTGTAAAATAGATAGAGCTCATATGTAGAGTTTGTTTGATAAACTTTCCTACTACTTTGTCTAAATTAGAAGCAAATTGGTTGAACATTACTTCTACCTAAAATGGCAGAAAACGCACCTATCTTGGTGATGGACAGGACAGCTAGAGGGGATATGGAGGAGGCTGTTATTTTTTTTTTAATAGGTGTACTTTCACCAATTTGCTGATAATTCATTGAAAGTAGATGATCGGTACAATTGCTGCCAATGCATTTTTTAAAGCTGTATTGTCATGAGTCAAATTTGATCATGTTAGGTTCTTGCATAGGTCCTATAGCATTGATAAGTTTCCACCCTCTTTCCTACATACACACATCTCTCCTGCATACACACAACTCTACTACTATCACACACGCAATTTTCCGAAATACACACACAACTCTCCTCCATACACAAACACAGTTCTAACACATATAGCTTTTCTACAGCTTTGAAGTATGCACTCACACCTCTGTTAAATACACGCACTGTTTTGCTACATACTTGTACACAGCTTTCTTACATACACCAACAGCTCTCTTATATACTCATGCAGCTCCACACACACAAACACTTATATATATATATATATATATATATATATATATGTACACTCATCCATCGTATACATTACCACATCTTGAAATTCCTTCCAGGAATGTGACTGATCACATGACCTGAAAGGTTCAATGGCTAATCAACAACTTTGTTTGATTGGGACCCTATCCATGCCACCTCACATATCAGGAGTGTCGTTCTTCTTTTCATAAAGAGGTCCAAGGGCTAGTCTTGCAGAAGTTTTTTCAGCTACACAGGATGCGCAACATCCGTGCAAGTCCTGGTGACTTTCTCCCCTGCACTGCACCGATCAGATAGATCAGTGTGGGGCAGGAGAAAGGAGAACAGTTCTTTCAGTGATCATGAAGGATGCTGTCAGTGTTTTCCTCCATCAGAATAAGCAGCCTCTAGACTGTAAGAAACACACACATTTTAACATCATTTTGATTGTCTAAAATTTACTGCAGCTAAAAATTACATTTGGTTTACAATGCATTTTGCCAGATATGTTGTCACTTGTCAAAGCTAAGAATTTTACATGCTGGGTTTTTTTATGGCACATTTAGCACTGATAAGTTGTCACACTCTTGCTTAATATGTTAACATTCTGTCTGTAAACTGTATATGCATAGCTACCTTTTTGAAGCAATATTGAGATTTACTTAAGAACGTGGGGCCCAATAAATACCATCAATGGTGCCCAGTCCAAGAGATGGTGGATCCTATAGGTAAACACCACCTCATCATGCACTAAAACTTACTAAAAAAAAAAAAGATGTGAAGTTCACACATATAGAAAATGGACATTTTGTGAATACATATTACACGTATTGTAAAATAGATAGAGCTCATATGTAGAGTTTGTTTGATAAACTTTCCTACTACTTTGTCTAAATTAGAAGCAAATTGGTTGAACATTACTTCTACCTAAAATGGCAGAAAACGCACCTATCTTGGTGATGGACAGGACAGCTAGAGGGGATATGGAGGAGGCTGTTATTTTTTTTTTAATAGGTGTACTTTCACCAATTTGCTGATAATTCATTGAAAGTAGATGATCGGTACAATTGCTGCCAATGCATTTTTTAAAGCTGTATTGTCATGAGTCAAATTTGATCATGTTAGGTTCTTGCATAGGTCCTATAGCATTGATAAGTTTCCACCCTCTTTCCTACATACACACATCTCTCCTGCATACACACAACTCTACTACTATCACACACGCAATTTTCCGAAATACTCACACAACTCTCCTCCATACACAAACACAGTTCTAACACATATAGCTTTTCTACAGCTTTGAAGTATGCACTCACACCTCTGTTAAATACACGCACTGTTTTGCTACATACTTGTACACAGCTTTCTTACATACACCAACAGCTCTCTTATATACTCATGCAGCTCCACACACACAAACACTTATATATATATATATATATATATATATGTACACTCATCCATCGTATACATTACCACATCTTGAAATTCCTTCCAGGAATGTGACTGATCATATGACCTGAAAGGTTCAATGGCTAATCAACAACTTTGTTTGATTGGGACCCTATCCATGCCACCTCACATATCAGGAGTGTCGTTCTTCTTTTCATAAAGAGGTCCAAGGGCTAGTCTTGCAGAAGTTTTTTCAGCTACACAGGATGCGCAACATCCGTGCAAGTCCTGGTGACTTTCTCCCCTGCACTGCACCGATCAGATAGATCAGTGTGGGGCAGGAGAAAGGAGAACAGTTCTTTCAGTGATCATGAAGGATGCTGTCAGTGTTTTCCTCCATCAGAATAAGCAGCCTCTAGACTGTAAGAAACACACACATTTTAACATCATTTTGATTGTCTAAAATTTACTGCAGCTAAAAATTACATTTGGTTTACAATGCATTTTGCCAGATATGTTGTCACTTGTCAAAGCTAAGAATTTTACATGCTGGGTTTTTTTATGGCACATTTAGCACTGATAAGTTGTCACACTCTTGCTTAATATGTTAACATTCTGTCTGTAAACTGTATATGCATAGCTACCTTTTTGAAGCAATATTGAGATTTACTTAAGAACGTGGGGCCCAATAAATACCATCAATGGTGCCCAGTCCAAGAGATGGTGGATCCTATAGGTAAACACCACCTCATCATGCACTAAAACTTACTAAAAAAAAAAAAGATGTGAAGTTCACACATATAGAAAATGGACATTTTGTGAATACATATTACACGTATTGTAAAATAGATAGAGCTCATATGTAGAGTTTGTTTGATAAACTTTCCTACTACTTTGTCTAAATTAGAAGCAAATTGGTTGAACATTACTTCTACCTAAAATGGCAGAAAACGCACCTATCTTGGTGATGGACAGGACAGCTAGAGGGGATATGGAGGAGGCTGTTATTTTTTTTTTAATAGGTGTACTTTCACCAATTTGCTGATAATTCATTGAAAGTAGATGATCGGTACAATTGCTGCCAATGCATTTTTTAAAGCTGTATTGTCATGAGTCAAATTTGATCATGTTAGGTTCTTGCATAGGTCCTATAGCATTGATAAGTTTCCACCCTCTTTCCTACATACACACATCTCTCCTGCATACACACAACTCTACTACTATCACACACGCAATTTTCCGAAATACACACACAACTCTCCTCCATACACAAACACAGTTCTAACACATATAGCTTTTCTACAGCTTTGAAGTATGCACTCACACCTCTGTTAAATACACGCACTGTTTTGCTACATACTTGTACACAGCTTTCTTACATACACCAACAGCTCTCTTATATACTCATGCAGCTCCACACACACAAACACTTATATATATATATATATATATATATGTACACTCATCCATCGTATACATTACCACATCTTGAAATTCCTTCCAGGAATGTGACTGATCACATGACCTGAAAGGTTCAATGGCTAATCAACAACTTTGTTTGATTGGGACCCTATCCATGCCACCTCACATATCAGGAGTGTCGTTCTTCTTTTCATAAAGAGGTCCAAGGGCTAGTCTTGCAGAAGTTTTTTCAGCTACACAGGATGCGCAACATCCGTGCAAGTCCTGGTGACTTTCTCCCCTGCACTGCACCGATCAGATAGATCAGTGTGGGGCAGGAGAAAGGAGAACAGTTCTTTCAGTGATCATGAAGGATGCTGTCAGTGTTTTCCTCCATCAGAATAAGCAGCCTCTAGACTGTAAGAAACACACACATTTTAACATCATTTTGATTGTCTAAAATTTACTGCAGCTAAAAATTACATTTGGTTTACAATGCATTTTGCCAGATATGTTGTCACTTGTCAAAGCTAAGAATTTTACATGCTGGGTTTTTTTATGGCACATTTAGCACTGATAAGTTGTCACACTCTTGCTTAATATGTTAACATTCTGTCTGTAAACTGTATATGCATAGCTACCTTTTTGAAGCAATATTGAGATTTACTTAAGAACGTGGGGCCCAATAAATACCATCAATGGTGCCCAGTCCAAGAGATGGTGGATCCTATAGGTAAACACCACCTCATCATGCACTAAAACTTACTAAAAAAAAAAAAGATGTGAAGTTCACACATATAGAAAATGGACATTTTGTGAATACATATTACACGTATTGTAAAATAGATAGAGCTCATATGTAGAGTTTGTTTGATAAACTTTCCTACTACTTTGTCTAAATTAGAAGCAAATTGGTTGAACATTACTTCTACCTAAAATGGCAGAAAACGCACCTATCTTGGTGATGGACAGGACAGCTAGAGGGGATATGGAGGAGGCTGTTATTTTTTTTTTAATAGGTGTACTTTCACCAATTTGCTGATAATTCATTGAAAGTAGATGATCGGTACAATTGCTGCCAATGCATTTTTTAAAGCTGTATTGTCATGAGTCAAATTTGATCATGTTAGGTTCTTGCATAGGTCCTATAGCATTGATAAGTTTCCACCCTCTTTCCTACATACACACATCTCTCCTGCATACACACAACTCTACTACTATCACACACGCAATTTTCCGAAATACTCACACAACTCTCCTCCATACACAAACACAGTTCTAACACATATAGCTTTTCTACAGCTTTGAAGTATGCACTCACACCTCTGTTAAATACACGCACTGTTTTGCTACATACTTGTACACAGCTTTCTTACATACACCAACAGCTCTCTTATATACTCATGCAGCTCCACACACACAAACACTTATATATATATATATATATATATATATATATATATGTACACTCATCCATCGTATACATTACCACATCTTGAAATTCCTTCCAGGAATGTGACTGATCATATGACCTGAAAGGTTCAATGGCTAATCAACAACTTTGTTTGATTGGGACCCTATCCATGCCACCTCACATATCAGGAGTGTCGTTCTTCTTTTCATAAAGAGGTCCAAGGGCTAGTCTTGCAGAAGTTTTTTCAGCTACACAGGATGCGCAACATCCGTGCAAGTCCTGGTGACTTTCTCCCCTGCACTGCACCGATCAGATAGATCAGTGTGGGGCAGGAGAAAGGAGAACAGTTCTTTCAGTGATCATGAAGGATGCTGTCAGTGTTTTCCTCCATCAGAATAAGCAGCCTCTAGACTGTAAGAAACACACACATTTTAACATCATTTTGATTGTTTAAAATTTACTGCAGCTAAAAATTACATTTGGTTTACAATGCATTTTGCCAGATATGTTGTCACTTGTCAAAGCTAAGAATTTTACATGCTGGGTTTTTTTATGGCACATTTAGCACTGATAAGTTGTCACACTCTTGCTTAATATGTTAACATTCTGTCTGTAAACTGTATATGCATAGCTACCTTTTTGAAGCAATATTGAGATTTACTTAAGAACGTGGGGCCCAATAAATACCATCAATGGTGCCCAGTCCAAGAGATGGTGGATCCTATAGGTAAACACCACCTCATCATGCACTAAAACTTACTAAAAAAAAAAAAGATGTGAAGTTCACACATATAGAAAATGGACATTTTGTGAATACATATTACACGTATTGTAAAATAGATAGAGCTCATATGTAGAGTTTGTTTGATAAACTTTCCTACTACTTTGTCTAAATTAGAAGCAAATTGGTTGAACATTACTTCTACCTAAAATGGCAGAAAACGCACCTATCTTGGTGATGGACAGGACAGCTAGAGGGGATATGGAGGAGGCTGTTATTTTTTTTTTAATAGGTGTACTTTCACCAATTTGCTGATAATTCATTGAAAGTAGATGATCGGTACAATTGCTGCCAATGCATTTTTTAAAGCTGTATTGTCATGAGTCAAATTTGATCATGTTAGGTTCTTGCATAGGTCCTATAGCATTGATAAGTTTCCACCCTCTTTCCTACATACACACATCTCTCCTGCATACACACAACTCTACTACTATCACACACGCAATTTTCCGAAATACACACACAACTCTCCTCCATACACAAACACAGTTCTAACACATATAGCTTTTCTACAGCTTTGAAGTATGCACTCACACCTCTGTTAAATACACGCACTGTTTTGCTACATACTTGTACACAGCTTTCTTACATACACCAACAGCTCTCTTATATACTCATGCAGCTCCACACACACAAACACTTATATATATATATATATATATATATATATATATGTACACTCATCCATCGTATACATTACCACATCTTGAAATTCCTTCCAGGAATGTGACTGATCATATGACCTGAAAGGTTCAATGGCTAATCAACAACTTTGTTTGATTGGGACCCTATCCATGCCACCTCACATATCAGGAGTGTCGTTCTTCTTTTCATAAAGAGGTCCAAGGGCTAGTCTTGCAGAAGTTTTTTCAGCTACACAGGATGCGCAACATCCGTGCAAGTCCTGGTGACTTTCTCCCCTGCACTGCACCGATCAGATAGATCAGTGTGGGGCAGGAGAAAGGAGAACAGTTCTTTCAGTGATCATGAAGGATGCTGTCAGTGTTTTCCTCCATCAGAATAAGCAGCCTCTAGACTGTAAGAAACACACACATTTTAACATCATTTTGATTGTTTAAAATTTACTGCAGCTAAAAATTACATTTGGTTTACAATGCATTTTGCCAGATATGTTGTCACTTGTCAAAGCTAAGAATTTTACATGCTGGGTTTTTTTATGGCACATTTAGCACTGATAAGTTGTCACACTCTTGCTTAATATGTTAACATTCTGTCTGTAAACTGTATATGCATAGCTACCTTTTTGAAGCAATATTGAGATTTACTTAAGAACGTGGGGCCCAATAAATACCATCAATGGTGCCCAGTCCAAGAGATGGTGGATCCTATAGGTAAACACCACCTCATCATGCACTAAAACTTACTAAAAAAAAAAAAGATGTGAAGTTCACACATATAGAAAATGGACATTTTGTGAATACATATTACACGTATTGTAAAATAGATAGAGCTCATATGTAGAGTTTGTTTGATAAACTTTCCTACTACTTTGTCTAAATTAGAAGCAAATTGGTTGAACATTACTTCTACCTAAAATGGCAGAAAACGCACCTATCTTGGTGATGGACAGGACAGCTAGAGGGGATATGGAGGAGGCTGTTATTTTTTTTTTAATAGGTGTACTTTCACCAATTTGCTGATAATTCATTGAAAGTAGATGATCGGTACAATTGCTGCCAATGCATTTTTTAAAGCTGTATTGTCATGAGTCAAATTTGATCATGTTAGGTTCTTGCATAGGTCCTATAGCATTGATAAGTTTCCACCCTCTTTCCTACATACACACATCTCTCCTGCATACACACAACTCTACTACTATCACACACGCAATTTTCCGAAATACACACACAACTCTCCTCCATACACAAACACAGTTCTAACACATATAGCTTTTCTACAGCTTTGAAGTATGCACTCACACCTCTGTTAAATACACGCACTGTTTTGCTACATACTTGTACACAGCTTTCTTACATACACCAACAGCTCTCTTATATACTCATGCAGCTCCACACACACAAACACTTATATATATATATATATATATATATATATATATATATATATGTACACTCATCCATCGTATACATTACCACATCTTGAAATTCCTTCCAGGAATGTGACTGATCACATGACCTGAAAGGTTCAATGGCTAATCAACAACTTTGTTTGATTGGGACCCTATCCATGCCACCTCACATATCAGGAGTGTCGTTCTTCTTTTCATAAAGAGGTCCAAGGGCTAGTCTTGCAGAAGTTTTTTCAGCTACACAGGATGCGCAACATCCGTGCAAGTCCTGGTGACTTTCTCCCCTGCACTGCACCGATCAGATAGATCAGTGTGGGGCAGGAGAAAGGAGAACAGTTCTTTCAGTGATCATGAAGGATGCTGTCAGTGTTTTCCTCCATCAGAATAAGCAGCCTCTAGACTGTAAGAAACACACACATTTTAACATCATTTTGATTGTCTAAAATTTACTGCAGCTAAAAATTACATTTGGTTTACAATGCATTTTGCCAGATATGTTGTCACTTGTCAAAGCTAAGAATTTTACATGCTGGGTTTTTTTATGGCACATTTAGCACTGATAAGTTGTCACACTCTTGCTTAATATGTTAACATTCTGTCTGTAAACTGTATATGCATAGCTACCTTTTTGAAGCAATATTGAGATTTACTTAAGAACGTGGGGCCCAATAAATACCATCAATGGTGCCCAGTCCAAGAGATGGTGGATCCTATAGGTAAACACCACCTCATCATGCACTAAAACTTACTAAAAAAAAAAAAGATGTGAAGTTCACACATATAGAAAATGGACATTTTGTGAATACATATTACACGTATTGTAAAATAGATAGAGCTCATATGTAGAGTTTGTTTGATAAACTTTCCTACTACTTTGTCTAAATTAGAAGCAAATTGGTTGAACATTACTTCTACCTAAAATGGCAGAAAACGCACCTATCTTGGTGATGGACAGGACAGCTAGAGGGGATATGGAGGAGGCTGTTATTTTTTTTTTAATAGGTGTACTTTCACCAATTTGCTGATAATTCATTGAAAGTAGATGATCGGTACAATTGCTGCCAATGCATTTTTTAAAGCTGTATTGTCATGAGTCAAATTTGATCATGTTAGGTTCTTGCATAGGTCCTATAGCATTGATAAGTTTCCATCCTCTTTCCTACATACACACATCTCTCCTGCATACACACAACTCTACTACTATCACACACGCAATTTTCCGAAATACTCACACAACTCTCCTCCATACACAAACACAGTTCTAACACATATAGCTTTTCTACAGCTTTGAAGTATGCACTCACACCTCTGTTAAATACACGCACTGTTTTGCTACATACTTGTACACAGCTTTCTTACATACACCAACAGCTCTCTTATATACTCATGCAGCTCCACACACACAAACACTTATATATATATATATATATATATATATATATGTACACTCATCCATCGTATACATTACCACATCTTGAAATTCCTTCCAGGAATGTGACTGATCATATGACCTGAAAGGTTCAATGGCTAATCAACAACTTTGTTTGATTGGGACCCTATCCATGCCACCTCACATATCAGGAGTGTCGTTCTTCTTTTCATAAAGAGGTCCAAGGGCTAGTCTTGCAGAAGTTTTTTCAGCTACACAGGATGCGCAACATCCGTGCAAGTCCTGGTGACTTTCTCCCCTGCACTGCACCGATCAGATAGATCAGTGTGGGGCAGGAGAAAGGAGAACAGTTCTTTCAGTGATCATGAAGGATGCTGTCAGTGTTTTCCTCCATCAGAATAAGCAGCCTCTAGACTGTAAGAAACACACACATTTTAACATCATTTTGATTGTCTAAAATTTACTGCAGCTAAAAATTACATTTGGTTTACAATGCATTTTGCCAGATATGTTGTCACTTGTCAAAGCTAAGAATTTTACATGCTGGGTTTTTTTATGGCACATTTAGCACTGATAAGTTGTCACACTCTTGCTTAATATGTTAACATTCTGTCTGTAAACTGTATATGCATAGCTACCTTTTTGAAGCAATATTGAGATTTACTTAAGAACGTGGGGCCCAATAAATACCATCAATGGTGCCCAGTCCAAGAGATGGTGGATCCTATAGGTAAACACCACCTCATCATGCACTAAAACTTACTAAAAAAAAAAAAGATGTGAAGTTCACACATATAGAAAATGGACATTTTGTGAATACATATTACACGTATTGTAAAATAGATAGAGCTCATATGTAGAGTTTGTTTGATAAACTTTCCTACTACTTTGTCTAAATTAGAAGCAAATTGGTTGAACATTACTTCTACCTAAAATGGCAGAAAACGCACCTATCTTGGTGATGGACAGGACAGCTAGAGGGGATATGGAGGAGGCTGTTATTTTTTTTTTAATAGGTGTACTTTCACCAATTTGCTGATAATTCATTGAAAGTAGATGATCGGTACAATTGCTGCCAATGCATTTTTTAAAGCTGTATTGTCATGAGTCAAATTTGATCATGTTAGGTTCTTGCATAGGTCCTATAGCATTGATAAGTTTCCACCCTCTTTCCTACATACACACATCTCTCCTGCATACACACAACTCTACTACTATCACACACGCAATTTTCCGAAATACTCACACAACTCTCCTCCATACACAAACACAGTTCTAACACATATAGCTTTTCTACAGCTTTGAAGTATGCACTCACACCTCTGTTAAATACACGCACTGTTTTGCTACATACTTGTACACAGCTTTCTTACATACACCAACAGCTCTCTTATATACTCATGCAGCTCCACACACACAAACACTTATATATATATATATATATATATATATATATATATGTACACTCATCCATCGTATACATTACCACATCTTGAAATTCCTTCCAGGAATGTGACTGATCATATGACCTGAAAGGTTCAATGGCTAATCAACAACTTTGTTTGATTGGGACCCTATCCATGCCACCTCACATATCAGGAGTGTCGTTCTTCTTTTCATAAAGAGGTCCAAGGGCTAGTCTTGCAGAAGTTTTTTCAGCTACACAGGATGCGCAACATCCGTGCAAGTCCTGGTGACTTTCTCCCCTGCACTGCACCGATCAGATAGATCAGTGTGGGGCAGGAGAAAGGAGAACAGTTCTTTCAGTGATCATGAAGGATGCTGTCAGTGTTTTCCTCCATCAGAATAAGCAGCCTCTAGACTGTAAGAAACACACACATTTTAACATCATTTTGATTGTCTAAAATTTACTGCAGCTAAAAATTACATTTGGTTTACAATGCATTTTGCCAGATATGTTGTCACTTGTCAAAGCTAAGAATTTTACATGCTGGGTTTTTTTATGGCACATTTAGCACTGATAAGTTGTCACACTCTTGCTTAATATGTTAACATTCTGTCTGTAAACTGTATATGCATAGCTACCTTTTTGAAGCAATATTGAGATTTACTTAAGAACGTGGGGCCCAATAAATACCATCAATGGTGCCCAGTCCAAGAGATGGTGGATCCTATAGGTAAACACCACCTCATCATGCACTAAAACTTACTAAAAAAAAAAAAGATGTGAAGTTCACACATATAGAAAATGGACATTTTGTGAATACATATTACACGTATTGTAAAATAGATAGAGCTCATATGTAGAGTTTGTTTGATAAACTTTCCTACTACTTTGTCTAAATTAGAAGCAAATTGGTTGAACATTACTTCTACCTAAAATGGCAGAAAACGCACCTATCTTGGTGATGGACAGGACAGCTAGAGGGGATATGGAGGAGGCTGTTATTTTTTTTTTAATAGGTGTACTTTCACCAATTTGCTGATAATTCATTGAAAGTAGATGATCGGTACAATTGCTGCCAATGCATTTTTTAAAGCTGTATTGTCATGAGTCAAATTTGATCATGTTAGGTTCTTGCATAGGTCCTATAGCATTGATAAGTTTCCACCCTCTTTCCTACATACACACATCTCTCCTGCATACACACAACTCTACTACTATCACACACGCAATTTTCCGAAATACACACACAACTCTCCTCCATACACAAACACAGTTCTAACACATATAGCTTTTCTACAGCTTTGAAGTATGCACTCACACCTCTGTTAAATACACGCACTGTTTTGCTACATACTTGTACACAGCTTTCTTACATACACCAACAGCTCTCTTATATACTCATGCAGCTCCACACACACAAACACTTATATATATATATATATATATATATATGTACACTCATCCATCGTATACATTACCACATCTTGAAATTCCTTCCAGGAATGTGACTGATCATATGACCTGAAAGGTTCAATGGCTAATCAACAACTTTGTTTGATTGGGACCCTATCCATGCCACCTCACATATCAGGAGTGTCGTTCTTCTTTTCATAAAGAGGTCCAAGGGCTAGTCTTGCAGAAGTTTTTTCAGCTACACAGGATGCGCAACATCCGTGCAAGTCCTGGTGACTTTCTCCCCTGCACTGCACCGATCAGATAGATCAGTGTGGGGCAGGAGAAAGGAGAACAGTTCTTTCAGTGATCATGAAGGATGCTGTCAGTGTTTTCCTCCATCAGAATAAGCAGCCTCTAGACTGTAAGAAACACACACATTTTAACATCATTTTGATTGTCTAAAATTTACTGCAGCTAAAAATTACATTTGGTTTACAATGCATTTTGCCAGATATGTTGTCACTTGTCAAAGCTAAGAATTTTACATGCTGGGTTTTTTTATGGCACATTTAGCACTGATAAGTTGTCACACTCTTGCTTAATATGTTAACATTCTGTCTGTAAACTGTATATGCATAGCTACCTTTTTGAAGCAATATTGAGATTTACTTAAGAACGTGGGGCCCAATAAATACCATCAATGGTGCCCAGTCCAAGAGATGGTGGATCCTATAGGTAAACACCACCTCATCATGCACTAAAACTTACTAAAAAAAAAAAAGATGTGAAGTTCACACATATAGAAAATGGACATTTTGTGAATACATATTACACGTATTGTAAAATAGATAGAGCTCATATGTAGAGTTTGTTTGATAAACTTTCCTACTACTTTGTCTAAATTAGAAGCAAATTGGTTGAACATTACTTCTACCTAAAATGGCAGAAAACGCACCTATCTTGGTGATGGACAGGACAGCTAGAGGGGATATGGAGGAGGCTGTTATTTTTTTTTTAATAGGTGTACTTTCACCAATTTGCTGATAATTCATTGAAAGTAGATGATCGGTACAATTGCTGCCAATGCATTTTTTAAAGCTGTATTGTCATGAGTCAAATTTGATCATGTTAGGTTCTTGCATAGGTCCTATAGCATTGATAAGTTTCCACCCTCTTTCCTACATACACACATCTCTCCTGCATACACACAACTCTACTACTATCACACACGCAATTTTCCGAAATACACACACAACTCTCCTCCATACACAAACACAGTTCTAACACATATAGCTTTTCTACAGCTTTGAAGTATGCACTCACACCTCTGTTAAATACACGCACTGTTTTGCTACATACTTGTACACAGCTTTCTTACATACACCAACAGCTCTCTTATATACTCATGCAGCTCCACACACACAAACACTTATATATATATATATATATATATATATATATATGTACACTCATCCATCGTATACATTACCACATCTTGAAATTCCTTCCAGGAATGTGACTGATCACATGACCTGAAAGGTTCAATGGCTAATCAACAACTTTGTTTGATTGGGACCCTATCCATGCCACCTCACATATCAGGAGTGTCGTTCTTCTTTTCATAAAGAGGTCCAAGGGCTAGTCTTGCAGAAGTTTTTTCAGCTACACAGGATGCGCAACATCCGTGCAAGTCCTGGTGACTTTCTCCCCTGCACTGCACCGATCAGATAGATCAGTGTGGGGCAGGAGAAAGGAGAACAGTTCTTTCAGTGATCATGAAGGATGCTGTCAGTGTTTTCCTCCATCAGAATAAGCAGCCTCTAGACTGTAAGAAACACACACATTTTAACATCATTTTGATTGTCTAAAATTTACTGCAGCTAAAAATTACATTTGGTTTACAATGCATTTTGCCAGATATGTTGTCACTTGTCAAAGCTAAGAATTTTACATGCTGGGTTTTTTTATGGCACATTTAGCACTGATAAGTTGTCACACTCTTGCTTAATATGTTAACATTCTGTCTGTAAACTGTATATGCATAGCTACCTTTTTGAAGCAATATTGAGATTTACTTAAGAACGTGGGGCCCAATAAATACCATCAATGGTGCCCAGTCCAAGAGATGGTGGATCCTATAGGTAAACACCACCTCATCATGCACTAAAACTTACTAAAAAAAAAAAAGATGTGAAGTTCACACATATAGAAAATGGACATTTTGTGAATACATATTACACGTATTGTAAAATAGATAGAGCTCATATGTAGAGTTTGTTTGATAAACTTTCCTACTACTTTGTCTAAATTAGAAGCAAATTGGTTGAACATTACTTCTACCTAAAATGGCAGAAAACGCACCTATCTTGGTGATGGACAGGACAGCTAGAGGGGATATGGAGGAGGCTGTTATTTTTTTTTTAATAGGTGTACTTTCACCAATTTGCTGATAATTCATTGAAAGTAGATGATCGGTACAATTGCTGCCAATGCATTTTTTAAAGCTGTATTGTCATGAGTCAAATTTGATCATGTTAGGTTCTTGCATAGGTCCTATAGCATTGATAAGTTTCCACCCTCTTTCCTACATACACACATCTCTCCTGCATACACACAACTCTACTACTATCACACACGCAATTTTCCGAAATACACACACAACTCTCCTCCATACACAAACACAGTTCTAACACATATAGCTTTTCTACAGCTTTGAAGTATGCACTCACACCTCTGTTAAATACACGCACTGTTTTGCTACATACTTGTACACAGCTTTCTTACATACACCAACAGCTCTCTTATATACTCATGCAGCTCCACACACACAAACACTTATATATATATATATATATATATATATATATGTACACTCATCCATCGTATACATTACCACATCTTGAAATTCCTTCCAGGAATGTGACTGATCATATGACCTGAAAGGTTCAATGGCTAATCAACAACTTTGTTTGATTGGGACCCTATCCATGCCACCTCACATATCAGGAGTGTCGTTCTTCTTTTCATAAAGAGGTCCAAGGGCTAGTCTTGCAGAAGTTTTTTCAGCTACACAGGATGCGCAACATCCGTGCAAGTCCTGGTGACTTTCTCCCCTGCACTGCACCGATCAGATAGATCAGTGTGGGGCAGGAGAAAGGAGAACAGTTCTTTCAGTGATCATGAAGGATGCTGTCAGTGTTTTCCTCCATCAGAATAAGCAGCCTCTAGACTGTAAGAAACACACACATTTTAACATCATTTTGATTGTCTAAAATTTACTGCAGCTAAAAATTACATTTGGTTTACAATGCATTTTGCCAGATATGTTGTCACTTGTCAAAGCTAAGAATTTTACATGCTGGGTTTTTTTATGGCACATTTAGCACTGATAAGTTGTCACACTCTTGCTTAATATGTTAACATTCTGTCTGTAAACTGTATATGCATAGCTACCTTTTTGAAGCAATATTGAGATTTACTTAAGAACGTGGGGCCCAATAAATACCATCAATGGTGCCCAGTCCAAGAGATGGTGGATCCTATAGGTAAACACCACCTCATCATGCACTAAAACTTACTAAAAAAAAAAAAGATGTGAAGTTCACACATATAGAAAATGGACATTTTGTGAATACATATTACACGTATTGTAAAATAGATAGAGCTCATATGTAGAGTTTGTTTGATAAACTTTCCTACTACTTTGTCTAAATTAGAAGCAAATTGGTTGAACATTACTTCTACCTAAAATGGCAGAAAACGCACCTATCTTGGTGATGGACAGGACAGCTAGAGGGGATATGGAGGAGGCTGTTATTTTTTTTTTAATAGGTGTACTTTCACCAATTTGCTGATAATTCATTGAAAGTAGATGATCGGTACAATTGCTGCCAATGCATTTTTTAAAGCTGTATTGTCATGAGTCAAATTTGATCATGTTAGGTTCTTGCATAGGTCCTATAGCATTGATAAGTTTCCACCCTCTTTCCTACATACACACATCTCTCCTGCATACACACAACTCTACTACTATCACACACGCAATTTTCCGAAATACACACACAACTCTCCTCCATACACAAACACAGTTCTAACACATATAGCTTTTCTACAGCTTTGAAGTATGCACTCACACCTCTGTTAAATACACGCACTGTTTTGCTACATACTTGTACACAGCTTTCTTACATACACCAACAGCTCTCTTATATACTCATGCAGCTCCACACACACAAACACTTATATATATATATATATATATATATATATATGTACACTCATCCATCGTATACATTACCACATCTTGAAATTCCTTCCAGGAATGTGACTGATCACATGACCTGAAAGGTTCAATGGCTAATCAACAACTTTGTTTGATTGGGACCCTATCCATGCCACCTCACATATCAGGAGTGTCGTTCTTCTTTTCATAAAGAAGTCCAAGGGCTAGTCTTGCAGAAGTTTTTTCAGCTACACAGGATGCGCAACATCCGTGCAAGTCCTGGTGACTTTCTCCCCTGCACTGCACCGATCAGATAGATCAGTGTGGGGCAGGAGAAAGGAGAACAGTTCTTTCAGTGATCATGAAGGATGCTGTCAGTGTTTTCCTCCATCAGAATAAGCAGCCTCTAGACTGTAAGAAACACACACATTTTAACATCATTTTGATTGTCTAAAATTTACTGCAGCTAAAAATTACATTTGGTTTACAATGCATTTTGCCAGATATGTTGTCACTTGTCAAAGCTAAGAATTTTACATGCTGGGTTTTTTTATGGCACATTTAGCACTGATAAGTTGTCACACTCTTGCTTAATATGTTAACATTCTGTCTGTAAACTGTATATGCATAGCTACCTTTTTGAAGCAATATTGAGATTTACTTAAGAACGTGGGGCCCAATAAATACCATCAATGGTGCCCAGTCCAAGAGATGGTGGATCCTATAGGTAAACACCACCTCATCATGCACTAAAACTTACTAAAAAAAAAAAAGATGTGAAGTTCACACATATAGAAAATGGACATTTTGTGAATACATATTACACGTATTGTAAAATAGATAGAGCTCATATGTAGAGTTTGTTTGATAAACTTTCCTACTACTTTGTCTAAATTAGAAGCAAATTGGTTGAACATTACTTCTACCTAAAATGGCAGAAAACGCACCTATCTTGGTGATGGACAGGACAGCTAGAGGGGATATGGAGGAGGCTGTTATTTTTTTTTTAATAGGTGTACTTTCACCAATTTGCTGATAATTCATTGAAAGTAGATGATCGGTACAATTGCTGCCAATGCATTTTTTAAAGCTGTATTGTCATGAGTCAAATTTGATCATGTTAGGTTCTTGCATAGGTCCTATAGCATTGATAAGTTTCCACCCTCTTTCCTACATACACACATCTCTCCTGCATACACACAACTCTACTACTATCACACACGCAATTTTCCGAAATACTCACACAACTCTCCTCCATACACAAACACAGTTCTAACACATATAGCTTTTCTACAGCTTTGAAGTATGCACTCACACCTCTGTTAAATACACACACTGTTTTGCTACATACTTGTACACAGCTTTCTTACATACACCAACAGCTCTCTTATATACTCATGCAGCTCCACACACACAAACACTTATATATATATATATATATATATATATATATGTACACTCATCCATCGTATACATTACCACATCTTGAAATTCCTTCCAGGAATGTGACTGATCATATGACCTGAAAGGTTCAATGGCTAATCAACAACTTTGTTTGATTGGGACCCTATCCATGCCACCTCACATATCAGGAGTGTCGTTCTTCTTTTCATAAAGAGGTCCAAGGGCTAGTCTTGCAGAAGTTTTTTCAGCTACACAGGATGCGCAACATCCGTGCAAGTCCTGGTGACTTTCTCCCCTGCACTGCACCGATCAGATAGATCAGTGTGGGGCAGGAGAAAGGAGAACAGTTCTTTCAGTGATCATGAAGGATGCTGTCAGTGTTTTCCTCCATCAGAATAAGCAGCCTCTAGACTGTAAGAAACACACATTTTAACATCATTTTGATTGTCTAAAATTTACTGCAGCTAAAAATTACATTTGGTTTACAATGCATTTTGCCAGATATGTTGTCACTTGTCAAAGCTAAGAATTTTACATGCTGGGTTTTTTTATGGCACATTTAGCACTGATAAGTTGTCACACTCTTGCTTAATATGTTAACATTCTGTCTGTAAACTGTATATGCATAGCTACCTTTTTGAAGCAATATTGAGATTTACTTAAGAACGTGGGGCCCAATAAATACCATCAATGGTGCCCAGTCCAAGAGATGGTGGATCCTATAGGTAAACACCACCTCATCATGCACTAAAACTTACTAAAAAAAAAAAAGATGTGAAGTTCACACATATAGAAAATGGACATTTTGTGAATACATATTACACGTATTGTAAAATAGATAGAGCTCATATGTAGAGTTTGTTTGATAAACTTTCCTACTACTTTGTCTAAATTAGAAGCAAATTGGTTGAACATTACTTCTACCTAAAATGGCAGAAAACGCACCTATCTTGGTGATGGACAGGACAGCTAGAGGGGATATGGAGGAGGCTGTTATTTTTTTTTTAATAGGTGTACTTTCACCAATTTGCTGATAATTCATTGAAAGTAGATGATCGGTACAATTGCTGCCAATGCATTTTTTAAAGCTGTATTGTCATGAGTCAAATTTGATCATGTTAGGTTCTTGCATAGGTCCTATAGCATTGATAAGTTTCCACCCTCTTTCCTACATACACACATCTCTCCTGCATACACACAACTCTACTACTATCACACACGCAATTTTCCGAAATACACACACAACTCTCCTCCATACACAAACACAGTTCTAACACATATAGCTTTTCTACAGCTTTGAAGTATGCACTCACACCTCTGTTAAATACACGCACTGTTTTGCTACATACTTGTACACAGCTTTCTTACATACACCAACAGCTCTCTTATATACTCATGCAGCTCCACACACACAAACACTTATATATATATATATATATATATATATATATATATATGTACACTCATCCATCGTATACATTACCACATCTTGAAATTCCTTCCAGGAATGTGACTGATCACATGACCTGAAAGGTTCAATGGCTAATCAACAACTTTGTTTGATTGGGACCCTATCCATGCCACCTCACATATCAGGAGTGTCGTTCTTCTTTTCATAAAGAGGTCCAAGGGCTAGTCTTGCAGAAGTTTTTTCAGCTACACAGGATGCGCAACATCCGTGCAAGTCCTGGTGACTTTCTCCCCTGCACTGCACCGATCAGATAGATCAGTGTGGGGCAGGAGAAAGGAGAACAGTTCTTTCAGTGATCATGAAGGATGCTGTCAGTGTTTTCCTCCATCAGAATAAGCAGCCTCTAGACTGTAAGAAACACACACATTTTAACATCATTTTGATTGTCTAAAATTTACTGCAGCTAAAAATTACATTTGGTTTACAATGCATTTTGCCAGATATGTTGTCACTTGTCAAAGCTAAGAATTTTACATGCTGGGTTTTTTTATGGCACATTTAGCACTGATAAGTTGTCACACTCTTGCTTAATATGTTAACATTCTGTCTGTAAACTGTATATGCATAGCTACCTTTTTGAAGCAATATTGAGATTTACTTAAGAACGTGGGGCCCAATAAATACCATCAATGGTGCCCAGTCCAAGAGATGGTGGATCCTATAGGTAAACACCACCTCATCATGCACTAAAACTTACTAAAAAAAAAAAAGATGTGAAGTTCACACATATAGAAAATGGACATTTTGTGAATACATATTACACGTATTGTAAAATAGATAGAGCTCATATGTAGAGTTTGTTTGATAAACTTTCCTACTACTTTGTCTAAATTAGAAGCAAATTGGTTGAACATTACTTCTACCTAAAATGGCAGAAAACGCACCTATCTTGGTGATGGACAGGACAGCTAGAGGGGATATGGAGGAGGCTGTTATTTTTTTTTTAATAGGTGTACTTTCACCAATTTGCTGATAATTCATTGAAAGTAGATGATCGGTACAATTGCTGCCAATGCATTTTTTAAAGCTGTATTGTCATGAGTCAAATTTGATCATGTTAGGTTCTTGCATAGGTCCTATAGCATTGATAAGTTTCCACCCTCTTTCCTACATACACACATCTCTCCTGCATACACACAACTCTACTACTATCACACACGCAATTTTCCGAAATACTCACACAACTCTCCTCCATACACAAACACAGTTCTAACACATATAGCTTTTCTACAGCTTTGAAGTATGCACTCACACCTCTGTTAAATACACACACTGTTTTGCTACATACTTGTACACAGCTTTCTTACATACACCAACAGCTCTCTTATATACTCATGCAGCTCCACACACACAAACACTTATATATATATATATATATATATATATATATGTACACTCATCCATCGTATACATTACCACATCTTGAAATTCCTTCCAGGAATGTGACTGATCATATGACCTGAAAGGTTCAATGGCTAATCAACAACTTTGTTTGATTGGGACCCTATCCATGCCACCTCACATATCAGGAGTGTCGTTCTTCTTTTCATAAAGAGGTCCAAGGGCTAGTCTTGCAGAAGTTTTTTCAGCTACACAGGATGCGCAACATCCGTGCAAGTCCTGGTGACTTTCTCCCCTGCACTGCACCGATCAGATAGATCAGTGTGGGGCAGGAGAAAGGAGAACAGTTCTTTCAGTGATCATGAAGGATGCTGTCAGTGTTTTCCTCCATCAGAATAAGCAGCCTCTAGACTGTAAGAAACACACACATTTTAACATCATTTTGATTGTCTAAAATTTACTGCAGCTAAAAATTACATTTGGTTTACAATGCATTTTGCCAGATATGTTGTCACTTGTCAAAGCTAAGAATTTTACATGCTGGGTTTTTTTATGGCACATTTAGCACTGATAAGTTGTCACACTCTTGCTTAATATGTTAACATTCTGTCTGTAAACTGTATATGCATAGCTACCTTTTTGAAGCAATATTGAGATTTACTTAAGAACGTGGGGCCCAATAAATACCATCAATGGTGCCCAGTCCAAGAGATGGTGGATCCTATAGGTAAACACCACCTCATCATGCACTAAAACTTACTAAAAAAAAAAAAGATGTGAAGTTCACACATATAGAAAATGGACATTTTGTGAATACATATTACACGTATTGTAAAATAGATAGAGCTCATATGTAGAGTTTGTTTGATAAACTTTCCTACTACTTTGTCTAAATTAGAAGCAAATTGGTTGAACATTACTTCTACCTAAAATGGCAGAAAACGCACCTATCTTGGTGATGGACAGGACAGCTAGAGGGGATATGGAGGAGGCTGTTATTTTTTTTTTAATAGGTGTACTTTCACCAATTTGCTGATAATTCATTGAAAGTAGATGATCGGTACAATTGCTGCCAATGCATTTTTTAAAGCTGTATTGTCATGAGTCAAATTTGATCATGTTAGGTTCTTGCATAGGTCCTATAGCATTGATAAGTTTCCACCCTCTTTCCTACATACACACATCTCTCCTGCATACACACAACTCTACTACTATCACACACGCAATTTTCCGAAATACTCACACAACTCTCCTCCATACACAAACACAGTTCTAACACATATAGCTTTTCTACAGCTTTGAAGTATGCACTCACACCTCTGTTAAATACACGCACTGTTTTGCTACATACTTGTACACAGCTTTCTTACATACACCAACAGCTCTCTTATATACTCATGCAGCTCCACACACACAAACACTTATATATATATATATATATATATATATATATATATATGTACACTCATCCATCGTATACATTACCACATCTTGAAATTCCTTCCAGGAATGTGACTGATCACATGACCTGAAAGGTTCAATGGCTAATCAACAACTTTGTTTGATTGGGACCCTATCCATGCCACCTCACATATCAGGAGTGTCGTTCTTCTTTTCATAAAGAGGTCCAAGGGCTAGTCTTGCAGAAGTTTTTTCAGCTACACAGGATGCGCAACATCCGTGCAAGTCCTGGTGACTTTCTCCCCTGCACTGCACCGATCAGATAGATCAGTGTGGGGCAGGAGAAAGGAGAACAGTTCTTTCAGTGATCATGAAGGATGCTGTCAGTGTTTTCCTCCATCAGAATAAGCAGCCTCTAGACTGTAAGAAACA
The DNA here is from genome assembly GCF_046119375.1 of Phyllobates terribilis. Taxonomy (NCBI): domain Eukaryota; kingdom Metazoa; phylum Chordata; class Amphibia; order Anura; family Dendrobatidae; genus Phyllobates; species Phyllobates terribilis. Next base: position 475,495 of record NW_027363631.1, read on the forward strand.
CACACATTTTAACATCATTTTGATTGTCTAAAATTTACTGCAGCTAAAAATTACATTTGGTTTACAATGCATTTTGCCAGATATGTTGTCACTTGTCAAAGCTAAGAATTTTACATGCTGGGTTTTTTTATGGCACATTTAGCACTGATAAGTTGTCACACTCTTGCTTAATATGTTAACATTCTGTCTGTAAACTGTATATGCATAGCTACCTTTTTGAAGCAATATTGAGATTTACTTAAGAACGTGGGGCCCAATAAATACCATCAATGGTGCCCAGTCCAAGAGATGGTGGATCCTATAGGTAAACACCACCTCATCATGCACTAAAACTTACTAAAAAAAAAAAAGATGTGAAGTTCACACATATAGAAAATGGACATTTTGTGAATACATATTACACGTATTGTAAAATAGATAGAGCTCATATGTAGAGTTTGTTTGATAAACTTTCCTACTACTTTGTCTAAATTAGAAGCAAATTGGTTGAACATTACTTCTACCTAAAATGGCAGAAAACGCACCTATCTTGGTGATGGACAGGACAGCTAGAGGGGATATGGAGGAGGCTGTTATTTTTTTTTTAATAGGTGTACTTTCACCAATTTGCTGATAATTCATTGAAAGTAGATGATCGGTACAATTGCTGCCAATGCATTTTTTAAAGCTGTATTGTCATGAGTCAAATTTGATCATGTTAGGTTCTTGCATAGGTCCTATAGCATTGATAAGTTTCCACCCTCTTTCCTACATACACACATCTCTCCTGCATACACACAACTCTACTACTATCACACACGCAATTTTCCGAAATACACACACAACTCTCCTCCATACACAAACACAGTTCTAACACATATAGCTTTTCTACAGCTTTGAAGTATGCACTCACACCTCTGTTAAATACACGCACTGTTTTGCTACATACTTGTACACAGCTTTCTTACATACACCAACAGCTCTCTTATATACTCATGCAGCTCCACACACACAAACACTTATATATATATATATATATATATATATATATGTACACTCATCCATCGTATACATTACCACATCTTGAAATTCCTTCCAGGAATGTGACTGATCACATGACCTGAAAGGTTCAATGGCTAATCAACAACTTTGTTTGATTGGGACCCTATCCATGCCACCTCACATATCAGGAGTGTCGTTCTTCTTTTCATAAAGAGGTCCAAGGGCTAGTCTTGCAGAAGTTTTTTCAGCTACACAGGATGCGCAACATCCGTGCAAGTCCTGGTGACTTTCTCCCCTGCACTGCACCGATCAGATAGATCAGTGTGGGGCAGGAGAAAGGAGAACAGTTCTTTCAGTGATCATGAAGGATGCTGTCAGTGTTTTCCTCCATCAGAATAAGCAGCCTCTAGACTGTAAGAAACACACACATTTTAACATCATTTTGATTGTCTAAAATTTACTGCAGCTAAAAATTACATTTGGTTTACAATGCATTTTGCCAGATATGTTGTCACTTGTCAAAGCTAAGAATTTTACATGCTGGGTTTTTTTATGGCACATTTAGCACTGATAAGTTGTCACACTCTTGCTTAATATGTTAACATTCTGTCTGTAAACTGTATATGCATAGCTACCTTTTTGAAGCAATATTGAGATTTACTTAAGAACGTGGGGCCCAATAAATACCATCAATGGTGCCCAGTCCAAGAGATGGTGGATCCTATAGGTAAACACCACCTCATCATGCACTAAAACTTACTAAAAAAAAAAAAGATGTGAAGTTCACACATATAGAAAATGGACATTTTGTGAATACATATTACACGTATTGTAAAATAGATAGAGCTCATATGTAGAGTTTGTTTGATAAACTTTCCTACTACTTTGTCTAAATTAGAAGCAAATTGGTTGAACATTACTTCTACCTAAAATGGCAGAAAACGCACCTATCTTGGTGATGGACAGGACAGCTAGAGGGGATATGGAGGAGGCTGTTATTTTTTTTTTAATAGGTGTACTTTCACCAATTTGCTGATAATTCATTGAAAGTAGATGATCGGTACAATTGCTGCCAATGCATTTTTTAAAGCTGTATTGTCATGAGTCAAATTTGATCATGTTAGGTTCTTGCATAGGTCCTATAGCATTGATAAGTTTCCACCCTCTTTCCTACATACACACATCTCTCCTGCATACACACAACTCTACTACTATCACACACGCAATTTTCCGAAATACACACACAACTCTCCTCCATACACAAACACAGTTCTAACACATATAGCTTTTCTACAGCTTTGAAGTATGCACTCACACCTCTGTTAAATACACGCACTGTTTTGCTACATACTTGTACACAGCTTTCTTACATACACCAACAGCTCTCTTATATACTCATGCAGCTCCACACACACAAACACTTATATATATATATATATATATATATATATATGTACACTCATCCATCGTATACATTACCACATCTTGAAATTCCTTCCAGGAATGTGACTGATCACATGACCTGAAAGGTTCAATGGCTAATCAACAACTTTGTTTGATTGGGACCCTATCCATGCCACCTCACATATCAGGAGTGTCGTTCTTCTTTTCATAAAGAGGTCCAAGGGCTAGTCTTGCAGAAGTTTTTTCAGCTACACAGGATGCGCAACATCCGTGCAAGTCCTGGTGACTTTCTCCCCTGCACTGCACCGATCAGATAGATCAGTGTGGGGCAGGAGGAGAAAGGAGAACAGTTCTTTCAGTGATCATGAAGGATGCTGTCAGTGTTTTCCTCCATCAGAATAAGCAGCCTCTAGACTGTAAGAAACACACACATTTTAACATCATTTTGATTGTCTAAAATTTACTGCAGCTAAAAATTACATTTGGTTTACAATGCATTTTGCCAGATATGTTGTCACTTGTCAAAGCTAAGAATTTTACATGCTGGGTTTTTTTATGGCACATTTAGCACTGATAAGTTGTCACACTCTTGCTTAATATGTTAACATTCTGTCTGTAAACTGTATATGCATAGCTACCTTTTTGAAGCAATATTGAGATTTACTTAAGAACGTGGGGCCCAATAAATACCATCAATGGTGCCCAGTCCAAGAGATGGTGGATCCTATAGGTAAACACCACCTCATCATGCACTAAAACTTACTAAAAAAAAAAAAGATGTGAAGTTCACACATATAGAAAATGGACATTTTGTGAATACATATTACACGTATTGTAAAATAGATAGAGCTCATATGTAGAGTTTGTTTGATAAACTTTCCTACTACTTTGTCTAAATTAGAAGCAAATTGGTTGAACATTACTTCTACCTAAAATGGCAGAAAACGCACCTATCTTGGTGATGGACAGGACAGCTAGAGGGGATATGGAGGAGGCTGTTATTTTTTTTTTAATAGGTGTACTTTCACCAATTTGCTGATAATTCATTGAAAGTAGATGATCGGTACAATTGCTGCCAATGCATTTTTTAAAGCTGTATTGTCATGAGTCAAATTTGATCATGTTAGGTTCTTGCATAGGTCCTATAGCATTGATAAGTTTCCACCCTCTTTCCTACATACACACATCTCTCCTGCATACACACAACTCTACTACTATCACACACGCAATTTTCCGAAATACTCACACAACTCTCCTCCATACACAAACACAGTTCTAACACATATAGCTTTTCTACAGCTTTGAAGTATGCACTCACACCTCTGTTAAATACACGCACTGTTTTGCTACATACTTGTACACAGCTTTCTTACATACACCAACAGCTCTCTTATATACTCATGCAGCTCCACACACACAAACACTTATATATATATATATATATATATATATATATGTACACTCATCCATCGTATACATTACCACATCTTGAAATTCCTTCCAGGAATGTGACTGATCACATGACCTGAAAGGTTCAATGGCTAATCAACAACTTTGTTTGATTGGGACCCTATCCATGCCACCTCACATATCAGGAGTGTCGTTCTTCTTTTCATAAAGAGGTCCAAGGGCTAGTCTTGCAGAAGTTTTTTCAGCTACACAGGATGCGCAACATCCGTGCAAGTCCTGGTGACTTTCTCCCCTGCACTGCACCGATCAGATAGATCAGTGTGGGGCAGGAGAAAGGAGAACAGTTCTTTCAGTGATCATGAAGGATGCTGTCAGTGTTTTCCTCCATCAGAATAAGCAGCCTCTAGACTGTAAGAAACACACACATTTTAACATCATTTTGATTGTCTAAAATTTACTGCAGCTAAAAATTACATTTGGTTTACAATGCATTTTGCCAGATATGTTGTCACTTGTCAAAGCTAAGAATTTTACATGCTGGGTTTTTTTATGGCACATTTAGCACTGATAAGTTGTCACACTCTTGCTTAATATGTTAACATTCTGTCTGTAAACTGTATATGCATAGCTACCTTTTTGAAGCAATATTGAGATTTACTTAAGAACGTGGGGCCCAATAAATACCATCAATGGTGCCCAGTCCAAGAGATGGTGGATCCTATAGGTAAACACCACCTCATCATGCACTAAAACTTACTAAAAAAAAAAAAGATGTGAAGTTCACACATATAGAAAATGGACATTTTGTGAATACATATTACACGTATTGTAAAATAGATAGAGCTCATATGTAGAGTTTGTTTGATAAACTTTCCTACTACTTTGTCTAAATTAGAAGCAAATTGGTTGAACATTACTTCTACCTAAAATGGCAGAAAACGCACCTATCTTGGTGATGGACAGGACAGCTAGAGGGGATATGGAGGAGGCTGTTATTTTTTTTTTAATAGGTGTACTTTCACCAATTTGCTGATAATTCATTGAAAGTAGATGATCGGTACAATTGCTGCCATTGCATTTTTTAAAGCTGTATTGTCATGAGTCAAATTTGATCATGTTAGGTTCTTGCATAGGTCCTATAGCATTGATAAGTTTCCACCCTCTTTCCTACATACGCACATCTCTCCTGCATACACACAACTCTACTACTATCACACACGCAATTTTCCGAAATACACACACAACTCTCCTCCATACACAAACACAGTTCTAACACATATAGCTTTTCTACAGCTTTGAAGTATGCACTCACACCTCTGTTAAATACACGCACTGTTTTGCTACATACTTGTACACAGCTTTCTTACATACACCAACAGCTCTCTTATATACTCATGCAGCTCCACACACACAAACACTTATATATATATATAGATATATATATATATATGTACACTCATCCATCGTATACATTACCACATCTTGAAATTCCTTCCAGGAATGTGACTGATCACATGACCTGAAAGGTTCAATGGCTAATCAACAACTTTGTTTGATTGGGACCCTATCCATGCCACCTCACATATCAGGAGTGTCGTTCTTCTTTTCATAAAGAGGTCCAAGGGCTAGTCTTGCAGAAGTTTTTTCAGCTACACAGGATGCGCAACATCCGTGCAAGTCCTGGTGACTTTCTCCCCTGCACTGCACCGATCAGATAGATCAGTGTGGGGCAGGAGAAAGGAGAACAGTTCTTTCAGTGATCATGAAGGATGCTGTCAGTGTTTTCCTCCATCAGAATAAGCAGCCTCTAGACTGTAAGAAACACACACATTTTAACATCATTTTGATTGTCTAAAATTTACTGCAGCTAAAAATTACATTTGGTTTACAATGCATTTTGCCAGATATGTTGTCACTTGTCAAAGCTAAGAATTTTACATGCTGGGTTTTTTTATGGCACATTTAGCACTGATAAGTTGTCACACTCTTGCTTAATATGTTAACATTCTGTCTGTAAACTGTATATGCATAGCTACCTTTTTGAAGCAATATTGAGATTTACTTAAGAACGTGGGGCCCAATAAATACCATCAATGGTGCCCAGTCCAAGAGATGGTGGATCCTATAGGTAAACACCACCTCATCATGCACTAAAACTTACTAAAAAAAAAAAAGATGTGAAGTTCACACATATAGAAAATGGACATTTTGTGAATACATATTACACGTATTGTAAAATAGATAGAGCTCATATGTAGAGTTTGTTTGATAAACTTTCCTACTACTTTGTCTAAATTAGAAGCAAATTGGTTGAACATTACTTCTACCTAAAATGGCAGAAAACGCACCTATCTTGGTGATGGACAGGACAGCTAGAGGGGATATGGAGGAGGCTGTTATTTTTTTTTTAATAGGTGTACTTTCACCAATTTGCTGATAATTCATTGAAAGTAGATGATCGGTACAATTGCTGCCAATGCATTTTTTAAAGCTGTATTGTCATGAGTCAAATTTGATCATGTTAGGTTCTTGCATAGGTCCTATAGCATTGATAAGTTTCCACCCTCTTTCCTACATACACACATCTCTCCTGCATACACACAACTCTACTACTATCACACACGCAATTTTCCGAAATACACACACAACTCTCCTCCATACACAAACACAGTTCTAACACATATAGCTTTTCTACAGCTTTGAAGTATGCACTCACACCTCTGTTAAATACACGCACTGTTTTGCTACATACTTGTACACAGCTTTCTTACATACACCAACAGCTCTCTTATATACTCATGCAGCTCCACACACACAAACACTTATATATATATATATATATATATATATATATATGTACACTCATCCATCGTATACATTACCACATCTTGAAATTCCTTCCAGGAATGTGACTGATCACATGACCTGAAAGGTTCAATGGCTAATCAACAACTTTGTTTGATTGGGACCCTATCCATGCCACCTCACATATCAGGAGTGTCGTTCTTCTTTTCATAAAGAGGTCCAAGGGCTAGTCTTGCAGAAGTTTTTTCAGCTACACAGGATGCGCAACATCCGTGCAAGTCCTGGTGACTTTCTCCCCTGCACTGCACCGATCAGATAGATCAGTGTGGGGCAGGAGAAAGGAGAACAGTTCTTTCAGTGATCATGAAGGATGCTGTCAGTGTTTTCCTCCATCAGAATAAGCAGCCTCTAGACTGTAAGAAACACACACATTTTAACATCATTTTGATTGTCTAAAATTTACTGCAGCTAAAAATTACATTTGGTTTACAATGCATTTTGCCAGATATGTTGTCACTTGTCAAAGCTAAGAATTTTACATGCTGGGTTTTTTTATGGCACATTTAGCACTGATAAGTTGTCACACTCTTGCTTAATATGTTAACATTCTGTCTGTAAACTGTATATGCATAGCTACCTTTTTGAAGCAATATTGAGATTTACTTAAGAACGTGGGGCCCAATAAATACCATCAATGGTGCCCAGTCCAAGAGATGGTGGATCCTATAGGTAAACACCACCTCATCATGCACTAAAACTTACTAAAAAAAAAAAAGATGTGAAGTTCACACATATAGAAAATGGACATTTTGTGAATACATATTACACGTATTGTAAAATAGATAGAGCTCATATGTAGAGTTTGTTTGATAAACTTTCCTACTACTTTGTCTAAATTAGAAGCAAATTGGTTGAACATTACTTCTACCTAAAATGGCAGAAAACGCACCTATCTTGGTGATGGACAGGACAGCTAGAGGGGATATGGAGGAGGCTGTTATTTTTTTTTTAATAGGTGTACTTTCACCAATTTGCTGATAATTCATTGAAAGTAGATGATCGGTACAATTGCTGCCAATGCATTTTTTAAAGCTGTATTGTCATGAGTCAAATTTGATCATGTTAGGTTCTTGCATAGGTCCTATAGCATTGATAAGTTTCCACCCTCTTTCCTACATACACACATCTCTCCTGCATACACACAACTCTACTACTATCACACACGCAATTTTCCGAAATACACACACAACTCTCCTCCATACACAAACACAGTTCTAACACATATAGCTTTTCTACAGCTTTGAAGTATGCACTCACACCTCTGTTACATACACGCACTGTTTTGCTACATACTTGTACACAGCTTTCTTACATACACCAACAGCTCTCTTATATACTCATGCAGCTCCACACACACAAACACATATATATATATATATATATATATGTACACTCATCCATCGTATACATTACCACATCTTGAAATTCCTTCCAGGAATGTGACTGATCACATGACCTGAAAGGTTCAATGGCTAATCAACAACTTTGTTTGATTGGGACCCTATCCATGCCACCTCACATATCAGGAGTGTCGTTCTTCTTTTCATAAAGAGGTCCAAGGGCTAGTCTTGCAGAAGTTTTTTCAGCTACACAGGATGCGCAACATCCGTGCAAGTCCTGGTGACTTTCTCCCCTGCACTGCACCGATCAGATAGATCAGTGTGGGGCAGGAGAAAGGAGAACAGTTCTTTCAGTGATCATGAAGGATGCTGTCAGTGTTTTCCTCCATCAGAATAAGCAGCCTCTAGACTGTAAGAAACACACACATTTTAACATCATTTTGATTGTCTAAAATTTACTGCAGCTAAAAATTACATTTGGTTTACAATGCATTTTGCCAGATATGTTGTCACTTGTCAAAGCTAAGAATTTTACATGCTGGGTTTTTTTATGGCACATTTAGCACTGATAAGTTGTCACACTCTTGCTTAATATGTTAACATTCTGTCTGTAAACTGTATATGCATAGCTACCTTTTTGAAGCAATATTGAGATTTACTTAAGAACGTGGGGCCCAATAAATACCATCAATGGTGCCCAGTCCAAGAGATGGTGGATCCTATAGGTAAACACCACCTCATCATGCACTAAAACTTACTAAAAAAAAAAAAGATGTGAAGTTCACACATATAGAAAATGGACATTTTGTGAATACATATTACACGTATTGTAAAATAGATAGAGCTCATATGTAGAGTTTGTTTGATAAACTTTCCTACTACTTTGTCTAAATTAGAAGCAAATTGGTTGAACATTACTTCTACCTAAAATGGCAGAAAACGCACCTATCTTGGTGATGGACAGGACAGCTAGAGGGGATATGGAGGAGGCTGTTATTTTTTTTTTAATAGGTGTACTTTCACCAATTTGCTGATAATTCATTGAAAGTAGATGATCGGTACAATTGCTGCCAATGCATTTTTTAAAGCTGTATTGTCATGAGTCAAATTTGATCATGTTAGGTTCTTGCATAGGTCCTATAGCATTGATAAGTTTCCACCCTCTTTCCTACATACACACATCTCTCCTGCATACACACAACTCTACTACTATCACACACGCAATTTTCCGAAATACACACACAACTCTCCTCCATACACAAACACAGTTCTAACACATATAGCTTTTCTACAGCTTTGAAGTATGCACTCACACCTCTGTTAAATACACGCACTGTTTTGCTACATACTTGTACACAGCTTTCTTACATACACCAACAGCTCTCTTATATACTCATGCAGCTCCACACACACAAACACTTATATATATATATATATATATATATATGTACACTCATCCATCGTATACATTACCACATCTTGAAATTCCTTCCAGGAATGTGACTGATCACATGACCTGAAAGGTTCAATGGCTAATCAACAACTTTGTTTGATTGGGACCCTATCCATGCCACCTCACATATCAGGAGTGTCGTTCTTCTTTTCATAAAGAGGTCCAAGGGCTAGTCTTGCAGAAGTTTTTTCAGCTACACAGGATGCGCAACATCCGTGCAAGTCCTGGTGACTTTCTCCCCTGCACTGCACCGATCAGATAGATCAGTGTGGGGCAGGAGAAAGGAGAACAGTTCTTTCAGTGATCATGAAGGATGCTGTCAGTGTTTTCCTCCATCAGAATAAGCAGCCTCTAGACTGTAAGAAACACACACATTTTAACATCATTTTGATTGTCTAAAATTTACTGCAGCTAAAAATTACATTTGGTTTACAATGCATTTTGCCAGATATGTTGTCACTTGTCAAAGCTAAGAATTTTACATGCTGGGTTTTTTTATGGCACATTTAGCACTGATAAGTTGTCACACTCTTGCTTAATATGTTAACATTCTGTCTGTAAACTGTATATGCATAGCTACCTTTTTGAAGCAATATTGAGATTTACTTAAGAACGTGGGGCCCAATAAATACCATCAATGGTGCCCAGTCCAAGAGATGGTGGATCCTATAGGTAAACACCACCTCATCATGCACTAAAACTTACTAAAAAAAAAAAAGATGTGAAGTTCACACATATAGAAAATGGACATTTTGTGAATACATATTACACGTATTGTAAAATAGATAGAGCTCATATGTAGAGTTTGTTTGATAAACTTTCCTACTACTTTGTCTAAATTAGAAGCAAATTGGTTGAACATTACTTCTACCTAAAATGGCAGAAAACGCACCTATCTTGGTGATGGACAGGACAGCTAGAGGGGATATGGAGGAGGCTGTTATTTTTTTTTTAATAGGTGTACTTTCACCAATTTGCTGATAATTCATTGAAAGTAGATGATCGGTACAATTGCTGCCAATGCATTTTTTAAAGCTGTATTGTCATGAGTCAAATTTGATCATGTTAGGTTCTTGCATAGGTCCTATAGCATTGATAAGTTTCCACCCTCTTTCCTACATACACACATCTCTCCTGCATACACACAACTCTACTACTATCACACACGCAATTTTCCGAAATACTCACACAACTCTCCTCCATACACAAACACAGTTCTAACACATATAGCTTTTCTACAGCTTTGAAGTATGCACTCACACCTCTGTTAAATACACGCACTGTTTTGCTACATACTTGTACACAGCTTTCTTACATACACCAACAGCTCTCTTATATACTCATGCAGCTCCACACACACAAACACTTATATATATATATATATATATATATATGTACACTCATCCATCGTATACATTACCACATCTTGAAATTCCTTCCAGGAATGTGACTGATCACATGACCTGAAAGGTTCAATGGCTAATCAACAACTTTGTTTGATTGGGACCCTATCCATGCCACCTCACATATCAGGAGTGTCGTTCTTCTTTTCATAAAGAGGTCCAAGGGCTAGTCTTGCAGAAGTTTTTTCAGCTACACAGGATGCGCAACATCCGTGCAAGTCCTGGTGACTTTCTCCCCTGCACTGCACCGATCAGATAGATCAGTGTGGGGCAGGAGAAAGGAGAACAGTTCTTTCAGTGATCATGAAGGATGCTGTCAGTGTTTTCCTCCATCAGAATAAGCAGCCTCTAGACTGTAAGAAACACACACATTTTAACATCATTTTGATTGTCTAAAATTTACTGCAGCTAAAAATTACATTTGGTTTACAATGCATTTTGCCAGATATGTTGTCACTTGTCAAAGCTAAGAATTTTACATGCTGGGTTTTTTTATGGCACATTTAGCACTGATAAGTTGTCACACTCTTGCTTAATATGTTAACATTCTGTCTGTAAACTGTATATGCATAGCTACCTTTTTGAAGCAATATTGAGATTTACTTAAGAACGTGGGGCCCAATAAATACCATCAATGGTGCCCAGTCCAAGAGATGGTGGATCCTATAGGTAAACACCACCTCATCATGCACTAAAACTTACTAAAAAAAAAAAAGATGTGAAGTTCACACATATAGAAAATGGACATTTTGTGAATACATATTACACGTATTGTAAAATAGATAGAGCTCATATGTAGAGTTTGTTTGATAAACTTTCCTACTACTTTGTCTAAATTAGAAGCAAATTGGTTGAACATTACTTCTACCTAAAATGGCAGAAAACGCACCTATCTTGGTGATGGACAGGACAGCTAGAGGGGATATGGAGGAGGCTGTTATTTTTTTTTTAATAGGTGTACTTTCACCAATTTGCTGATAATTCATTGAAAGTAGATGATCGGTACAATTGCTGCCAATGCATTTTTTAAAGCTGTATTGTCATGAGTCAAATTTGATCATGTTAGGTTCTTGCATAGGTCCTATAGCATTGATAAGTTTCCACCCTCTTTCCTACATACACACATCTCTCCTGCATACACACAACTCTACTACTATCACACACGCAATTTTCCGAAATACTCACACAACTCTCCTCCATACACAAACACAGTTCTAACACATATAGCTTTTCTACAGCTTTGAAGTATGCACTCACACCTCTGTTAAATACACGCACTGTTTTGCTACATACTTGTACACAGCTTTCTTACATACACCAACAGCTCTCTTATATACTCATGCAGCTCCACACACACAAACACTTATATATATATATATATATATATATATGTACACTCATCCATCGTATACATTACCACATCTTGAAATTCCTTCCAGGAATGTGACTGATCACATGACCTGAAAGGTTCAATGGCTAATCAACAACTTTGTTTGATTGGGACCCTATCCATGCCACCTCACATATCAGGAGTGTCGTTCTTCTTTTCATAAAGAGGTCCAAGGGCTAGTCTTGCAGAAGTTTTTTCAGCTACACAGGATGCGCAACATCCGTGCAAGTCCTGGTGACTTTCTCCCCTGCACTGCACCGATCAGATAGATCAGTGTGGGGCAGGAGAAAGGAGAACAGTTCTTTCAGTGATCATGAAGGATGCTGTCAGTGTTTTCCTCCATCAGAATAAGCAGCCTCTAGACTGTAAGAAACACACACATTTTAACATCATTTTGATTGTCTAAAATTTACTGCAGCTAAAAATTACATTTGGTTTACAATGCATTTTGCCAGATATGTTGTCACTTGTCAAAGCTAAGAATTTTACATGCTGGGTTTTTTTATGGCACATTTAGCACTGATAAGTTGTCACACTCTTGCTTAATATGTTAACATTCTGTCTGTAAACTGTATATGCATAGCTACCTTTTTGAAGCAATATTGAGATTTACTTAAGAACGTGGGGCCCAATAAATACCATCAATGGTGCCCAGTCCAAGAGATGGTGGATCCTATAGGTAAACACCACCTCATCATGCACTAAAACTTACTAAAAAAAAAAAAGATGTGAAGTTCACACATATAGAAAATGGACATTTTGTGAATACATATTACACGTATTGTAAAATAGATAGAGCTCATATGTAGAGTTTGTTTGATAAACTTTCCTACTACTTTGTCTAAATTAGAAGCAAATTGGTTGAACATTACTTCTACCTAAAATGGCAGAAAACGCACCTATCTTGGTGATGGACAGGACAGCTAGAGGGGATATGGAGGAGGCTGTTATTTTTTTTTTAATAGGTGTACTTTCACCAATTTGCTGATAATTCATTGAAAGTAGATGATCGGTACAATTGCTGCCAATGCATTTTTTAAAGCTGTATTGTCATGAGTCAAATTTGATCATGTTAGGTTCTTGCATAGGTCCTATAGCATTGATAAGTTTCCACCCTCTTTCCTACATACACACATCTCTCCTGCATACACACAACTCTACTACTATCACACACGCAATTTTCCGAAATACACACACAACTCTCCTCCATACACAAACACAGTTCTAACACATATAGCTTTTCTACAGCTTTGAAGTATGCACTCACACCTCTGTTACATACACGCACTGTTTTGCTACATACTTGTACACAGCTTTCTTACATACACCAACAGCTCTCTTATATACTCATGCAGCTCCACACACACAAACACATATATATATATATATATATATATATGTACACTCATCCATCGTATACATTACCACATCTTGAAATTCCTTCCAGGAATGTGACTGATCACATGACCTGAAAGGTTCAATGGCTAATCAACAACTTTGTTTGATTGGGACCCTATCCATGCCACCTCACATATCAGGAGTGTCGTTCTTCTTTTCATAAAGAGGTCCAAGGGCTAGTCTTGCAGAAGTTTTTTCAGCTACACAGGATGCGCAACATCCGTGCAAGTCCTGGTGACTTTCTCCCCTGCACTGCACCGATCAGATAGATCAGTGTGGGGCAGGAGAAAGGAGAACAGTTCTTTCAGTGATCATGAAGGATGCTGTCAGTGTTTTCCTCCATCAGAATAAGCAGCCTCTAGACTGTAAGAAACACACACATTTTAACATCATTTTGATTGTCTAAAATTTACTGCAGCTAAAAATTACATTTGGTTTACAATGCATTTTGCCAGATATGTTGTCACTTGTCAAAGCTAAGAATTTTACATGCTGGGTTTTTTTATGGCACATTTAGCACTGATAAGTTGTCACACTCTTGCTTAATATGTTAACATTCTGTCTGTAAACTGTATATGCATAGCTACCTTTTTGAAGCAATATTGAGATTTACTTAAGAACGTGGGGCCCAATAAATACCATCAATGGTGCCCAGTCCAAGAGATGGTGGATCCTATAGGTAAACACCACCTCATCATGCACTAAAACTTACTAAAAAAAAAAAAGATGTGAAGTTCACACATATAGAAAATGGACATTTTGTGAATACATATTACACGTATTGTAAAATAGATAGAGCTCATATGTAGAGTTTGTTTGATAAACTTTCCTACTACTTTGTCTAAATTAGAAGCAAATTGGTTGAACATTACTTCTACCTAAAATGGCAGAAAACGCACCTATCTTGGTGATGGACAGGACAGCTAGAGGGGATATGGAGGAGGCTGTTATTTTTTTTTTAATAGGTGTACTTTCACCAATTTGCTGATAATTCATTGAAAGTAGATGATCGGTACAATTGCTGCCAATGCATTTTTTAAAGCTGTATTGTCATGAGTCAAATTTGATCATGTTAGGTTCTTGCATAGGTCCTATAGCATTGATAAGTTTCCACCCTCTTTCCTACATACACACATCTCTCCTGCATACACACAACTCTACTACTATCACACACGCAATTTTCCGAAATACTCACACAACTCTCCTCCATACACAAACACAGTTCTAACACATATAGCTTTTCTACAGCTTTGAAGTATGCACTCACACCTCTGTTAAATACACGCACTGTTTTGCTACATACTTGTACACAGCTTTCTTACATACACCAACAGCTCTCTTATATACTCATGCAGCTCCACACACACAAACACTTATATATATATATATATATGTACACTCATCCATCGTATACATTACCACATCTTGAAATTCCTTCCAGGAATGTGACTGATCACATGACCTGAAAGGTTCAATGGCTAATCAACAACTTTGTTTGATTGGGACCCTATCCATGCCACCTCACATATCAGGAGTGTCGTTCTTCTTTTCATAAAGAGGTCCAAGGGCTAGTCTTGCAGAAGTTTTTTCAGCTACACAGGATGCGCAACATCCGTGCAAGTCCTGGTGACTTTCTCCCCTGCACTGCACCGATCAGATAGATCAGTGTGGGGCAGGAGAAAGGAGAACAGTTCTTTCAGTGATCATGAAGGATGCTGTCAGTGTTTTCCTCCATCAGAATAAGCAGCCTCTAGACTGTAAGAAACACACACATTTTAACATCATTTTGATTGTCTAAAATTTACTGCAGCTAAAAATTACATTTGGTTTACAATGCATTTTGCCAGATATGTTGTCACTTGTCAAAGCTAAGAATTTTACATGCTGGGTTTTTTTATGGCACATTTAGCACTGATAAGTTGTCACACTCTTGCTTAATATGTTAACATTCTGTCTGTAAACTGTATATGCATAGCTACCTTTTTGAAGCAATATTGAGATTTACTTAAGAACGTGGGGCCCAATAAATACCATCAATGGTGCCCAGTCCAAGAGATGGTGGATCCTATAGGTAAACACCACCTCATCATGCACTAAAACTTACTAAAAAAAAAAAAGATGTGAAGTTCACACATATAGAAAATGGACATTTTGTGAATACATATTACACGTATTGTAAAATAGATAGAGCTCATATGTAGAGTTTGTTTGATAAACTTTCCTACTACTTTGTCTAAATTAGAAGCAAATTGGTTGAACATTACTTCTACCTAAAATGGCAGAAAACGCACCTATCTTGGTGATGGACAGGACAGCTAGAGGGGATATGGAGGAGGCTGTTATTTTTTTTTTAATAGGTGTACTTTCACCAATTTGCTGATAATTCATTGAAAGTAGATGATCGGTACAATTGCTGCCAATGCATTTTTTAAAGCTGTATTGTCATGAGTCAAATTTGATCATGTTAGGTTCTTGCATAGGTCCTATAGCATTGATAAGTTTCCACCCTCTTTCCTACATACACACATCTCTCCTGCATACACACAACTCTACTACTATCACACACGCAATTTTCCGAAATACTCACACAACTCTCCTCCATACACAAACACAGTTCTAACACATATGGCTTTTCTACAGCTTTGAAGTATGCACTCACACCTCTGTTACATACACGCACTGTTTTGCTACATACTTGTACACAGCTTTCTTACATACACCAACAGCTCTCTTATATACTCATGCAGCTCCACACACACAAACACTTATATATATATATATATATATATATATGTACACTCATCCATCGTATACATTACCACATCTTGAAATTCCTTCCAGGAATGTGACTGATCACATGACCTGAAAGGTTCAATGGCTAATCAACAACTTTGTTTGATTGGGACCCTATCCATGCCACCTCACATATCAGGAGTGTCGTTCTTCTTTTCATAAAGAGGTCCAAGGGCTAGTCTTGCAGAAGTTTTTTCAGCTACACAGGATGCGCAACATCCGTGCAAGTCCTGGTGACTTTCTCCCCTGCACTGCACCGATCAGATAGATCAGTGTGGGGCAGGAGAAAGGAGAACAGTTCTTTCAGTGATCATGAAGGATGCTGTCAGTGTTTTCCTCCATCAGAATAAGCAGCCTCTAGACTGTAAGAAACACACACATTTTAACATCATTTTGATTGTCTAAAATTTACTGCAGCTAAAAATTACATTTGGTTTACAATGCATTTTGCCAGATATGTTGTCACTTGTCAAAGCTAAGAATTTTACATGCTGGGTTTTTTTATGGCACATTTAGCACTGATAAGTTGTCACACTCTTGCTTAATATGTTAACATTCTGTCTGTAAACTGTATATGCATAGCTACCTTTTTGAAGCAATATTGAGATTTACTTAAGAACGTGGGGCCCAATAAATACCATCAATGGTGCCCAGTCCAAGAGATGGTGGATCCTATAGGTAAACACCACCTCATCATGCACTAAAACTTACTAAAAAAAAAAAAGATGTGAAGTTCACACATATAGAAAATGGACATTTTGTGAATACATATTACACGTATTGTAAAATAGATAGAGCTCATATGTAGAGTTTGTTTGATAAACTTTCCTACTACTTTGTCTAAATTAGAAGCAAATTGGTTGAACATTACTTCTACCTAAAATGGCAGAAAACGCACCTATCTTGGTGATGGACAGGACAGCTAGAGGGGATATGGAGGAGGCTGTTATTTTTTTTTTAATAGGTGTACTTTCACCAATTTGCTGATAATTCATTGAAAGTAGATGATCGGTACAATTGCTGCCAATGCATTTTTTAAAGCTGTATTGTCATGAGTCAAATTTGATCATGTTAGGTTCTTGCATAGGTCCTATAGCATTGATAAGTTTCCACCCTCTTTCCTACATACACACATCTCTCCTGCATACACACAACTCTACTACTATCACACACGCAATTTTCCGAAATACACACACAACTCTCCTCCATACACAAACACAGTTCTAACACATATAGCTTTTCTACAGCTTTGAAGTATGCACTCACACCTCTGTTACATACACGCACTGTTTTGCTACATACTTGTACACAGCTTTCTTACATACACCAACAGCTCTCTTATATACTCATGCAGCTCCACACACACAAACACATATATATATATATATATATATATGTACACTCATCCATCGTATACATTACCACATCTTGAAATTCCTTCCAGGAATGTGACTGATCACATGACCTGAAAGGTTCAATGGCTAATCAACAACTTTGTTTGATTGGGACCCTATCCATGCCACCTCACATATCAGGAGTGTCGTTCTTCTTTTCATAAAGAGGTCCAAGGGCTAGTCTTGCAGAAGTTTTTTCAGCTACACAGGATGCGCAACATCCGTGCAAGTCCTGGTGACTTTCTCCCCTGCACTGCACCGATCAGATAGATCAGTGTGGGGCAGGAGAAAGGAGAACAGTTCTTTCAGTGATCATGAAGGATGCTGTCAGTGTTTTCCTCCATCAGAATAAGCAGCCTCTAGACTGTAAGAAACACACACATTTTAACATCATTTTGATTGTCTAAAATTTACTGCAGCTAAAAATTACATTTGGTTTACAATGCATTTTGCCAGATATGTTGTCACTTGTCAAAGCTAAGAATTTTACATGCTGGGTTTTTTTATGGCACATTTAGCACTGATAAGTTGTCACACTCTTGCTTAATATGTTAACATTCTGTCTGTAAACTGTATATGCATAGCTACCTTTTTGAAGCAATATTGAGATTTACTTAAGAACGTGGGGCCCAATAAATACCATCAATGGTGCCCAGTCCAAGAGATGGTGGATCCTATAGGTAAACACCACCTCATCATGCACTAAAACTTACTAAAAAAAAAAAAGATGTGAAGTTCACACATATAGAAAATGGACATTTTGTGAATACATATTACACGTATTGTAAAATAGATAGAGCTCATATGTAGAGTTTGTTTGATAAACTTTCCTACTACTTTGTCTAAATTAGAAGCAAATTGGTTGAACATTACTTCTACCTAAAATGGCAGAAAACGCACCTATCTTGGTGATGGACAGGACAGCTAGAGGGGATATGGAGGAGGCTGTTATTTTTTTTTTAATAGGTGTACTTTCACCAATTTGCTGATAATTCATTGAAAGTAGATGATCGGTACAATTGCTGCCAATGCATTTTTTAAAGCTGTATTGTCATGAGTCAAATTTGATCATGTTAGGTTCTTGCATAGGTCCTATAGCATTGATAAGTTTCCACCCTCTTTCCTACATACACACATCTCTCCTGCATACACACAACTCTACTACTATCACACACGCAATTTTCCGAAATACTCACACAACTCTCCTCCATACACAAACACAGTTCTAACACATATAGCTTTTCTACAGCTTTGAAGTATGCACTCACACCTCTGTTAAATACACGCACTGTTTTGCTACATACTTGTACACAGCTTTCTTACATACACCAACAGCTCTCTTATATACTCATGCAGCTCCACACACACAAACACTTATATATATATATATATATGTACACTCATCCATCGTATACATTACCACATCTTGAAATTCCTTCCAGGAATGTGACTGATCACATGACCTGAAAGGTTCAATGGCTAATCAACAACTTTGTTTGATTGGGACCCTATCCATGCCACCTCACATATCAGGAGTGTCGTTCTTCTTTTCATAAAGAGGTCCAAGGGCTAGTCTTGCAGAAGTTTTTTCAGCTACACAGGATGCGCAACATCCGTGCAAGTCCTGGTGACTTTCTCCCCTGCACTGCACCGATCAGATAGATCAGTGTGGGGCAGGAGAAAGGAGAACAGTTCTTTCAGTGATCATGAAGGATGCTGTCAGTGTTTTCCTCCATCAGAATAAGCAGCCTCTAGACTGTAAGAAACACACACATTTTAACATCATTTTGATTGTCTAAAATTTACTGCAGCTAAAAATTACATTTGGTTTACAATGCATTTTGCCAGATATGTTGTCACTTGTCAAAGCTAAGAATTTTACATGCTGGGTTTTTTTATGGCACATTTAGCACTGATAAGTTGTCACACTCTTGCTTAATATGTTAACATTCTGTCTGTAAACTGTATATGCATAGCTACCTTTTTGAAGCAATATTGAGATTTACTTAAGAACGTGGGGCCCAATAAATACCATCAATGGTGCCCAGTCCAAGAGATGGTGGATCCTATAGGTAAACACCACCTCATCATGCACTAAAACTTACTAAAAAAAAAAAAGATGTGAAGTTCACACATATAGAAAATGGACATTTTGTGAATACATATTACACGTATTGTAAAATAGATAGAGCTCATATGTAGAGTTTGTTTGATAAACTTTCCTACTACTTTGTCTAAATTAGAAGCAAATTGGTTGAACATTACTTCTACCTAAAATGGCAGAAAACGCACCTATCTTGGTGATGGACAGGACAGCTAGAGGGGATATGGAGGAGGCTGTTATTTTTTTTTTAATAGGTGTACTTTCACCAATTTGCTGATAATTCATTGAAAGTAGATGATCGGTACAATTGCTGCCAATGCATTTTTTAAAGCTGTATTGTCATGAGTCAAATTTGATCATGTTAGGTTCTTGCATAGGTCCTATAGCATTGATAAGTTTCCACCCTCTTTCCTACATACACACATCTCTCCTGCATACACACAACTCTACTACTATCACACACGCAATTTTCCGAAATACTCACACAACTCTCCTCCATACACAAACACAGTTCTAACACATATAGCTTTTCTACAGCTTTGAAGTATGCACTCACACCTCTGTTAAATACACGCACTGTTTTGCTACATACTTGTACACAGCTTTCTTACATACACCAACAGCTCTCTTATATACTCATGCAGCTCCACACACACAAACACTTATATATATATATATATATATATATATGTACACTCATCCATCGTATACATTACCACATCTTGAAATTCCTTCCAGGAATGTGACTGATCACATGACCTGAAAGGTTCAATGGCTAATCAACAACTTTGTTTGATTGGGACCCTATCCATGCCACCTCACATATCAGGAGTGTCGTTCTTCTTTTCATAAAGAGGTCCAAGGGCTAGTCTTGCAGAAGTTTTTTCAGCTACACAGGATGCGCAACATCCGTGCAAGTCCTGGTGACTTTCTCCCCTGCACTGCACCGATCAGATAGATCAGTGTGGGGCAGGAGAAAGGAGAACAGTTCTTTCAGTGATCATGAAGGATGCTGTCAGTGTTTTCCTCCATCAGAATAAGCAGCCTCTAGACTGTAAGAAACACACACATTTTAACATCATTTTGATTGTCTAAAATTTACTGCAGCTAAAAATTACATTTGGTTTACAATGCATTTTGCCAGATATGTTGTCACTTGTCAAAGCTAAGAATTTTACATGCTGGGTTTTTTTATGGCACATTTAGCACTGATAAGTTGTCACACTCTTGCTTAATATGTTAACATTCTGTCTGTAAACTGTATATGCATAGCTACCTTTTTGAAGCAATATTGAGATTTACTTAAGAACGTGGGGCCCAATAAATACCATCAATGGTGCCCAGTCCAAGAGATGGTGGATCCTATAGGTAAACACCACCTCATCATGCACTAAAACTTACTAAAAAAAAAAAAGATGTGAAGTTCACACATATAGAAAATGGACATTTTGTGAATACATATTACACGTATTGTAAAATAGATAGAGCTCATATGTAGAGTTTGTTTGATAAACTTTCCTACTACTTTGTCTAAATTAGAAGCAAATTGGTTGAACATTACTTCTACCTAAAATGGCAGAAAACGCACCTATCTTGGTGATGGACAGGACAGCTAGAGGGGATATGGAGGAGGCTGTTATTTTTTTTTTAATAGGTGTACTTTCACCAATTTGCTGATAATTCATTGAAAGTAGATGATCGGTACAATTGCTGCCAATGCATTTTTTAAAGCTGTATTGTCATGAGTCAAATTTGATCATGTTAGGTTCTTGCATAGGTCCTATAGCATTGATAAGTTTCCACCCTCTTTCCTACATACACACATCTCTCCTGCATACACACAACTCTACTACTATCACACACGCAATTTTCCGAAATACTCACACAACTCTCCTCCATACACAAACACAGTTCTAACACATATAGCTTTTCTACAGCTTTGAAGTATGCACTCACACCTCTGTTAAATACACGCACTGTTTTGCTACATACTTGTACACAGCTTTCTTACATACACCAACAGCTCTCTTATATACTCATGCAGCTCCACACACACAAACACTTATATATATATATATATATATATATATGTACACTCATCCATCGTATACATTACCACATCTTGAAATTCCTTCCAGGAATGTGACTGATCACATGACCTGAAAGGTTCAATGGCTAATCAACAACTTTGTTTGATTGGGACCCTATCCATGCCACCTCACATATCAGGAGTGTCGTTCTTCTTTTCATAAAGAGGTCCAAGGGCTAGTCTTGCAGAAGTTTTTTCAGCTACACAGGATGCGCAACATCCGTGCAAGTCCTGGTGACTTTCTCCCCTGCACTGCACCGATCAGATAGATCAGTGTGGGGCAGGAGAAAGGAGAACAGTTCTTTCAGTGATCATGAAGGATGCTGTCAGTGTTTTCCTCCATCAGAATAAGCAGCCTCTAGACTGTAAGAAACACACACATTTTAACATCATTTTGATTGTCTAAAATTTACTGCAGCTAAAAATTACATTTGGTTTACAATGCATTTTGCCAGATATGTTGTCACTTGTCAAAGCTAAGAATTTTACATGCTGGGTTTTTTTATGGCACATTTAGCACTGATAAGTTGTCACACTCTTGCTTAATATGTTAACATTCTGTCTGTAAACTGTATATGCATAGCTACCTTTTTGAAGCAATATTGAGATTTACTTAAGAACGTGGGGCCCAATAAATACCATCAATGGTGCCCAGTCCAAGAGATGGTGGATCCTATAGGTAAACACCACCTCATCATGCACTAAAACTTACTAAAAAAAAAAAAGATGTGAAGTTCACACATATAGAAAATGGACATTTTGTGAATACATATTACACGTATTGTAAAATAGATAGAGCTCATATGTAGAGTTTGTTTGATAAACTTTCCTACTACTTTGTCTAAATTAGAAGCAAATTGGTTGAACATTACTTCTACCTAAAATGGCAGAAAACGCACCTATCTTGGTGATGGACAGGACAGCTAGAGGGGATATGGAGGAGGCTGTTATTTTTTTTTTAATAGGTGTACTTTCACCAATTTGCTGATAATTCATTGAAAGTAGATGATCGGTACAATTGCTGCCAATGCATTTTTTAAAGCTGTATTGTCATGAGTCAAATTTGATCATGTTAGGTTCTTGCATAGGTCCTATAGCATTGATAAGTTTCCACCCTCTTTCCTACATACACACATCTCTCCTGCATACACACAACTCTACTACTATCACACACGCAATTTTCCGAAATACACACACAACTCTCCTCCATACACAAACACAGTTCTAACACATATAGCTTTTCTACAGCTTTGAAGTATGCACTCACACCTCTGTTACATACACGCACTGTTTTGCTACATACTTGTACACAGCTTTCTTACATACACCAACAGCTCTCTTATATACTCATGCAGCTCCACACACACAAACACATATATATATATATATATATATATGTACACTCATCCATCGTATACATTACCACATCTTGAAATTCCTTCCAGGAATGTGACTGATCACATGACCTGAAAGGTTCAATGGCTAATCAACAACTTTGTTTGATTGGGACCCTATCCATGCCACCTCACATATCAGGAGTGTCGTTCTTCTTTTCATAAAGAGGTCCAAGGGCTAGTCTTGCAGAAGTTTTTTCAGCTACACAGGATGCGCAACATCCGTGCAAGTCCTGGTGACTTTCTCCCCTGCACTGCACCGATCAGATAGATCAGTGTGGGGCAGGAGAAAGGAGAACAGTTCTTTCAGTGATCATGAAGGATGCTGTCAGTGTTTTCCTCCATCAGAATAAGCAGCCTCTAGACTGTAAGAAACACACACATTTTAACATCATTTTGATTGTCTAAAATTTACTGCAGCTAAAAATTACATTTGGTTTACAATGCATTTTGCCAGATATGTTGTCACTTGTCAAAGCTAAGAATTTTACATGCTGGGTTTTTTTATGGCACATTTAGCACTGATAAGTTGTCACACTCTTGCTTAATATGTTAACATTCTGTCTGTAAACTGTATATGCATAGCTACCTTTTTGAAGCAATATTGAGATTTACTTAAGAACGTGGGGCCCAATAAATACCATCAATGGTGCCCAGTCCAAGAGATGGTGGATCCTATAGGTAAACACCACCTCATCATGCACTAAAACTTACTAAAAAAAAAAAAGATGTGAAGTTCACACATATAGAAAATGGACATTTTGTGAATACATATTACACGTATTGTAAAATAGATAGAGCTCATATGTAGAGTTTGTTTGATAAACTTTCCTACTACTTTGTCTAAATTAGAAGCAAATTGGTTGAACATTACTTCTACCTAAAATGGCAGAAAACGCACCTATCTTGGTGATGGACAGGACAGCTAGAGGGGATATGGAGGAGGCTGTTATTTTTTTTTTAATAGGTGTACTTTCACCAATTTGCTGATAATTCATTGAAAGTAGATGATCGGTACAATTGCTGCCAATGCATTTTTTAAAGCTGTATTGTCATGAGTCAAATTTGATCATGTTAGGTTCTTGCATAGGTCCTATAGCATTGATAAGTTTCCACCCTCTTTCCTACATACACACATCTCTCCTGCATACACACAACTCTACTACTATCACACACGCAATTTTCCGAAATACACACACAACTCTCCTCCATACACAAACACAGTTCTAACACATATAGCTTTTCTACAGCTTTGAAGTATGCACTCACACCTCTGTTACATACACGCACTGTTTTGCTACATACTTGTACACAGCTTTCTTACATACACCAACAGCTCTCTTATATACTCATGCAGCTCCACACACACAAACACTTATATATATATATATATATGTACACTCATCCATCGTATACATTACCACATCTTGAAATTCCTTCCAGGAATGTGACTGATCACATGACCTGAAAGGTTCAATGGCTAATCAACAACTTTGTTTGATTGGGACCCTATCCATGCCACCTCACATATCAGGAGTGTCGTTCTTCTTTTCATAAAGAGGTCCAAGGGCTAGTCTTGCAGAAGTTTTTTCAGCTACACAGGATGCGCAACATCCGTGCAAGTCCTGGTGACTTTCTCCCCTGCACTGCACCGATCAGATAGATCAGTGTGGGGCAGGAGAAAGGAGAACAGTTCTTTCAGTGATCATGAAGGATGCTGTCAGTGTTTTCCTCCATCAGAATAAGCAGCCTCTAGACTGTAAGAAACACACACATTTTAACATCATTTTGATTGTCTAAAATTTACTGCAGCTAAAAATTACATTTGGTTTACAATGCATTTTGCCAGATATGTTGTCACTTGTCAAAGCTAAGAATTTTACATGCTGGGTTTTTTTATGGCACATTTAGCACTGATAAGTTGTCACACTCTTGCTTAATATGTTAACATTCTGTCTGTAAACTGTATATGCATAGCTACCTTTTTGAAGCAATATTGAGATTTACTTAAGAACGTGGGGCCCAATAAATACCATCAATGGTGCCCAGTCCAAGAGATGGTGGATCCTATAGGTAAACACCACCTCATCATGCACTAAAACTTACTAAAAAAAAAAAAGATGTGAAGTTCACACATATAGAAAATGGACATTTTGTGAATACATATTACACGTATTGTAAAATAGATAGAGCTCATATGTAGAGTTTGTTTGATAAACTTTCCTACTACTTTGTCTAAATTAGAAGCAAATTGGTTGAACATTACTTCTACCTAAAATGGCAGAAAACGCACCTATCTTGGTGATGGACAGGACAGCTAGAGGGGATATGGAGGAGGCTGTTATTTTTTTTTTAATAGGTGTACTTTCACCAATTTGCTGATAATTCATTGAAAGTAGATGATCGGTACAATTGCTGCCAATGCATTTTTTAAAGCTGTATTGTCATGAGTCAAATTTGATCATGTTAGGTTCTTGCATAGGTCCTATAGCATTGATAAGTTTCCACCCTCTTTCCTACATACACACATCTCTCCTGCATACACACAACTCTACTACTATCACACACGCAATTTTCCGAAATACACACACAACTCTCCTCCATACACAAACACAGTTCTAACACATATAGCTTTTCTACAGCTTTGAAGTATGCACTCACACCTCTGTTACATACACGCACTGTTTTGCTACATACTTGTACACAGCTTTCTTACATACACCAACAGCTCTCTTATATACTCATGCAGCTCCACACACACAAACACTTATATATATATATATATATATATATATATATGTACACTCATCCATCGTATACATTACCACATCTTGAAATTCCTTCCAGGAATGTGACTGATCACATGACCTGAAAGGTTCAATGGCTAATCAACAACTTTGTTTGATTGGGACCCTATCCATGCCACCTCACATATCAGGAGTGTCGTTCTTCTTTTCATAAAGAGGTCCAAGGGCTAGTCTTGCAGAAGTTTTTTCAGCTACACAGGATGCGCAACATCCGTGCAAGTCCTGGTGACTTTCTCCCCTGCACTGCACCGATCAGATAGATCAGTGTGGGGCAGGAGAAAGGAGAACAGTTCTTTCAGTGATCATGAAGGATGCTGTCAGTGTTTTCCTCCATCAGAATAAGCAGCCTCTAGACTGTAAGAAACGCACACATTTTAACATCATTTTGATTGTCTAAAATTTACTGCAGCTAAAAATTACATTTGGTTTACAATGCATTTTGCCAGATATGTTGTCACTTGTCAAAGCTAAGAATTTTACATGCTGGGTTTTTTTATGGCACATTTAGCACTGATAAGTTGTCACACTCTTGCTTAATATGTTAACATTCTGTCTGTAAACTGTATATGCATAGCTACCTTTTTGAAGCAATATTGAGATTTACTTAAGAACGTGGGGCCCAATAAATACCATCAATGGTGCCCAGTCCAAGAGATGGTGGATCCTATAGGTAAACACCACCTCATCATGCACTAAAACTTACTAAAAAAAAAAAAGATGTGAAGTTCACACATATAGAAAATGGACATTTTGTGAATACATATTACACGTATTGTAAAATAGATAGAGCTCATATGTAGAGTTTGTTTGATAAACTTTCCTACTACTTTGTCTAAATTAGAAGCAAATTGGTTGAACATTACTTCTACCTAAAATGGCAGAAAACGCACCTATCTTGGTGATGGACAGGACAGCTAGAGGGGATATGGAGGAGGCTGATATTTTTTTTTTAATAGGTGTACTTTCACCAATTTGCTGATAATTCATTGAAAGTAGATGATCGGTACAATTGCTGCCAATGCATTTTTTAAAGCTGTATTGTCATGAGTCAAATTTGATCATGTTAGGTTCTTGCATAGGTCCTATAGCATTGATAAGTTTCCACCCTCTTTCCTACATACACACATCTCTCCTGCATACACACAACTCTACTACTATCACACACGCAATTTTCCGAAATACACACACAACTCTCCTCCATACACAAACACAGTTCTAACACATATAGCTTTTCTACAGCTTTGAAGTATGCACTCACACCTCTGTTACATACACGCACTGTTTTGCTACATACTTGTACACAGCTTTCTTACATACACCAACAGCTCTCTTATATACTCATGCAGCTCCACACACACAAACACTTATATTTATATATATATATATATATATATATGTACACTCATCCATCGTATACATTACCACATCTTGAAATTCCTTCCAGGAATGTGACTGATCACATGACCTGAAAGGTTCAATGGCTAATCAACAACTTTGTTTGATTGGGACCCTATCCATGCCACCTCACATATCAGGAGTGTCGTTCTTCTTTTCATAAAGAGGTCCAAGGGCTAGTCTTGCAGAAGTTTTTTCAGCTACACAGGATGCGCAACATCCGTGCAAGTCCTGGTGACTTTCTCCCCTGCACTGCACCGATCAGATAGATCAGTGTGGGGCAGGAGAAAGGAGAACAGTTCTTTCAGTGATCATGAAGGATGCTGTCAGTGTTTTCCTCCATCAGAATAAGCAGCCTCTAGACTGTAAGAAACACACACATTTTAACATCATTTTGATTGTCTAAAATTTACTGCAGCTAAAAATTACATTTGGTTTACAATGCATTTTGCCAGATATGTTGTCACTTGTCAAAGCTAAGAATTTTACATGCTGGGTTTTTTTATGGCACATTTAGCACTGATAAGTTGTCACACTCTTGCTTAATATGTTAACATTCTGTCTGTAAACTGTATATGCATAGCTACCTTTTTGAAGCAATATTGAGATTTACTTAAGAACGTGGGGCCCAATAAATACCATCAATGGTGCCCAGTCCAAGAGATGGTGGATCCTATAGGTAAACACCACCTCATCATGCACTAAAACTTACTAAAAAAAAAAAAGATGTGAAGTTCACACATATAGAAAATGGACATTTTGTGAATACATATTACACGTATTGTAAAATAGATAGAGCTCATATGTAGAGTTTGTTTGATAAACTTTCCTACTACTTTGTCTAAATTAGAAGCAAATTGGTTGAACATTACTTCTACCTAAAATGGCAGAAAACGCACCTATCTTGGTGATGGACAGGACAGCTAGAGGGGATATGGAGGAGGCTGTTATTTTTTTTTTAATAGGTGTACTTTCACCAATTTGCTGATAATTCATTGAAAGTAGATGATCGGTACAATTGCTGCCAATGCATTTTTTAAAGCTGTATTGTCATGAGTCAAATTTGATCATGTTAGGTTCTTGCATAGGTCCTATAGCATTGATAAGTTTCCACCCTCTTTCCTACATACACACATCTCTCCTGCATACACACAACTCTACTACTATCACACACGCAATTTTCCGAAATACACACACAACTCTCCTCCATACACAAACACAGTTCTAACACATATAGCTTTTCTACAGCTTTGAAGTATGCACTCACACCTCTGTTACATACACGCACTGTTTTGCTACATACTTGTACACAGCTTTCTTACATACACCAACAGCTCTCTTATATACTCATGCAGCTCCACACACACAAACACATATATATATATATATATATATATATATATATATATATATATGTACACTCATCCATCGTATACATTACCACATCTTGAAATTCCTTCCAGGAATGTGACTGATCACATGACCTGAAAGGTTCAATGGCTAATCAACAACTTTGTTTGATTGGGACCCTATCCATGCCACCTCACATATCAGGAGTGTCGTTCTTCTTTTCATAAAGAGGTCCAAGGGCTAGTCTTGCAGAAGTTTTTTCAGCTACACAGGATGCGCAACATCCGTGCAAGTCCTGGTGACTTTCTCCCCTGCACTGCACCGATCAGATAGATCAGTGTGGGGCAGGAGAAAGGAGAACAGTTCTTTCAGTGATCATGAAGGATGCTGTCAGTGTTTTCCTCCATCAGAATAAGCAGCCTCTAGACTGTAAGAAACACACACATTTTAACATCATTTTGATTGTCTAAAATTTACTGCAGCTAAAAATTACATTTGGTTTACAATGCATTTTGCCAGATATGTTGTCACTTGTCAAAGCTAAGAATTTTACATGCTGGGTTTTTTTATGGCACATTTAGCACTGATAAGTTGTCACACTCTTGCTTAATATGTTAACATTCTGTCTGTAAACTGTATATGCATAGCTACCTTTTTGAAGCAATATTGAGATTTACTTAAGAACGTGGGGCCCAATAAATACCATCAATGGTGCCCAGTCCAAGAGATGGTGGATCCTATAGGTAAACACCACCTCATCATGCACTAAAACTTACTAAAAAAAAAAAAGATGTGAAGTTCACACATATAGAAAATGGACATTTTGTGAATACATATTACACGTATTGTAAAATAGATAGAGCTCATATGTAGAGTTTGTTTGATAAACTTTCCTACTACTTTGTCTAAATTAGAAGCAAATTGGTTGAACATTACTTCTACCTAAAATGGCAGAAAACGCACCTATCTTGGTGATGGACAGGACAGCTAGAGGGGATATGGAGGAGGCTGTTATTTTTTTTTTAATAGGTGTACTTTCACCAATTTGCTGATAATTCATTGAAAGTAGATGATCGGTACAATTGCTGCCAATGCATTTTTTAAAGCTGTATTGTCATGAGTCAAATTTGATCATGTTAGGTTCTTGCATAGGTCCTATAGCATTGATAAGTTTCCACCCTCTTTCCTACATACACACATCTCTCCTGCATACACACAACTCTACTACTATCACACACGCAATTTTCCGAAATACACACACAACTCTCCTCCATACACAAACACAGTTCTAACACATATAGCTTTTCTACAGCTTTGAAGTATGCACTCACACCTCTGTTACATACACGCACTGTTTTGCTACATACTTGTACACAGCTTTCTTACATACACCAACAGCTCTCTTATATACTCATGCAGCTCCACACACACAAACACATATATATATATATATATATATATATATATATATGTACACTCATCCATCGTATACATTACCACATCTTGAAATTCCTTCCAGGAATGTGACTGATCACATGACCTGAAAGGTTCAATGGCTAATCAACAACTTTGTTTGATTGGGACCCTATCCATGCCACCTCACATATCAGGAGTGTCGTTCTTCTTTTCATAAAGAGGTCCAAGGGCTAGTCTTGCAGAAGTTTTTTCAGCTACACAGGATGCGCAACATCCGTGCAAGTCCTGGTGACTTTCTCCCCTGCACTGCACCGATCAGATAGATCAGTGTGGGGCAGGAGAAAGGAGAACAGTTCTTTCAGTGATCATGAAGGATGCTGTCAGTGTTTTCCTCCATCAGAATAAGCAGCCTCTAGACTGTAAGAAACACACACATTTTAACATCATTTTGATTGTCTAAAATTTACTGCAGCTAAAAATTACATTTGGTTTACAATGCATTTTGCCAGATATGTTGTCACTTGTCAAAGCTAAGAATTTTACATGCTGGGTTTTTTTATGGCACATTTAGCACTGATAAGTTGTCACACTCTTGCTTAATATGTTAACATTCTGTCTGTAAACTGTATATGCATAGCTACCTTTTTGAAGCAATATTGAGATTTACTTAAGAACGTGGGGCCCAATAAATACCATCAATGGTGCCCAGTCCAAGAGATGGTGGATCCTATAGGTAAACACCACCTCATCATGCACTAAAACTTACTAAAAAAAAAAAAGATGTGAAGTTCACACATATAGAAAATGGACATTTTGTGAATACATATTACACGTATTGTAAAATAGATAGAGCTCATATGTAGAGTTTGTTTGATAAACTTTCCTACTACTTTGTCTAAATTAGAAGCAAATTGGTTGAACATTACTTCTACCTAAAATGGCAGAAAACGCACCTATCTTGGTGATGGACAGGACAGCTAGAGGGGATATGGAGGAGGCTGTTATTTTTTTTTTAATAGGTGTACTTTCACCAATTTGCTGATAATTCATTGAAAGTAGATGATCGGTACAATTGCTGCCAATGCATTTTTTAAAGCTGTATTGTCATGAGTCAAATTTGATCATGTTAGGTTCTTGCATAGGTCCTATAGCATTGATAAGTTTCCACCCTCTTTCCTACATACACACATCTCTCCTGCATACACACAACTCTACTACTATCACACACGCAATTTTCCGAAATACACACACAACTCTCCTCCATACACAAACACAGTTCTAACACATATAGCTTTTCTACAGCTTTGAAGTATGCACTCACACCTCTGTTACATACACGCACTGTTTTGCTACATACTTGTACACAGCTTTCTTACATACACCAACAGCTCTCTTATATACTCATGCAGCTCCACACACACAAACACTTATATATATATATATATATATATATATATGTACACTCATCCATCGTATACATTACCACATCTTGAAATTCCTTCCAGGAATGTGACTGATCACATGACCTGAAAGGTTCAATGGCTAATCAACAACTTTGTTTGATTGGGACCCTATCCATGCCACCTCACATATCAGGAGTGTCGTTCTTCTTTTCATAAAGAGGTCCAAGGGCTAGTCTTGCAGAAGTTTTTTCAGCTACACAGGATGCGCAACATCCGTGCAAGTCCTGGTGACTTTCTCCCCTGCACTGCACCGATCAGATAGATCAGTGTGGGGCAGGAGAAAGGAGAACAGTTCTTTCAGTGATCATGAAGGATGCTGTCAGTGTTTTCCTCCATCAGAATAAGCAGCCTCTAGACTGTAAGAAACACACACATTTTAACATCATTTTGATTGTCTAAAATTTACTGCAGCTAAAAATTACATTTGGTTTACAATGCATTTTGCCAGATATGTTGTCACTTGTCAAAGCTAAGAATTTTACATGCTGGGTTTTTTTATGGCACATTTAGCACTGATAAGTTGTCACACTCTTGCTTAATATGTTAACATTCTGTCTGTAAACTGTATATGCATAGCTACCTTTTTGAAGCAATATTGAGATTTACTTAAGAACGTGGGGCCCAATAAATACCATCAATGGTGCCCAGTCCAAGAGATGGTGGATCCTATAGGTAAACACCACCTCATCATGCACTAAAACTTACTAAAAAAAAAAAAGATGTGAAGTTCACACATATAGAAAATGGACATTTTGTGAATACATATTACACGTATTGTAAAATAGATAGAGCTCATATGTAGAGTTTGTTTGATAAACTTTCCTACTACTTTGTCTAAATTAGAAGCAAATTGGTTGAACATTACTTCTACCTAAAATGGCAGAAAACGCACCTATCTTGGTGATGGACAGGACAGCTAGAGGGGATATGGAGGAGGCTGTTATTTTTTTTTTAATAGGTGTACTTTCACCAATTTGCTGATAATTCATTGAAAGTAGATGATCGGTACAATTGCTGCCAATGCATTTTTTAAAGCTGTATTGTCATGAGTCAAATTTGATCATGTTAGGTTCTTGCATAGGTCCTATAGCATTGATAAGTTTCCACCCTCTTTCCTACATACACACATCTCTCCTGCATACACACAACTCTACTACTATCACACACGCAATTTTCCGAAATACACACACAACTCTCCTCCATACACAAACACAGTTCTAACACATATAGCTTTTCTACAGCTTTGAAGTATGCACTCACACCTCTGTTACATACACGCACTGTTTTGCTACATACTTGTACACAGCTTTCTTACATACACCAACAGCTCTCTTATATACTGATGCAGCTCCACACACACAAACACATATATATATATATATATATATATATATATATATATGTACACTCATCCATCGTATACATTACCACATCTTGAAATTCCTTCCAGGAATGTGACTGATCACATGACCTGAAAGGTTCAATGGCTAATCAACAACTTTGTTTGATTGGGACCCTATCCATGCCACCTCACATATCAGGAGTGTCGTTCTTCTTTTCATAAAGAGGTCCAAGGGCTAGTCTTGCAGAAGTTTTTTCAGCTACACAGGATGCGCAACATCCGTGCAAGTCCTGGTGACTTTCTCCCCTGCACTGCACCGATCAGATAGATCAGTGTGGGGCAGGAGAAAGGAGAACAGTTCTTTCAGTGATCATGAAGGATGCTGTCAGTGTTTTCCTCCATCAGAATAAGCAGCCTCTAGACTGTAAGAAACACACACATTTTAACATCATTTTGATTGTCTAAAATTTACTGCAGCTAAAAATTACATTTGGTTTACAATGCATTTTGCCAGATATGTTGTCACTTGTCAAAGCTAAGAATTTTACATGCTGGGTTTTTTTATGGCACATTTAGCACTGATAAGTTGTCACACTCTTGCTTAATATGTTAACATTCTGTCTGTAAACTGTATATGCATAGCTACCTTTTTGAAGCAATATTGAGATTTACTTAAGAACGTGGGGCCCAATAAATACCATCAATGGTGCCCAGTCCAAGAGATGGTGGATCCTATAGGTAAACACCACCTCATCATGCACTAAAACTTACTAAAAAAAAAAAAGATGTGAAGTTCACACATATAGAAAATGGACATTTTGTGAATACATATTACACGTATTGTAAAATAGATAGAGCTCATATGTAGAGTTTGTTTGATAAACTTTCCTACTACTTTGTCTAAATTAGAAGCAAATTGGTTGAACATTACTTCTACCTAAAATGGCAGAAAACGCACCTATCTTGGTGATGGACAGGACAGCTAGAGGGGATATGGAGGAGGCTGTTATTTTTTTTTTAATAGGTGTACTTTCACCAATTTGCTGATAATTCATTGAAAGTAGATGATCGGTACAATTGCTGCCAATGCATTTTTTAAAGCTGTATTGTCATGAGTCAAATTTGATCATGTTAGGTTCTTGCATAGGTCCTATAGCATTGATAAGTTTCCACCCTCTTTCCTACATACACACATCTCTCCTGCATACACACAACTCTACTACTATCACACACGCAATTTTCCGAAATACACACACAACTCTCCTCCATACACAAACACAGTTCTAACACATATAGCTTTTCTACAGCTTTGAAGTATGCACTCACACCTCTGTTACATACACGCACTGTTTTGCTACATACTTGTACACAGCTTTCTTACATACACCAACAGCTCTCTTATATACTCATGCAGCTCCACACACACAAACACATATATATATATATATATATATATATATGTACACTCATCCATCGTATACATTACCACATCTTGAAATTCCTTCCAGGAATGTGACTGATCACATGACCTGAAAGGTTCAATGGCTAATCAACAACTTTGTTTGATTGGGACCCTATCCATGCCACCTCACATATCAGGAGTGTCGTTCTTCTTTTCATAAAGAGGTCCAAGGGCTAGTCTTGCAGAAGTTTTTTCAGCTACACAGGATGCGCAACATCCGTGCAAGTCCTGGTGACTTTCTCCCCTGCACTGCACCGATCAGATAGATCAGTGTGGGGCAGGAGAAAGGAGAACAGTTCTTTCAGTGATCATGAAGGATGCTGTCAGTGTTTTCCTCCATCAGAATAAGCAGCCTCTAGACTGTAAGAAACACACACATTTTAACATCATTTTGATTGTCTAAAATTTACTGCAGCTAAAAATTACATTTGGTTTACAATGCATTTTGCCAGATATGTTGTCACTTGTCAAAGCTAAGAATTTTACATGCTGGGTTTTTTTATGGCACATTTAGCACTGATAAGTTGTCACACTCTTGCTTAATATGTTAACATTCTGTCTGTAAACTGTATATGCATAGCTACCTTTTTGAAGCAATATTGAGATTTACTTAAGAACGTGGGGCCCAATAAATACCATCAATGGTGCCCAGTCCAAGAGATGGTGGATCCTATAGGTAAACACCACCTCATCATGCACTAAAACTTACTAAAAAAAAAAAAGATGTGAAGTTCACACATATAGAAAATGGACATTTTGTGAATACATATTACACGTATTGTAAAATAGATAGAGCTCATATGTAGAGTTTGTTTGATAAACTTTCCTACTACTTTGTCTAAATTAGAAGCAAATTGGTTGAACATTACTTCTACCTAAAATGGCAGAAAACGCACCTATCTTGGTGATGGACAGGACAGCTAGAGGGGATATGGAGGAGGCTGTTATTTTTTTTTTAATAGGTGTACTTTCACCAATTTGCTGATAATTCATTGAAAGTAGATGATCGGTACAATTGCTGCCAATGCATTTTTTAAAGCTGTATTGTCATGAGTCAAATTTGATCATGTTAGGTTCTTGCATAGGTCCTATAGCATTGATAAGTTTCCACCCTCTTTCCTACATACACACATCTCTCCTGCATACACACAACTCTACTACTATCACACACGCAATTTTCCGAAATACACACACAACTCTCCTCCATACACAAACACAGTTCTAACACATATAGCTTTTCTACAGCTTTGAAGTATGCACTCACACCTCTGTTACATACACGCACTGTTTTGCTACATACTTGTACACAGCTTTCTTACATACACCAACAGCTCTCTTATATACTCATGCAGCTCCACACACACAAACACTTATATATATATATATATATATATATATATATGTACACTCATCCATCGTATACATTACCACATCTTGAAATTCCTTCCAGGAATGTGACTGATCACATGACCTGAAAGGTTCAATGGCTAATCAACAACTTTGTTTGATTGGGACCCTATCCATGCCACCTCACATATCAGGAGTGTCGTTCTTCTTTTCATAAAGAGGTCCAAGGGCTAGTCTTGCAGAAGTTTTTTCAGCTACACAGGATGCGCAACATCCGTGCAAGTCCTGGTGACTTTCTCCCCTGCACTGCACCGATCAGATAGATCAGTGTGGGGCAGGAGAAAGGAGAACAGTTCTTTCAGTGATCATGAAGGATGCTGTCAGTGTTTTCCTCCATCAGAATAAGCAGCCTCTAGACTGTAAGAAACACACACATTTTAACATCATTTTGATTGTCTAAAATTTACTGCAGCTAAAAATTACATTTGGTTTACAATGCATTTTGCCAGATATGTTGTCACTTGTCAAAGCTAAGAATTTTACATGCTGGGTTTTTTTATGGCACATTTAGCACTGATAAGTTGTCACACTCTTGCTTAATATGTTAACATTCTGTCTGTAAACTGTATATGCATAGCTACCTTTTTGAAGCAATATTGAGATTTACTTAAGAACGTGGGGCCCAATAAATACCATCAATGGTGCCCAGTCCAAGAGATGGTGGATCCTATAGGTAAACACCACCTCATCATGCACTAAAACTTACTAAAAAAAAAAAAGATGTGAAGTTCACACATATAGAAAATGGACATTTTGTGAATACATATTACACGTATTGTAAAATAGATAGAGCTCATATGTAGAGTTTGTTTGATAAACTTTCCTACTACTTTGTCTAAATTAGAAGCAAATTGGTTGAACATTACTTCTACCTAAAATGGCAGAAAACGCACCTATCTTGGTGATGGACAGGACAGCTAGAGGGGATATGGAGGAGGCTGTTATTTTTTTTTTAATAGGTGTACTTTCACCAATTTGCTGATAATTCATTGAAAGTAGATGATCGGTACAATTGCTGCCAATGCATTTTTTAAAGCTGTATTGTCATGAGTCAAATTTGATCATGTTAGGTTCTTGCATAGGTCCTATAGCATTGATAAGTTTCCACCCTCTTTCCTACATACACACATCTCTCCTGCATACACACAACTCTACTACTATCACACACGCAATTTTCCGAAATACACACACAACTCTCCTCCATACACAAACACAGTTCTAACACATATAGCTTTTCTACAGCTTTGAAGTATGCACTCACACCTCTGTTACATACACGCACTGTTTTGCTACATACTTGTACACAGCTTTCTTACATACACCAACAGCTCTCTTATATACTCATGCAGCTCCACACACACAAACACATATATATATATATATATATATATATATATGTACACTCATCCATCGTATACATTACCACATCTTGAAATTCCTTCCAGGAATGTGACTGATCACATGACCTGAAAGGTTCAATGGCTAATCAACAACTTTGTTTGATTGGGACCCTATCCATGCCACCTCACATATCAGGAGTGTCGTTCTTCTTTTCATAAAGAGGTCCAAGGGCTAGTCTTGCAGAAGTTTTTTCAGCTACACAGGATGCGCAACATCCGTGCAAGTCCTGGTGACTTTCTCCCCTGCACTGCACCGATCAGATAGATCAGTGTGGGGCAGGAGAAAGGAGAACAGTTCTTTCAGTGATCATGAAGGATGCTGTCAGTGTTTTCCTCCATCAGAATAAGCAGCCTCTAGACTGTAAGAAACACACACATTTTAACATCATTTTGATTGTCTAAAATTTACTGCAGCTAAAAATTACATTTGGTTTACAATGCATTTTGCCAGATATGTTGTCACTTGTCAAAGCTAAGAATTTTACATGCTGGGTTTTTTTATGGCACATTTAGCACTGATAAGTTGTCACACTCTTGCTTAATATGTTAACATTCTGTCTGTAAACTGTATATGCATAGCTACCTTTTTGAAGCAATATTGAGATTTACTTAAGAACGTGGGGCCCAATAAATACCATCAATGGTGCCCAGTCCAAGAGATGGTGGATCCTATAGGTAAACACCACCTCATCATGCACTAAAACTTACTAAAAAAAAAAAAGATGTGAAGTTCACACATATAGAAAATGGACATTTTGTGAATACATATTACACGTATTGTAAAATAGATAGAGCTCATATGTAGAGTTTGTTTGATAAACTTTCCTACTACTTTGTCTAAATTAGAAGCAAATTGGTTGAACATTACTTCTACCTAAAATGGCAGAAAACGCACCTATCTTGGTGATGGACAGGACAGCTAGAGGGGATATGGAGGAGGCTGTTATTTTTTTTTTAATAGGTGTACTTTCACCAATTTGCTGATAATTCATTGAAAGTAGATGATCGGTACAATTGCTGCCAATGCATTTTTTAAAGCTGTATTGTCATGAGTCAAATTTGATCATGTTAGGTTCTTGCATAGGTCCTATAGCATTGATAAGTTTCCACCCTCTTTCCTACATACACACATCTCTCCTGCATACACACAACTCTACTACTATCACACACGCAATTTTCCGAAATACACACACAACTCTCCTCCATACACAAACACAGTTCTAACACATATAGCTTTTCTACAGCTTTGAAGTATGCACTCACACCTCTGTTACATACACGCACTGTTTTGCTACATACTTGTACACAGCTTTCTTACATACACCAACAGCTCTCTTATATACTCATGCAGCTCCACACACACAAACACTTATATATATATATATATATGTACACTCATCCATCGTATACATTACCACATCTTGAAATTCCTTCCAGGAATGTGACTGATCACATGACCTGAAAGGTTCAATGGCTAATCAACAACTTTGTTTGATTGGGACCCTATCCATGCCACCTCACATATCAGGAGTGTCGTTCTTCTTTTCATAAAGAGGTCCAAGGGCTAGTCTTGCAGAAGTTTTTTCAGCTACACAGGATGCGCAACATCCGTGCAAGTCCTGGTGACTTTCTCCCCTGCACTGCACCGATCAGATAGATCAGTGTGGGGCAGGAGAAAGGAGAACAGTTCTTTCAGTGATCATGAAGGATGCTGTCAGTGTTTTCCTCCATCAGAATAAGCAGCCTCTAGACTGTAAGAAACACACACATTTTAACATCATTTTGATTGTCTAAAATTTACTGCAGCTAAAAATTACATTTGGTTTACAATGCATTTTGCCAGATATGTTGTCACTTGTCAAAGCTAAGAATTTTACATGCTGGGTTTTTTTATGGCACATTTAGCACTGATAAGTTGTCACACTCTTGCTTAATATGTTAACATTCTGTCTGTAAACTGTATATGCATAGCTACCTTTTTGAAGCAATATTGAGATTTACTTAAGAACGTGGGGCCCAATAAATACCATCAATGGTGCCCAGTCCAAGAGATGGTGGATCCTATAGGTAAACACCACCTCATCATGCACTAAAACTTACTAAAAAAAAAAAAGATGTGAAGTTCACACATATAGAAAATGGACATTTTGTGAATACATATTACACGTATTGTAAA
This sequence comes from Phyllobates terribilis, assembly GCF_046119375.1. NCBI lineage: Eukaryota > Metazoa > Chordata > Amphibia > Anura > Dendrobatidae > Phyllobates > Phyllobates terribilis. The sequence continues at coordinate 515,131 of NW_027363631.1, forward strand.
ATAGATAGAGCTCATATGTAGAGTTTGTTTGATAAACTTTCCTACTACTTTGTCTAAATTAGAAGCAAATTGGTTGAACATTACTTCTACCTAAAATGGCAGAAAACGCACCTATCTTGGTGATGGACAGGACAGCTAGAGGGGATATGGAGGAGGCTGTTATTTTTTTTTTAATAGGTGTACTTTCACCAATTTGCTGATAATTCATTGAAAGTAGATGATCGGTACAATTGCTGCCAATGCATTTTTTAAAGCTGTATTGTCATGAGTCAAATTTGATCATGTTAGGTTCTTGCATAGGTCCTATAGCATTGATAAGTTTCCACCCTCTTTCCTACATACACACATCTCTCCTGCATACACACAACTCTACTACTATCACACACGCAATTTTCCGAAATACACACACAACTCTCCTCCATACACAAACACAGTTCTAACACATATAGCTTTTCTACAGCTTTGAAGTATGCACTCACACCTCTGTTACATACACGCACTGTTTTGCTACATACTTGTACACAGCTTTCTTACATACACCAACAGCTCTCTTATATACTCATGCAGCTCCACACACACAAACACTTATATATATATATATATATATATATATATATGTACACTCATCCATCGTATACATTACCACATCTTGAAATTCCTTCCAGGAATGTGACTGATCACATGACCTGAAAGGTTCAATGGCTAATCAACAACTTTGTTTGATTGGGACCCTATCCATGCCACCTCACATATCAGGAGTGTCGTTCTTCTTTTCATAAAGAGGTCCAAGGGCTAGTCTTGCAGAAGTTTTTTCAGCTACACAGGATGCGCAACATCCGTGCAAGTCCTGGTGACTTTCTCCCCTGCACTGCACCGATCAGATAGATCAGTGTGGGGCAGGAGAAAGGAGAACAGTTCTTTCAGTGATCATGAAGGATGCTGTCAGTGTTTTCCTCCATCAGAATAAGCAGCCTCTAGACTGTAAGAAACGCACACATTTTAACATCATTTTGATTGTCTAAAATTTACTGCAGCTAAAAATTACATTTGGTTTACAATGCATTTTGCCAGATATGTTGTCACTTGTCAAAGCTAAGAATTTTACATGCTGGGTTTTTTTATGGCACATTTAGCACTGATAAGTTGTCACACTCTTGCTTAATATGTTAACATTCTGTCTGTAAACTGTATATGCATAGCTACCTTTTTGAAGCAATATTGAGATTTACTTAAGAACGTGGGGCCCAATAAATACCATCAATGGTGCCCAGTCCAAGAGATGGTGGATCCTATAGGTAAACACCACCTCATCATGCACTAAAACTTACTAAAAAAAAAAAAGATGTGAAGTTCACACATATAGAAAATGGACATTTTGTGAATACATATTACACGTATTGTAAAATAGATAGAGCTCATATGTAGAGTTTGTTTGATAAACTTTCCTACTACTTTGTCTAAATTAGAAGCAAATTGGTTGAACATTACTTCTACCTAAAATGGCAGAAAACGCACCTATCTTGGTGATGGACAGGACAGCTAGAGGGGATATGGAGGAGGCTGTTATTTTTTTTTTAATAGGTGTACTATCACCAATTTGCTGATAATTCATTGAAAGTAGATGATCGGTACAATTGCTGCCAATGCATTTTTTAAAGCTGTATTGTCATGAGTCAAATTTGATCATGTTAGGTTCTTGCATAGGTCCTATAGCATTGATAAGTTTCCACCCTCTTTCCTACATACACACATCTCTCCTGCATACACACAACTCTACTACTATCACACACGCAATTTTCCGAAATACACACACAACTCTCCTCCATACACAAACACAGTTCTAACACATATAGCTTTTCTACAGCTTTGAAGTATGCACTCACACCTCTGTTACATACACGCACTGTTTTGCTACATACTTGTACACAGCTTTCTTACATACACCAACAGCTCTCTTATATACTCATGCAGCTCCACACACACAAACACTTATATATATATATATATATATATATGTACACTCATCCATCGTATACATTACCACATCTTGAAATTCCTTCCAGGAATGTGACTGATCACATGACCTGAAAGGTTCAATGGCTAATCAACAACTTTGTTTGATTGGGACCCTATCCATGCCACCTCACATATCAGGAGTGTCGTTCTTCTTTTCATAAAGAGGTCCAAGGGCTAGTCTTGCAGAAGTTTTTTCAGCTACACAGGATGCGCAACATCCGTGCAAGTCCTGGTGACTTTCTCCCCTGCACTGCACCGATCAGATAGATCAGTGTGGGGCAGGAGAAAGGAGAACAGTTCTTTCAGTGATCATGAAGGATGCTGTCAGTGTTTTCCTCCATCAGAATAAGCAGCCTCTAGACTGTAAGAAACACACACATTTTAACATCATTTTGATTGTCTAAAATTTACTGCAGCTAAAAATTACATTTGGTTTACAATGCATTTTGCCAGATATGTTGTCACTTGTCAAAGCTAAGAATTTTACATGCTGGGTTTTTTTTATGGCACATTTAGCACTGATAAGTTGTCACACTCTTGCTTAATGTGTTAACATTCTGTCTGTAAACTGTATATGCATAGCTACCTTTTTGAAGCAATATTGAGATTTACTTAAGAACGTGGGGCCCAATAAATACCATCAATGGTGCCCAGTCTAAGAGATGGTGGATCCTATAGGTAAACACCACCTCATCATGCACTAAAACTTACTAAAAAAAAAAAAGATGTGAAGTTCACACATATAGAAAATGGACATTTTGTGAATACATATTACACGTATTGTAAAATAGATAGAGCTCATATGTAGAGTTTGTTTGATAAACTTTCCTACTACTTTGTCTAAATTAGAAGCAAATTGGTTGAACATTACTTCTACCTAAAATGGCAGAAAACGCACCTATCTTGGTGATGGACAGGACAGCTAGAGGGGATATGGAGGAGGCTGATATTTTTTTTTTAATAGGTGTACTTTCACCAATTTGCTGATAATTCATTGAAAGTAGATGATCGGTACAATTGCTGCCAATGCATTTTTTAAAGCTGTATTGTCATGAGTCAAATTTGATCATGTTAGGTTCTTGCATAGGTCCTATAGCATTGATAAGTTTCCACCCTCTTTCCTACATACACACATCTCTCCTGCATACACACAACTCTACTACTATCACACACGCAATTTTCCGAAATACACACACAACTCTCCTCCATACACAAACACAGTTCTAACACATATAGCTTTTCTACAGCTTTGAAGTATGCACTCACACCTCTGTTACATACACGCACTGTTTTGCTACATACTTGTACACAGCTTTCTTACATACACCAACAGCTCTCTTATATACTCATGCAGCTCCACACACACAAACACTTATATTTATATATATATATATATATATATATATATATATATGTACACTCATCCATCGTATACATTACCACATCTTGAAATTCCTTCCAGGAATGTGACTGATCACATGACCTGAAAGGTTCAATGGCTAATCAACAACTTTGTTTGATTGGGACCCTATCCATGCCACCTCACATATCAGGAGTGTCGTTCTTCTTTTCATAAAGAGGTCCAAGGGCTAGTCTTGCAGAAGTTTTTTCAGCTACACAGGATGCGCAACATCCGTGCAAGTCCTGGTGACTTTCTCCCCTGCACTGCACCGATCAGATAGATCAGTGTGGGGCAGGAGAAAGGAGAACAGTTCTTTCAGTGATCATGAAGGATGCTGTCAGTGTTTTCCTCCATCAGAATAAGCAGCCTCTAGACTGTAAGAAACACACACATTTTAACATCATTTTGATTGTCTAAAATTTACTGCAGCTAAAAATTACATTTGGTTTACAATGCATTTTGCCAGATATGTTGTCACTTGTCAAAGCTAAGAATTTTACATGCTGGGTTTTTTTATGGCACATTTAGCACTGATAAGTTGTCACACTCTTGCTTAATATGTTAACATTCTGTCTGTAAACTGTATATGCATAGCTACCTTTTTGAAGCAATATTGAGATTTACTTAAGAACGTGGGGCCCAATAAATACCATCAATGGTGCCCAGTCCAAGAGATGGTGGATCCTATAGGTAAACACCACCTCATCATGCACTAAAACTTACTAAAAAAAAAAAAGATGTGAAGTTCACACATATAGAAAATGGACATTTTGTGAATACATATTACACGTATTGTAAAATAGATAGAGCTCATATGTAGAGTTTGTTTGATAAACTTTCCTACTACTTTGTCTAAATTAGAAGCAAATTGGTTGAACATTACTTCTACCTAAAATGGCAGAAAACGCACCTATCTTGGTGATGGACAGGACAGCTAGAGGGGATATGGAGGAGGCTGTTATTTTTTTTTTAATAGGTGTACTTTCACCAATTTGCTGATAATTCATTGAAAGTAGATGATCGGTACAATTGCTGCCAATGCATTTTTTAAAGCTGTATTGTCATGAGTCAAATTTGATCATGTTAGGTTCTTGCATAGGTCCTATAGCATTGATAAGTTTCCACCCTCTTTCCTACATACACACATCTCTCCTGCATACACACAACTCTACTACTATCACACACGCAATTTTCCGAAATACACACACAACTCTCCTCCATACACAAACACAGTTCTAACACATATAGCTTTTCTACAGCTTTGAAGTATGCACTCACACCTCTGTTACATACACGCACTGTTTTGCTACATACTTGTACACAGCTTTCTTACATACACCAACAGCTCTCTTATATACTCATGCAGCTCCACACACACAAACACTTTTATATATATATATATATATATATATATGTACACTCATCCATCGTATACATTACCACATCTTGAAATTCCTTCCAGGAATGTGACTGATCACATGACCTGAAAGGTTCAATGGCTAATCAACAACTTTGTTTGATTGGGACCCTATCCATGCCACCTCACATATCAGGAGTGTCGTTCTTCTTTTCATAAAGAGGTCCAAGGGCTAGTCTTGCAGAAGTTTTTTCAGCTACACAGGATGCGCAACATCCGTGCAAGTCCTGGTGACTTTCTCCCCTGCACTGCACCGATCAGATAGATCAGTGTGGGGCAGGAGAAAGGAGAACAGTTCTTTCAGTGATCATGAAGGATGCTGTCAGTGTTTTCCTCCATCAGAATAAGCAGCCTCTAGACTGTAAGAAACACACACATTTTAACATCATTTTGATTGTCTAAAATTTACTGCAGCTAAAAATTACATTTGGTTTACAATGCATTTTGCCAGATATGTTGTCACTTGTCAAAGCTAAGAATTTTACATGCTGGGTTTTTTTATGGCACATTTAGCACTGATAAGTTGTCACACTCTTGCTTAATATGTTAACATTCTGTCTGTAAACTGTATATGCATAGCTACCTTTTTGAAGCAATATTGAGATTTACTTAAGAACGTGGGGCCCAATAAATACCATCAATGGTGCCCAGTCCAAGAGATGGTGGATCCTATAGGTAAACACCACCTCATCATGCACTAAAACTTACTAAAAAAAAAAAAGATGTGAAGTTCACACATATAGAAAATGGACATTTTGTGAATACATATTACACGTATTGTAAAATAGATAGAGCTCATATGTAGAGTTTGTTTGATAAACTTTCCTACTACTTTGTCTAAATTAGAAGCAAATTGGTTGAACATTACTTCTACCTAAAATGGCAGAAAACGCACCTATCTTGGTGATGGACAGGACAGCTAGAGGGGATATGGAGGAGGCTGTTATTTTTTTTTTAATAGGTGTACTATCACCAATTTGCTGATAATTCATTGAAAGTAGATGATCGGTACAATTGCTGCCAATGCATTTTTTAAAGCTGTATTGTCATGAGTCAAATTTGATCATGTTAGGTTCTTGCATAGGTCCTATAGCATTGATAAGTTTCCACCCTCTTTCCTACATACACACATCTCTCCTGCATACACACAACTCTACTACTATCACACACGCAATTTTCCGAAATACACACACAACTCTCCTCCATACACAAACACAGTTCTAACACATATAGCTTTTCTACAGCTTTGAAGTATGCACTCACACCTCTGTTACATACACGCACTGTTTTGCTACATACTTGTACACAGCTTTCTTACATACACCAACAGCTCTCTTATATACTCATGCAGCTCCACACACACAAACACTTATATATATATATATATATATATATATGTACACTCATCCATCGTATACATTACCACATCTTGAAATTCCTTCCAGGAATGTGACTGATCACATGACCTGAAAGGTTCAATGGCTAATCAACAACTTTGTTTGATTGGGACCCTATCCATGCCACCTCACATATCAGGAGTGTCGTTCTTCTTTTCATAAAGAGGTCCAAGGGCTAGTCTTGCAGAAGTTTTTTCAGCTACACAGGATGCGCAACATCCGTGCAAGTCCTGGTGACTTTCTCCCCTGCACTGCACCGATCAGATAGATCAGTGTGGGGCAGGAGAAAGGAGAACAGTTCTTTCAGTGATCATGAAGGATGCTGTCAGTGTTTTCCTCCATCAGAATAAGCAGCCTCTAGACTGTAAGAAACACACACATTTTAACATCATTTTGATTGTCTAAAATTTACTGCAGCTAAAAATTACATTTGGTTTACAATGCATTTTGCCAGATATGTTGTCACTTGTCAAAGCTAAGAATTTTACATGCTGGGTTTTTTTTATGGCACATTTAGCACTGATAAGTTGTCACACTCTTGCTTAATGTGTTAACATTCTGTCTGTAAACTGTATATGCATAGCTACCTTTTTGAAGCAATATTGAGATTTACTTAAGAACGTGGGGCCCAATAAATACCATCAATGGTGCCCAGTCTAAGAGATGGTGGATCCTATAGGTAAACACCACCTCATCATGCACTAAAACTTACTAAAAAAAAAAAAGATGTGAAGTTCACACATATAGAAAATGGACATTTTGTGAATACATATTACACGTATTGTAAAATAGATAGAGCTCATATGTAGAGTTTGTTTGATAAACTTTCCTACTACTTTGTCTAAATTAGAAGCAAATTGGTTGAACATTACTTCTACCTAAAATGGCAGAAAACGCACCTATCTTGGTGATGGACAGGACAGCTAGAGGGGATATGGAGGAGGCTGATATTTTTTTTTTAATAGGTGTACTTTCACCAATTTGCTGATAATTCATTGAAAGTAGATGATCGGTACAATTGCTGCCAATGCATTTTTTAAAGCTGTATTGTCATGAGTCAAATTTGATCATGTTAGGTTCTTGCATAGGTCCTATAGCATTGATAAGTTTCCACCCTCTTTCCTACATACACACATCTCTCCTGCATACACACAACTCTACTACTATCACACACGCAATTTTCCGAAATACACACACAACTCTCCTCCATACACAAACACAGTTCTAACACATATAGCTTTTCTACAGCTTTGAAGTATGCACTCACACCTCTGTTACATACACGCACTGTTTTGCTACATACTTGTACACAGCTTTCTTACATACACCAACAGCTCTCTTATATACTCATGCAGCTCCACACACACAAACACTTATATTATATATATATATATATATATATATATATATATATGTATACTCATCCATCGTATACATTACCACATCTTGAAATTCCTTCCAGGAATGTGACTGATCACATGACCTGAAAGGTTCAATGGCTAATCAACAACTTTGTTTGATTGGGACCCTATCCATGCCACCTCACATATCAGGAGTGTCGTTCTTCTTTTCATAAAGAGGTCCAAGGGCTAGTCTTGCAGAAGTTTTTTCAGCTACACAGGATGCGCAACATCCGTGCAAGTCCTGGTGACTTTCTCCCCTGCACTGCACCGATCAGATAGATCAGTGTGGGGCAGGAGAAAGGAGAACAGTTCTTTCAGTGATCATGAAGGATGCTGTCAGTGTTTTCCTCCATCAGAATAAGCAGCCTCTAGACTGTAAGAAACACACACATTTTAACATCATTTTGATTGTCTAAAATTTACTGCAGCTAAAAATTACATTTGGTTTACAATGCATTTTGCCAGATATGTTGTCACTTGTCAAAGCTAAGAATTTTACATGCTGGGTTTTTTTATGGCACATTTAGCACTGATAAGTTGTCACACTCTTGCTTAATATGTTAACATTCTGTCTGTAAACTGTATATGCATAGCTACCTTTTTGAAGCAATATTGAGATTTACTTAAGAACGTGGGGCCCAATAAATACCATCAATGGTGCCCAGTCCAAGAGATGGTGGATCCTATAGGTAAACACCACCTCATCATGCACTAAAACTTACTAAAAAAAAAAAAGATGTGAAGTTCACACATATAGAAAATGGACATTTTGTGAATACATATTACACGTATTGTAAAATAGATAGAGCTCATATGTAGAGTTTGTTTGATAAACTTTCCTACTACTTTGTCTAAATTAGAAGCAAATTGGTTGAACATTACTTCTACCTAAAATGGCAGAAAACGCACCTATCTTGGTGATGGACAGGACAGCTAGAGGGGATATGGAGGAGGCTGTTATTTTTTTTTTAATAGGTGTACTTTCACCAATTTGCTGATAATTCATTGAAAGTAGATGATCGGTACAATTGCTGCCAATGCATTTTTTAAAGCTGTATTGTCATGAGTCAAATTTGATCATGTTAGGTTCTTGCATAGGTCCTATAGCATTGATAAGTTTCCACCCTCTTTCCTACATACACACATCTCTCCTGCATACACACAACTCTACTACTATCACACACGCAATTTTCCGAAATACACACACAACTCTCCTCCATACACAAACACAGTTCTAACACATATAGCTTTTCTACAGCTTTGAAGTATGCACTCACACCTCTGTTACATACACGCACTGTTTTGCTACATACTTGTACACAGCTTTCTTACATACACCAACAGCTCTCTTATATACTCATGCAGCTCCACACACACAAACACTTTTATATATATATATATATATATATATATATGTACACTCATCCATCGTATACATTACCACATCTTGAAATTCCTTCCAGGAATGTGACTGATCACATGACCTGAAAGGTTCAATGGCTAATCAACAACTTTGTTTGATTGGGACCCTATCCATGCCACCTCACATATCAGGAGTGTCGTTCTTCTTTTCATAAAGAGGTCCAAGGGCTAGTCTTGCAGAAGTTTTTTCAGCTACACAGGATGCGCAACATCCGTGCAAGTCCTGGTGACTTTCTCCCCTGCACTGCACCGATCAGATAGATCAGTGTGGGGCAGGAGAAAGGAGAACAGTTCTTTCAGTGATCATGAAGGATGCTGTCAGTGTTTTCCTCCATCAGAATAAGCAGCCTCTAGACTGTAAGAAACACACACATTTTAACATCATTTTGATTGTCTAAAATTTACTGCAGCTAAAAATTACATTTGGTTTACAATGCATTTTGCCAGATATGTTGTCACTTGTCAAAGCTAAGAATTTTACATGCTGGGTTTTTTTTATGGCACATTTAGCACTGATAAGTTGTCACACTCTTGCTTAATGTGTTAACATTCTGTCTGTAAACTGTATATGCATAGCTACCTTTTTGAAGCAATATTGAGATTTACTTAAGAACGTGGGGCCCAATAAATACCATCAATGGTGCCCAGTCTAAGAGATGGTGGATCCTATAGGTAAACACCACCTCATCATGCACTAAAACTTACTAAAAAAAAAAAAGATGTGAAGTTCACACATATAGAAAATGGACATTTTGTGAATACATATTACACGTATTGTAAAATAGATAGAGCTCATATGTAGAGTTTGTTTGATAAACTTTCCTACTACTTTGTCTAAATTAGAAGCAAATTGGTTGAACATTACTTCTACCTAAAATGGCAGAAAACGCACCTATCTTGGTGATGGACAGGACAGCTAGAGGGGATATGGAGGAGGCTGATATTTTTTTTTTAATAGGTGTACTTTCACCAATTTGCTGATAATTCATTGAAAGTAGATGATCGGTACAATTGCTGCCAATGCATTTTTTAAAGCTGTATTGTCATGAGCCAAATTTGATCATGTTAGGTTCTTGCATAGGTCCTATAGCATTGATAAGTTTCCACCCTCTTTCCTACATACACACATCTCTCCTGCATACACACAACTCTACTACTATCACACACGCAATTTTCCGAAATACACACACAACTCTCCTCCATACACAAACACAGTTCTAACACATATAGCTTTTCTACAGCTTTGAAGTATGCACTCACACCTCTGTTACATACATGCACTGTTTTGCTACATACTTGTACACAGCTTTCTTACATACACCAACAGCTCTCTTATATACTCATGCAGCTCCACACACACAAACACTTATATTTATATATATATATATATATATATATATATGTACACTCATCCATCGTATACATTACCACATCTTGAAATTCCTTCCAGGAATGTGACTGATCACATGACCTGAAAGGTTCAATGGCTAATCAACAACTTTGTTTGATTGGGACCCTATCCATGCCACCTCACATATCAGGAGTGTCGTTCTTCTTTTCATAAAGAGGTCCAAGGGCTAGTCTTGCAGAAGTTTTTTCAGCTACACAGGATGCGCAACATCCGTGCAAGTCCTGGTGACTTTCTCCCCTGCACTGCACCGATCAGATAGATCAGTGTGGGGCAGGAGAAAGGAGAACAGTTCTTTCAGTGATCATGAAGGATGCTGTCAGTGTTTTCCTCCATCAGAATAAGCAGCCTCTAGACTGTAAGAAACACACACATTTTAACATCATTTTGATTGTCTAAAATTTACTGCAGCTAAAAATTACATTTGGTTTACAATGCATTTTGCCAGATATGTTGTCACTTGTCAAAGCTAAGAATTTTACATGCTGGGTTTTTTTATGGCACATTTAGCACTGATAAGTTGTCACACTCTTGCTTAATATGTTAACATTCTGTCTGTAAACTGTATATGCATAGCTACCTTTTTGAAGCAATATTGAGATTTACTTAAGAACGTGGGGCCCAATAAATACCATCAATGGTGCCCAGTCCAAGAGATGGTGGATCCTATAGGTAAACACCACCTCATCATGCACTAAAACTTACTAAAAAAAAAAAAGATGTGAAGTTCACACATATAGAAAATGGACATTTTGTGAATACATATTACACGTATTGTAAAATAGATAGAGCTCATATGTAGAGTTTGTTTGATAAACTTTCCTACTACTTTGTCTAAATTAGAAGCAAATTGGTTGAACATTACTTCTACCTAAAATGGCAGAAAACGCACCTATCTTGGTGATGGACAGGACAGCTAGAGGGGATATGGAGGAGGCTGTTATTTTTTTTTTAATAGGTGTACTTTCACCAATTTGCTGATAATTCATTGAAAGTAGATGATCGGTACAATTGCTGCCAATGCATTTTTTAAAGCTGTATTGTCATGAGTCAAATTTGATCATGTTAGGTTCTTGCATAGGTCCTATAGCATTGATAAGTTTCCACCCTCTTTCCTACATACACACATCTCTCCTGCATACACACAACTCTACTACTATCACACACGCAATTTTCCGAAATACACACACAACTCTCCTCCATACACAAACACAGTTCTAACACATATAGCTTTTCTACAGCTTTGAAGTATGCACTCACACCTCTGTTACATACACGCACTGTTTTGCTACATACTTGTACACAGCTTTCTTACATACACCAACAGCTCTCTTATATACTCATGCAGCTCCACACACACAAACACTTATATATATATATATATATATATATATATATGTACACTCATCCATCGTATACATTACCACATCTTGAAATTCCTTCCAGGAATGTGACTGATCACATGACCTGAAAGGTTCAATGGCTAATCAACAACTTTGTTTGATTGGGACCCTATCCATGCCACCTCACATATCAGGAGTGTCGTTCTTCTTTTCATAAAGAGGTCCAAGGGCTAGTCTTGCAGAAGTTTTTTCAGCTACACAGGATGCGCAACATCCGTGCAAGTCCTGGTGACTTTCTCCCCTGCACTGCACCGATCAGATAGATCAGTGTGGGGCAGGAGAAAGGAGAACAGTTCTTTCAGTGATCATGAAGGATGCTGTCAGTGTTTTCCTCCATCAGAATAAGCAGCCTCTAGACTGTAAGAAACGCACACATTTTAACATCATTTTGATTGTCTAAAATTTACTGCAGCTAAAAATTACATTTGGTTTACAATGCATTTTGCCAGATATGTTGTCACTTGTCAAAGCTAAGAATTTTACATGCTGGGTTTTTTTATGGCACATTTAGCACTGATAAGTTGTCACACTCTTGCTTAATATGTTAACATTCTGTCTGTAAACTGTATATGCATAGCTACCTTTTTGAAGCAATATTGAGATTTACTTAAGAACGTGGGGCCCAATAAATACCATCAAAGGTGCCCAGTCCAAGAGATGGTGGATCCTATAGGTAAACACCACCTCATCATGCACTAAAACTTACTAAAAAAAAAAAAGATGTGAAGTTCACACATATAGAAAATGGACATTTTGTGAATACATATTACACGTATTGTAAAATAGATAGAGCTCATATGTAGAGTTTGTTTGATAAACTTTCCTACTACTTTGTCTAAATTAGAAGCAAATTGGTTGAACATTACTTCTACCTAAAATGGCAGAAAACGCACCTATCTTGGTGATGGACAGGACAGCTAGAGGGGATATGGAGGAGGCTGATATTTTTTTTTTAATAGGTGTACTTTCACCAATTTGCTGATAATTCATTGAAAGTAGATGATCGGTACAATTGCTGCCAATGCATTTTTTAAAGCTGTATTGTCATGAGTCAAATTTGATCATGTTAGGTTCTTGCATAGGTCCTATAGCATTGATAAGTTTCCACCCTCTTTCCTACATACACACATCTCTCCTGCATACACACAACTCTACTACTATCACACACGCAATTTTCCGAAATACACACACAACTCTCCTCCATACACAAACACAGTTCTAACACATATAGCTTTTCTACAGCTTTGAAGTATGCACTCACACCTCTGTTACATACACGCACTGTTTTGCTACATACTTGTACACAGCTTTCTTACATACACCAACAGCTCTCTTATATACTCATGCAGCTCCACACACACAAACACTTATATATATATATATATATATATGTACACTCATCCATCGTATACATTACCACATCTTGAAATTCCTTCCAGGAATGTGACTGATCACATGACCTGAAAGGTTCAATGGCTAATCAACAACTTTGTTTGATTGGGACCCTATCCATGCCACCTCACATATCAGGAGTGTCGTTCTTCTTTTCATAAAGAGGTCCAAGGGCTAGTCTTGCAGAAGTTTTTTCAGCTACACAGGATGCGCAACATCCGTGCAAGTCCTGGTGACTTTCTCCCCTGCACTGCACCGATCAGATAGATCAGTGTGGGGCAGGAGAAAGGAGAACAGTTCTTTCAGTGATCATGAAGGATGCTGTCAGTGTTTTCCTCCATCAGAATAAGCAGCCTCTAGACTGTAAGAAACGCACACATTTTAACATCATTTTGATTGTCTAAAATTTACTGCAGCTAAAAATTACATTTGGTTTACAATGCATTTTGCCAGATATGTTGTCACTTGTCAAAGCTAAGAATTTTACATGCTGGGTTTTTTTATGGCACATTTAGCACTGATAAGTTGTCACACTCTTGCTTAATATGTTAACATTCTGTCTGTAAACTGTATATGCATAGCTACCTTTTTGAAGCAATATTGAGATTTACTTAAGAACGTGGGGCCCAATAAATACCATCAATGGTGCCCAGTCCAAGAGATGGTGGATCCTATAGGTAAACACCACCTCATCATGCACTAAAACTTACTAAAAAAAAAAAAGATGTGAAGTTCACACATATAGAAAATGGACATTTTGTGAATACATATTACACGTATTGTAAAATAGATAGAGCTCATATGTAGAGTTTGTTTGATAAACTTTCCTACTACTTTGTCTAAATTAGAAGCAAATTGGTTGAACATTACTTCTACCTAAAATGGCAGAAAACGCACCTATCTTGGTGATGGACAGGACAGCTAGAGGGGATATGGAGGAGGCTGTTATTTTTTTTTTAATAGGTGTACTATCACCAATTTGCTGATAATTCATTGAAAGTAGATGATCGGTACAATTGCTGCCAATGCATTTTTTAAAGCTGTATTGTCATGAGTCAAATTTGATCATGTTAGGTTCTTGCATAGGTCCTATAGCATTGATAAGTTTCCACCCTCTTTCCTACATACACACATCTCTCCTGCATACACACAACTCTACTACTATCACACACGCAATTTTCCGAAATACACACACAACTCTCCTCCATACACAAACACAGTTCTAACACATATAGCTTTTCTACAGCTTTGAAGTATGCACTCACACCTCTGTTACGTACACGCACTGTTTTGCTACATACTTGTACACAGCTTTCTTACATACACCAACAGCTCTCTTATATACTCATGCAGCTCCACACACACAAACACTTATATATATATATATATATGTACACTCATCCATCGTATACATTACCACATCTTGAAATTCCTTCCAGGAATGTGACTGATCACATGACCTGAAAGGTTCAATGGCTAATCAACAACTTTGTTTGATTGGGACCCTATCCATGCCACCTCACATATCAGGAGTGTCGTTCTTCTTTTCATAAAGAGGTCCAAGGGCTAGTCTTGCAGAAGTTTTTTCAGCTACACAGGATGCGCAACATCCGTGCAAGTCCTGGTGACTTTCTCCCCTGCACTGCACCGATCAGATAGATCAGTGTGGGGCAGGAGAAAGGAGAACAGTTCTTTCAGTGATCATGAAGGATGAGGTCAGTGTTTTCCTCCATCAGAATAAGCAGCCTCTAGACTGTAAGAAACACACACATTTTAACATCATTTTGATTGTCTAAAATTTACTGCAGCTAAAAATTACATTTGGTTTACAATGCATTTTGCCAGATATGTTGTCACTTGTCAAAGCTAAGAATTTTACATGCTGGGTTTTTTTATGGCACATTTAGCACTGATAAGTTGTCACACTCTTGCTTAATATGTTAACATTCTGTCTGTAAACTGTATATGCATAGCTACCTTTTTGAAGCAATATTGAGATTTACTTAAGAACGTGGGGCCCAATAAATACCATCAAAGGTGCCCAGTCCAAGAGATGGTGGATCCTATAGGTAAACACCACCTCATCATGCACTAAAACTTACTAAAAAAAAAAAAGATGTGAAGTTCACACATATAGAAAATGGACATTTTGTGAATACATATTACACGTATTGTAAAATAGATAGAGCTCATATGTAGAGTTTGTTTGATAAACTTTCCTACTACTTTGTCTAAATTAGAAGCAAATTGGTTGAACATTACTTCTACCTAAAATGGCAGAAAACGCACCTATCTTGGTGATGGACAGGACAGCTAGAGGGGATATGGAGGAGGCTGATATTTTTTTTTTAATAGGTGTACTTTCACCAATTTGCTGATAATTCATTGAAAGTAGATGATCGGTACAATTGCTGCCAATGCATTTTTTAAAGCTGTATTGTCATGAGTCAAATTTGATCATGTTAGGTTCTTGCATAGGTCCTATAGCATTGATAAGTTTCCACCCTCTTTCCTACATACACACATCTCTCCTGCATACACACAACTCTACTACTATCACACACGCAATTTTCCGAAATACACACACAACTCTCCTCCATACACAAACACAGTTCTAACACATATAGCTTTTCTACAGCTTTGAAGTATGCACTCACACCTCTGTTACATACACGCACTGTTTTGCTACATACTTGTACACAGCTTTCTTACATACACCAACAGCTCTCTTATATACTCATGCAGCTCCACACACACAAACACTTATATATATATATATATATATGTACACTCATCCATCGTATACATTACCACATCTTGAAATTCCTTCCAGGAATGTGACTGATCACATGACCTGAAAGGTTCAATGGCTAATCAACAACTTTGTTTGATTGGGACCCTATCCATGCCACCTCACATATCAGGAGTGTCGTTCTTCTTTTCATAAAGAGGTCCAAGGGCTAGTCTTGCAGAAGTTTTTTCAGCTACACAGGATGCGCAACATCCGTGCAAGTCCTGGTGACTTTCTCCCCTGCACTGCACCGATCAGATAGATCAGTGTGGGGCAGGAGAAAGGAGAACAGTTCTTTCAGTGATCATGAAGGATGCTGTCAGTGTTTTCCTCCATCAGAATAAGCAGCCTCTAGACTGTAAGAAACGCACACATTTTAACATCATTTTGATTGTCTAAAATTTACTGCAGCTAAAAATTACATTTGGTTTACAATGCATTTTGCCAGATATGTTGTCACTTGTCAAAGCTAAGAATTTTACATGCTGGGTTTTTTTATGGCACATTTAGCACTGATAAGTTGTCACACTCTTGCTTAATATGTTAACATTCTGTCTGTAAACTGTATATGCATAGCTACCTTTTTGAAGCAATATTGAGATTTACTTAAGAACGTGGGGCCCAATAAATACCATCAATGGTGCCCAGTCCAAGAGATGGTGGATCCTATAGGTAAACACCACCTCATCATGCACTAAAACTTACTAAAAAAAAAAAAGATGTGAAGTTCACACATATAGAAAATGGACATTTTGTGAATACATATTACACGTATTGTAAAATAGATAGAGCTCATATGTAGAGTTTGTTTGATAAACTTTCCTACTACTTTGTCTAAATTAGAAGCAAATTGGTTGAACATTACTTCTACCTAAAATGGCAGAAAACGCACCTATCTTGGTGATGGACAGGACAGCTAGAGGGGATATGGAGGAGGCTGTTATTTTTTTTTTAATAGGTGTACTATCACCAATTTGCTGATAATTCATTGAAAGTAGATGATCGGTACAA
This sequence comes from Phyllobates terribilis, assembly GCF_046119375.1. Lineage (NCBI taxonomy): Eukaryota > Metazoa > Chordata > Amphibia > Anura > Dendrobatidae > Phyllobates > Phyllobates terribilis. Next base: position 532,193 of record NW_027363631.1, read on the forward strand.
TTGCTGCCAATGCATTTTTTAAAGCTGTATTGTCATGAGTCAAATTTGATCATGTTAGGTTCTTGCATAGGTCCTATAGCATTGATAAGTTTCCACCCTCTTTCCTACATACACACATCTCTCCTGCATACACACAACTCTACTACTATCACACACGCAATTTTCCGAAATACACACACAACTCTCCTCCATACACAAACACAGTTCTAACACATATAGCTTTTCTACAGCTTTGAAGTATGCACTCACACCTCTGTTACGTACACGCACTGTTTTGCTACATACTTGTACACAGCTTTCTTACATACACCAACAGCTCTCTTATATACTCATGCAGCTCCACACACACAAACACTTATATATATATATATATATATATGTACACTCATCCATCGTATACATTACCACATCTTGAAATTCCTTCCAGGAATGTGACTGATCACATGACCTGAAAGGTTCAATGGCTAATCAACAACTTTGTTTGATTGGGACCCTATCCATGCCACCTCACATATCAGGAGTGTCGTTCTTCTTTTCATAAAGAGGTCCAAGGGCTAGTCTTGCAGAAGTTTTTTCAGCTACACAGGATGCGCAACATCCGTGCAAGTCCTGGTGACTTTCTCCCCTGCACTGCACCGATCAGATAGATCAGTGTGGGGCAGGAGAAAGGAGAACAGTTCTTTCAGTGATCATGAAGGATGCTGTCAGTGTTTTCCTCCATCAGAATAAGCAGCCTCTAGACTGTAAGAAACACACACATTTTAACATCATTTTGATTGTCTAAAATTTACTGCAGCTAAAAATTACATTTGGTTTACAATGCATTTTGCCAGATATGTTGTCACTTGTCAAAGCTAAGAATTTTACATGCTGGGTTTTTTTTATGGCACATTTAGCACTGATAAGTTGTCACACTCTTGCTTAATGTGTTAACATTCTGTCTGTAAACTGTATATGCATAGCTACCTTTTTGAAGCAATATTGAGATTTACTTAAGAACGTGGGGCCCAATAAATACCATCAATGGTGCCCAGTCTAAGAGATGGTGGATCCTATAGGTAAACACCACCTCATCATGCACTAAAACTTACTAAAAAAAAAAAAGATGTGAAGTTCACACATATAGAAAATGGACATTTTGTGAATACATATTACACGTATTGTAAAATAGATAGAGCTCATATGTAGAGTTTGTTTGATAAACTTTCCTACTACTTTGTCTAAATTAGAAGCAAATTGGTTGAACATTACTTCTACCTAAAATGGCAGAAAACGCACCTATCTTGGTGATGGACAGGACAGCTAGAGGGGATGTGGAGGAGGCTGATATTTTTTTTTTAATAGGTGTACTTTCACCAATTTGCTGATAATTCATTGAAAGTAGATGATCGGTACAATTGCTGCCAATGCATTTTTTAAAGCTGTATTGTCATGAGTCAAATTTGATCATGTTAGGTTCTTGCATAGGTCCTATAGCATTGATAAGTTTCCACCCTCTTTCCTACATACACACATCTCTCCTGCATACACACAACTCTACTACTATCACACACGCAATTTTCCGAAATACACACACAACTCTCCTCCATACACAAACACAGTTCTAACACATATAGCTTTTCTACAGCTTTGAAGTATGCACTCACACCTCTGTTACATACACGCACTGTTTTGCTACATACTTGTACACAGCTTTCTTACATACACCAACAGCTCTCTTATATACTCATGCAGCTCCACACACACAAACACTTATATATATATATATATATATATATGTACACTCATCCATCGTATACATTACCACATCTTGAAATTCCTTCCAGGAATGTGACTGATCACATGACCTGAAAGGTTCAATGGCTAATCAACAACTTTGTTTGATTGGGACCCTATCCATGCCACCTCACATATCAGGAGTGTCGTTCTTCTTTTCATAAAGAGGTCCAAGGGCTAGTCTTGCAGAAGTTTTTTCAGCTACACAGGATGCGCAACATCCGTGCAAGTCCTGGTGACTTTCTCCCCTGCACTGCACCGATCAGATAGATCAGTGTGGGGCAGGAGAAAGGAGAACAGTTCTTTCAGTGATCATGAAGGATGCTGTCAGTGTTTTCCTCCATCAGAATAAGCAGCCTCTAGACTGTAAGAAACACACACATTTTAACATCATTTTGATTGTCTAAAATTTACTGCAGCTAAAAATTACATTTGGTTTACAATGCATTTTGCCAGATATGTTGTCACTTGTCAAAGCTAAGAATTTTACATGCTGGGTTTTTTTTATGGCACATTTAGCACTGATAAGTTGTCACACTCTTGCTTAATGTGTTAACATTCTGTCTGTAAACTGTATATGCATAGCTACCTTTTTGAAGCAATATTGAGATTTACTTAAGAACGTGGGGCCCAATAAATACCATCAATGGTGCCCAGTCTAAGAGATGGTGGATCCTATAGGTAAACACCACCTCATCATGCACTAAAACTTACTAAAAAAAAAAAAGATGTGAAGTTCACACATATAGAAAATGGACATTTTGTGAATACATATTACACGTATTGTAAAATAGATAGAGCTCATATGTAGAGTTTGTTTGATAAACTTTCCTACTACTTTGTCTAAATTAGAAGCAAATTGGTTGAACATTACTTCTACCTAAAATGGCAGAAAACGCACCTATCTTGGTGATGGACAGGACAGCTAGAGGGGATATGGAGGAGGCTGATATTTTTTTTTTAATAGGTGTACTTTCACCAATTTGCTGATAATTCATTGAAAGTAGATGATCGGTACAATTGCTGCCAATGCATTTTTTAAAGCTGTATTGTCATGAGTCAAATTTGATCATGTTAGGTTCTTGCATAGGTCCTATAGCATTGATAAGTTTCCACCCTCTTTCCTACATACACACATCTCTCCTGCATACACACAACTCTACTACTATCACACACGCAATTTTCCGAAATACACACACAACTCTCCTCCATACACAAACACAGTTCTAACACATATAGCTTTTCTACAGCTTTGAAGTATGCACTCACACCTCTGTTACATACACGCACTGTTTTGCTACATACTTGTACACAGCTTTCTTACATACACCAACAGCTCTCTTATATACTCATGCAGCTCCACACACACAAACACTTATATATATATATATATATATATATATATGTACACTCATCCATCGTATACATTACCACATCTTGAAATTCCTTCCAGGAATGTGACTGATCACATGACCTGAAAGGTTCAATGGCTAATCAACAACTTTGTTTGATTGGGACCCTATCCATGCCACCTCACATATCAGGAGTGTCGTTCTTCTTTTCATAAAGAGGTCCAAGGGCTAGTCTTGCAGAAGTTTTTTCAGCTACACAGGATGCGCAACATCCGTGCAAGTCCTGGTGACTTTCTCCCCTGCACTGCACCGATCAGATAGATCAGTGTGGGGCAGGAGAAAGGAGAACAGTTCTTTCAGTGATCATGAAGGATGCTGTCAGTGTTTTCCTCCATCAGAATAAGCAGCCTCTAGACTGTAAGAAACGCACACATTTTAACATCATTTTGATTGTCTAAAATTTACTGCAGCTAAAAATTACATTTGGTTTACAATGCATTTTGCCAGATATGTTGTCACTTGTCAAAGCTAAGAATTTTACATGCTGGGTTTTTTTATGGCACATTTAGCACTGATAAGTTGTCACACTCTTGCTTAATATGTTAACATTCTGTCTGTAAACTGTATATGCATAGCTACCTTTTTGAAGCAATATTGAGATTTACTTAAGAACGTGGGGCCCAATAAATACCATCAAAGGTGCCCAGTCCAAGAGATGGTGGATCCTATAGGTAAACACCACCTCATCATGCACTAAAACTTACTAAAAAAAAAAAAGATGTGAAGTTCACACATATAGAAAATGGACATTTTGTGAATACATATTACACGTATTGTAAAATAGATAGAGCTCATATGTAGAGTTTGTTTGATAAACTTTCCTACTACTTTGTCTAAATTAGAAGCAAATTGGTTGAACATTACTTCTACCTAAAATGGCAGAAAACGCACCTATCTTGGTGATGGACAGGACAGCTAGAGGGGATATGGAGGAGGCTGATATTTTTTTTTTAATAGGTGTACTTTCACCAATTTGCTGATAATTCATTGAAAGTAGATGATCGGTACAATTGCTGCCAATGCATTTTTTAAAGCTGTATTGTCATGAGTCAAATTTGATCATGTTAGGTTCTTGCATAGGTCCTATAGCATTGATAAGTTTCCACCCTCTTTCCTACATACACACATCTCTCCTGCATACACACAACTCTACTACTATCACACACGCAATTTTCCGAAATACACACACAACTCTCCTCCATACACAAACACAGTTCTAACACATATAGCTTTTCTACAGCTTTGAAGTATGCACTCACACCTCTGTTACATACACGCACTGTTTTGCTACATACTTGTACACAGCTTTCTTACATACACCAACAGCTCTCTTATATACTCATGCAGCTCCACACACACAAACACTTATATATATATATATATATATGTACACTCATCCATCGTATACATTACCACATCTTGAAATTCCTTCCAGGAATGTGACTGATCACATGACCTGAAAGGTTCAATGGCTAATCAACAACTTTGTTTGATTGGGACCCTATCCATGCCACCTCACATATCAGGAGTGTCGTTCTTCTTTTCATAAAGAGGTCCAAGGGCTAGTCTTGCAGAAGTTTTTTCAGCTACACAGGATGCGCAACATCCGTGCAAGTCCTGGTGACTTTCTCCCCTGCACTGCACCGATCAGATAGATCAGTGTGGGGCAGGAGAAAGGAGAACAGTTCTTTCAGTGATCATGAAGGATGCTGTCAGTGTTTTCCTCCATCAGAATAAGCAGCCTCTAGACTGTAAGAAACGCACACATTTTAACATCATTTTGATTGTCTAAAATTTACTGCAGCTAAAAATTACATTTGGTTTACAATGCATTTTGCCAGATATGTTGTCACTTGTCAAAGCTAAGAATTTTACATGCTGGGTTTTTTTATGGCACATTTAGCACTGATAAGTTGTCACACTCTTGCTTAATATGTTAACATTCTGTCTGTAAACTGTATATGCATAGCTACCTTTTTGAAGCAATATTGAGATTTACTTAAGAACGTGGGGCCCAATAAATACCATCAATGGTGCCCAGTCCAAGAGATGGTGGATCCTATAGGTAAACACCACCTCATCATGCACTAAAACTTACTAAAAAAAAAAAAGATGTGAAGTTCACACATATAGAAAATGGACATTTTGTGAATACATATTACACGTATTGTAAAATAGATAGAGCTCATATGTAGAGTTTGTTTGATAAACTTTCCTACTACTTTGTCTAAATTAGAAGCAAATTGGTTGAACATTACTTCTACCTAAAATGGCAGAAAACGCACCTATCTTGGTGATGGACAGGACAGCTAGAGGGGATATGGAGGAGGCTGTTATTTTTTTTTTAATAGGTGTACTATCACCAATTTGCTGATAATTCATTGAAAGTAGATGATCGGTACAATTGCTGCCAATGCATTTTTTAAAGCTGTATTGTCATGAGTCAAATTTGATCATGTTAGGTTCTTGCATAGGTCCTATAGCATTGATAAGTTTCCACCCTCTTTCCTACATACACACATCTCTCCTGCATACACACAACTCTACTACTATCACACACGCAATTTTCCGAAATACACACACAACTCTCCTCCATACACAAACACAGTTCTAACACATATAGCTTTTCTACAGCTTTGAAGTATGCACTCACACCTCTGTTACGTACACGCACTGTTTTGCTACATACTTGTACACAGCTTTCTTACATACACCAACAGCTCTCTTATATACTCATGCAGCTCCACACACACAAACACTTATATATATATATATATATATATGTACACTCATCCATCGTATACATTACCACATCTTGAAATTCCTTCCAGGAATGTGACTGATCACATGACCTGAAAGGTTCAATGGCTAATCAACAACTTTGTTTGATTGGGACCCTATCCATGCCACCTCACATATCAGGAGTGTCGTTCTTCTTTTCATAAAGAGGTCCAAGGGCTAGTCTTGCAGAAGTTTTTTCAGCTACACAGGATGCGCAACATCCGTGCAAGTCCTGGTGACTTTCTCCCCTGCACTGCACCGATCAGATAGATCAGTGTGGGGCAGGAGAAAGGAGAACAGTTCTTTCAGTGATCATGAAGGATGCTGTCAGTGTTTTCCTCCATCAGAATAAGCAGCCTCTAGACTGTAAGAAACACACACATTTTAACATCATTTTGATTGTCTAAAATTTACTGCAGCTAAAAATTACATTTGGTTTACAATGCATTTTGCCAGATATGTTGTCACTTGTCAAAGCTAAGAATTTTACATGCTGGGTTTTTTTTATGGCACATTTAGCACTGATAAGTTGTCACACTCTTGCTTAATGTGTTAACATTCTGTCTGTAAACTGTATATGCATAGCTACCTTTTTGAAGCAATATTGAGATTTACTTAAGAACGTGGGGCCCAATAAATACCATCAATGGTGCCCAGTCTAAGAGATGGTGGATCCTATAGGTAAACACCACCTCATCATGCACTAAAACTTACTAAAAAAAAAAAAGATGTGAAGTTCACACATATAGAAAATGGACATTTTGTGAATACATATTACACGTATTGTAAAATAGATAGAGCTCATATGTAGAGTTTGTTTGATAAACTTTCCTACTACTTTGTCTAAATTAGAAGCAAATTGGTTGAACATTACTTCTACCTAAAATGGCAGAAAACGCACCTATCTTGGTGATGGACAGGACAGCTAGAGGGGATATGGAGGAGGCTGATATTTTTTTTTTAATAGGTGTACTTTCACCAATTTGCTGATAATTCATTGAAAGTAGATGATCGGTACAATTGCTGCCAATGCATTTTTTAAAGCTGTATTGTCATGAGTCAAATTTGATCATGTTAGGTTCTTGCATAGGTCCTATAGCATTGATAAGTTTCCACCCTCTTTCCTACATACACACATCTCTCCTGCATACACACAACTCTACTACTATCACACACGCAATTTTCCGAAATACACACACAACTCTCCTCCATACACAAACACAGTTCTAACACATATAGCTTTTCTACAGCTTTGAAGTATGCACTCACACCTCTGTTACATACACGCACTGTTTTGCTACATACTTGTACACAGCTTTCTTACATACACCAACAGCTCTCTTATATACTCATGCAGCTCCACACACACAAACACTTATATTTATATATATATATATATATATATATATATATATGTACACTCATCCATCGTATACATTACCACATCTTGAAATTCCTTCCAGGAATGTGACTGATCACATGACCTGAAAGGTTCAATGGCTAATCAACAACTTTGTTTGATTGGGACCCTATCCATGCCACCTCACATATCAGGAGTGTCGTTCTTCTTTTCATAAAGAGGTCCAAGGGCTAGTCTTGCAGAAGTTTTTTCAGCTACACAGGATGCGCAACATCCGTGCAAGTCCTGGTGACTTTCTCCCCTGCACTGCACCGATCAGATAGATCAGTGTGGGGCAGGAGAAAGGAGAACAGTTCTTTCAGTGATCATGAAGGATGCTGTCAGTGTTTTCCTCCATCAGAATAAGCAGCCTCTAGACTGTAAGAAACACACACATTTTAACATCATTTTGATTGTCTAAAATTTACTGCAGCTAAAAATTACATTTGGTTTACAATGCATTTTGCCAGATATGTTGTCACTTGTCAAAGCTAAGAATTTTACATGCTGGGTTTTTTTATGGCACATTTAGCACTGATAAGTTGTCACACTCTTGCTTAATATGTTAACATTCTGTCTGTAAACTGTATATGCATAGCTACCTTTTTGAAGCAATATTGAGATTTACTTAAGAACGTGGGGCCCAATAAATACCATCAATGGTGCCCAGTCCAAGAGATGGTGGATCCTATAGGTAAACACCACCTCATCATGCACTAAAACTTACTAAAAAAAAAAAAGATGTGAAGTTCACACATATAGAAAATGGACATTTTGTGAATACATATTACACGTATTGTAAAATAGATAGAGCTCATATGTAGAGTTTGTTTGATAAACTTTCCTACTACTTTGTCTAAATTAGAAGCAAATTGGTTGAACATTACTTCTACCTAAAATGGCAGAAAACGCACCTATCTTGGTGATGGACAGGACAGCTAGAGGGGATATGGAGGAGGCTGTTATTTTTTTTTTAATAGGTGTACTTTCACCAATTTGCTGATAATTCATTGAAAGTAGATGATCGGTACAATTGCTGCCAATGCATTTTTTAAAGCTGTATTGTGATGAGTCAAATTTGATCATGTTAGGTTCTTGCATAGGTCCTATAGCATTGATAAGTTTCCACCCTCTTTCCTACATACACACATCTCTCCTGCATACACACAACTCTACTACTATCACACACGCAATTTTCCGAAATACACACACAACTCTCCTCCATACACAAACACAGTTCTAACACATATAGCTTTTCTACAGCTTTGAAGTATGCACTCACACCTCTGTTACATACACGCACTGTTTTGCTACATACTTGTACACAGCTTTCTTACATACACCAACAGCTCTCTTATATACTCATGCAGCTCCACACACACAAACACTTATATATATATATATATATATATATATATATGTACACTCATCCATCGTATACATTACCACATCTTGAAATTCCTTCCAGGAATGTGACTGATCACATGACCTGAAAGGTTCAATGGCTAATCAACAACTTTGTTTGATTGGGACCCTATCCATGCCACCTCACATATCAGGAGTGTCGTTCTTCTTTTCATAAAGAGGTCCAAGGGCTAGTCTTGCAGAAGTTTTTTCAGCTACACAGGATGCGCAACATCCGTGCAAGTCCTGGTGACTTTCTCCCCTGCACTGCACCGATCAGATAGATCAGTGTGGGGCAGGAGAAAGGAGAACAGTTCTTTCAGTGATCATGAAGGATGCTGTCAGTGTTTTCCTCCATCAGAATAAGCAGCCTCTAGACTGTAAGAAACGCACACATTTTAACATCATTTTGATTGTCTAAAATTTACTGCAGCTAAAAATTACATTTGGTTTACAATGCATTTTGCCAGATATGTTGTCACTTGTCAAAGCTAAGAATTTTACATGCTGGGTTTTTTTATGGCACATTTAGCACTGATAAGTTGTCACACTCTTGCTTAATATGTTAACATTCTGTCTGTAAACTGTATATGCATAGCTACCTTTTTGAAGCAATATTGAGATTTACTTAAGAACGTGGGGCCCAATAAATACCATCAAAGGTGCCCAGTCCAAGAGATGGTGGATCCTATAGGTAAACACCACCTCATCATGCACTAAAACTTACTAAAAAAAAAAAAGATGTGAAGTTCACACATATAGAAAATGGACATTTTGTGAATACATATTACACGTATTGTAAAATAGATAGAGCTCATATGTAGAGTTTGTTTGATAAACTTTCCTACTACTTTGTCTAAATTAGAAGCAAATTGGTTGAACATTACTTCTACCTAAAATGGCAGAAAACGCACCTATCTTGGTGATGGACAGGACAGCTAGAGGGGATATGGAGGAGGCTGATATTTTTTTTTTAATAGGTGTACTTTCACCAATTTGCTGATAATTCATTGAAAGTAGATGATCGGTACAATTGCTGCCAATGCATTTTTTAAAGCTGTATTGTCATGAGTCAAATTTGATCATGTTAGGTTCTTGCATAGGTCCTATAGCATTGATAAGTTTCCACCCTCTTTCCTACATACACACATCTCTCCTGCATACACACAACTCTACTACTATCACACACGCAATTTTCCGAAATACACACACAACTCTCCTCCATACACAAACACAGTTCTAACACATATAGCTTTTCTACAGCTTTGAAGTATGCACTCACACCTCTGTTACATACACGCACTGTTTTGCTACATACTTGTACACAGCTTTCTTACATACACCAACAGCTCTCTTATATACTCATGCAGCTCCACACACACAAACACTTATATATATATATATATATATGTACACTCATCCATCGTATACATTACCACATCTTGAAATTCCTTCCAGGAATGTGACTGATCACATGACCTGAAAGGTTCAATGGCTAATCAACAACTTTGTTTGATTGGGACCCTATCCATGCCACCTCACATATCAGGAGTGTCGTTCTTCTTTTCATAAAGAGGTCCAAGGGCTAGTCTTGCAGAAGTTTTTTCAGCTACACAGGATGCGCAACATCCGTGCAAGTCCTGGTGACTTTCTCCCCTGCACTGCACCGATCAGATAGATCAGTGTGGGGCAGGAGAAAGGAGAACAGTTCTTTCAGTGATCATGAAGGATGCTGTCAGTGTTTTCCTCCATCAGAATAAGCAGCCTCTAGACTGTAAGAAACGCACACATTTTAACATCATTTTGATTGTCTAAAATTTACTGCAGCTAAAAATTACATTTGGTTTACAATGCATTTTGCCAGATATGTTGTCACTTGTCAAAGCTAAGAATTTTACATGCTGGGTTTTTTTATGGCACATTTAGCACTGATAAGTTGTCACACTCTTGCTTAATATGTTAACATTCTGTCTGTAAACTGTATATGCATAGCTACCTTTTTGAAGCAATATTGAGATTTACTTAAGAACGTGGGGCCCAATAAATACCATCAATGGTGCCCAGTCCAAGAGATGGTGGATCCTATAGGTAAACACCACCTCATCATGCACTAAAACTTACTAAAAAAAAAAAAGATGTGAAGTTCACACATATAGAAAATGGACATTTTGTGAATACATATTACACGTATTGTAAAATAGATAGAGCTCATATGTAGAGTTTGTTTGATAAACTTTCCTACTACTTTGTCTAAATTAGAAGCAAATTGGTTGAACATTACTTCTACCTAAAATGGCAGAAAACGCACCTATCTTGGTGATGGACAGGACAGCTAGAGGGGATATGGAGGAGGCTGTTATTTTTTTTTTAATAGGTGTACTATCACCAATTTGCTGATAATTCATTGAAAGTAGATGATCGGTACAATTGCTGCCAATGCATTTTTTAAAGCTGTATTGTCATGAGTCAAATTTGATCATGTTAGGTTCTTGCATAGGTCCTATAGCATTGATAAGTTTCCACCCTCTTTCCTACATACACACATCTCTCCTGCATACACACAACTCTACTACTATCACACACGCAATTTTCCGAAATACACACACAACTCTCCTCCATACACAAACACAGTTCTAACACATATAGCTTTTCTACAGCTTTGAAGTATGCACTCACACCTCTGTTACGTACACGCACTGTTTTGCTACATACTTGTACACAGCTTTCTTACATACACCAACAGCTCTCTTATATACTCATGCAGCTCCACACACACAAACACTTATATATATATATATATATATATGTACACTCATCCATCGTATACATTACCACATCTTGAAATTCCTTCCAGGAATGTGACTGATCACATGACCTGAAAGGTTCAATGGCTAATCAACAACTTTGTTTGATTGGGACCCTATCCATGCCACCTCACATATCAGGAGTGTCGTTCTTCTTTTCATAAAGAGGTCCAAGGGCTAGTCTTGCAGAAGTTTTTTCAGCTACACAGGATGCGCAACATCCGTGCAAGTCCTGGTGACTTTCTCCCCTGCACTGCACCGATCAGATAGATCAGTGTGGGGCAGGAGAAAGGAGAACAGTTCTTTCAGTGATCATGAAGGATGCTGTCAGTGTTTTCCTCCATCAGAATAAGCAGCCTCTAGACTGTAAGAAACACACACATTTTAACATCATTTTGATTGTCTAAAATTTACTGCAGCTAAAAATTACATTTGGTTTACAATGCATTTTGCCAGATATGTTGTCACTTGTCAAAGCTAAGAATTTTACATGCTGGGTTTTTTTTATGGCACATTTAGCACTGATAAGTTGTCACACTCTTGCTTAATGTGTTAACATTCTGTCTGTAAACTGTATATGCATAGCTACCTTTTTGAAGCAATATTGAGATTTACTTAAGAACGTGGGGCCCAATAAATACCATCAATGGTGCCCAGTCTAAGAGATGGTGGATCCTATAGGTAAACACCACCTCATCATGCACTAAAACTTACTAAAAAAAAAAAAGATGTGAAGTTCACACATATAGAAAATGGACATTTTGTGAATACATATTACACGTATTGTAAAATAGATAGAGCTCATATGTAGAGTTTGTTTGATAAACTTTCCTACTACTTTGTCTAAATTAGAAGCAAATTGGTTGAACATTACTTCTACCTAAAATGGCAGAAAACGCACCTATCTTGGTGATGGACAGGACAGCTAGAGGGGATATGGAGGAGGCTGATATTTTTTTTTTAATAGGTGTACTTTCACCAATTTGCTGATAATTCATTGAAAGTAGATGATCGGTACAATTGCTGCCAATGCATTTTTTAAAGCTGTATTGTCATGAGTCAAATTTGATCATGTTAGGTTCTTGCATAGGTCCTATAGCATTGATAAGTTTCCACCCTCTTTCCTACATACACACATCTCTCCTGCATACACACAACTCTACTACTATCACACACGCAATTTTCCGAAATACACACACAACTCTCCTCCATACACAAACACAGTTCTAACACATATAGCTTTTCTACAGCTTTGAAGTATGCACTCACACCTCTGTTACATACACGCACTGTTTTGCTACATACTTGTACACAGCTTTCTTACATACACCAACAGCTCTCTTATATACTCATGCAGCTCCACACACACAAACACTTATATTTATATATATATATATATATATATATATATATATATGTACACTCATCCATCGTATACATTACCACATCTTGAAATTCCTTCCAGGAATGTGACTGATCACATGACCTGAAAGGTTCAATGGCTAATCAACAACTTTGTTTGATTGGGACCCTATCCATGCCACCTCACATATCAGGAGTGTCGTTCTTCTTTTCATAAAGAGGTCCAAGGGCTAGTCTTGCAGAAGTTTTTTCAGCTACACAGGATGCGCAACATCCGTGCAAGTCCTGGTGACTTTCTCCCCTGCACTGCACCGATCAGATAGATCAGTGTGGGGCAGGAGAAAGGAGAACAGTTCTTTCAGTGATCATGAAGGATGCTGTCAGTGTTTTCCTCCATCAGAATAAGCAGCCTCTAGACTGTAAGAAACACACACATTTTAACATCATTTTGATTGTCTAAAATTTACTGCAGCTAAAAATTACATTTGGTTTACAATGCATTTTGCCAGATATGTTGTCACTTGTCAAAGCTAAGAATTTTACATGCTGGGTTTTTTTATGGCACATTTAGCACTGATAAGTTGTCACACTCTTGCTTAATATGTTAACATTCTGTCTGTAAACTGTATATGCATAGCTACCTTTTTGAAGCAATATTGAGATTTACTTAAGAACGTGGGGCCCAATAAATACCATCAATGGTGCCCAGTCCAAGAGATGGTGGATCCTATAGGTAAACACCACCTCATCATGCACTAAAACTTACTAAAAAAAAAAAAGATGTGAAGTTCACACATATAGAAAATGGACATTTTGTGAATACATATTACACGTATTGTAAAATAGATAGAGCTCATATGTAGAGTTTGTTTGATAAACTTTCCTACTACTTTGTCTAAATTAGAAGCAAATTGGTTGAACATTACTTCTACCTAAAATGGCAGAAAACGCACCTATCTTGGTGATGGACAGGACAGCTAGAGGGGATATGGAGGAGGCTGTTATTTTTTTTTTAATAGGTGTACTTTCACCAATTTGCTGATAATTCATTGAAAGTAGATGATCGGTACAATTGCTGCCAATGCATTTTTTAAAGCTGTATTGTGATGAGTCAAATTTGATCATGTTAGGTTCTTGCATAGGTCCTATAGCATTGATAAGTTTCCACCCTCTTTCCTACATACACACATCTCTCCTGCATACACACAACTCTACTACTATCACACACGCAATTTTCCGAAATACACACACAACTCTCCTCCATACACAAACACAGTTCTAACACATATAGCTTTTCTACAGCTTTGAAGTATGCACTCACACCTCTGTTACATACACGCACTGTTTTGCTACATACTTGTACACAGCTTTCTTACATACACCAACAGCTCTCTTATATACTCATGCAGCTCCACACACACAAACACTTATATATATATATATATATATATATATATATGTACACTCATCCATCGTATACATTACCACATCTTGAAATTCCTTCCAGGAATGTGACTGATCACATGACCTGAAAGGTTCAATGGCTAATCAACAACTTTGTTTGATTGGGACCCTATCCATGCCACCTCACATATCAGGAGTGTCGTTCTTCTTTTCATAAAGAGGTCCAAGGGCTAGTCTTGCAGAAGTTTTTTCAGCTACACAGGATGCGCAACATCCGTGCAAGTCCTGGTGACTTTCTCCCCTGCACTGCACCGATCAGATAGATCAGTGTGGGGCAGGAGAAAGGAGAACAGTTCTTTCAGTGATCATGAAGGATGCTGTCAGTGTTTTCCTCCATCAGAATAAGCAGCCTCTAGACTGTAAGAAACGCACACATTTTAACATCATTTTGATTGTCTAAAATTTACTGCAGCTAAAAATTACATTTGGTTTACAATGCATTTTGCCAGATATGTTGTCACTTGTCAAAGCTAAGAATTTTACATGCTGGGTTTTTTTATGGCACATTTAGCACTGATAAGTTGTCACACTCTTGCTTAATATGTTAACATTCTGTCTGTAAACTGTATATGCATAGCTACCTTTTTGAAGCAATATTGAGATTTACTTAAGAACGTGGGGCCCAATAAATACCATCAATGGTGCCCAGTCCAAGAGATGGTGGATCCTATAGGTAAACACCACCTCATCATGCACTAAAACTTACTAAAAAAAAAAAAGATGTGAAGTTCACACATATAGAAAATGGACATTTTGTGAATACATATTACACGTATTGTAAAATAGATAGAGCTCATATGTAGAGTTTGTTTGATAAACTTTCCTACTACTTTGTCTAAATTAGAAGCAAATTGGTTGAACATTACTTCTACCTAAAATGGCAGAAAACGCACCTATCTTGGTGATGGACAGGACAGCTAGAGGGGATATGGAGGAGGCTGTTATTTTTTTTTTAATAGGTGTACTTTCACCAATTTGCTGATAATTCATTGAAAGTAGATGATCGGTACAATTGCTGCCAATGCATTTTTTAAAGCTGTATTGTCATGAGTCAAATTTGATCATGTTAGGTTCTTGCATAGGTCCTATAGCATTGATAAGTTTCCACCCTCTTTCCTACATACACACATCTCTCCTGCATACACACAACTCTACTACTATCACACACGCAATTTTCCGAAATACACACACAACTCTCCTCCATACACAAACACAGTTCTAACACATATAGCTTTTCTACAGCTTTGAAGTATGCACTCACACCTCTGTTACATACACGCACTGTTTTGCTACATACTTGTACACAGCTTTCTTACATACACCAACAGCTCTCTTATATACTCATGCAGCTCCACACACACAAACACTTATATATATATATATATATATATATATATATATATATATGTACACTCATCCATCGTATACATTACCACATCTTGAAATTCCTTCCAGGAATGTGACTGATCACATGACCTGAAAGGTTCAATGGCTAATCAACAACTTTGTTTGATTGGGACCCTATCCATGCCACCTCACATATCAGGAGTGTCGTTCTTCTTTTCATAAAGAGGTCCAAGGGCTAGTCTTGCAGAAGTTTTTTCAGCTACACAGGATGCGCAACATCCGTGCAAGTCCTGGTGACTTTCTCCCCTGCACTGCACCGATCAGATAGATCAGTGTGGGGCAGGAGAAAGGAGAACAGTTCTTTCAGTGATCATGAAGGATGCTGTCAGTGTTTTCCTCCATCAGAATAAGCAGCCTCTAGACTGTAAGAAACGCACACATTTTAACATCATTTTGATTGTCTAAAATTTACTGCAGCTAAAAATTACATTTGGTTTACAATGCATTTTGCCAGATATGTTGTCACTTGTCAAAGCTAAGAATTTTACATGCTGGGTTTTTTTATGGCACATTTAGCACTGATAAGTTGTCACACTCTTGCTTAATATGTTAACATTCTGTCTGTAAACTGTATATGCATAGCTACCTTTTTGAAGCAATATTGAGATTTACTTAAGAACGTGGGGCCCAATAAATACCATCAATGGTGCCCAGTCCAAGAGATGGTGGATCCTATAGGTAAACACCACCTCATCATGCACTAAAACTTACTAAAAAAAAAAAAGATGTGAAGTTCACACATATAGAAAATGGACATTTTGTGAATACATATTACACGTATTGTAAAATAGATAGAGCTCATATGTAGAGTTTGTTTGATAAACTTTCCTACTACTTTGTCTAAATTAGAAGCAAATTGGTTGAACATTACTTCTACCTAAAATGGCAGAAAACGCACCTATCTTGGTGATGGACAGGACAGCTAGAGGGGATATGGAGGAGGCTGTTATTTTTTTTTTAATAGGTGTACTTTCACCAATTTACTGATAATTCATTGAAAGTAGATGATCGGTACAATTGCTGCCAATGCATTTTTTAAAGCTGTATTGTCATGAGTCAAATTTGATCATGTTAGGTTCTTGCATAGGTCCTATAGCATTGATAAGTTTCCACCCTCTTTCCTACATACACACATCTCTCCTGCATACACACAACTCTACTACTATCACACACGCAATTTTCCGAAATACACACACAACTCTCCTCCATACACAAACACAGTTCTAACACATATAGCTTTTCTACAGCTTTGAAGTATGCACTCACACCTCTGTTACATACACGCACTGTTTTGCTACATACTTGTACACAGCTTTCTTACATACACCAACAGCTCTCTTATATACTCATGCAGCTCCACACACACAAACACTTATATATATATATATATATATATATATATATGTACACTCATCCATCGTATACATTACCACATCTTGAAATTCCTTCCAGGAATGTGACTGATCACATGACCTGAAAGGTTCAATGGCTAATCAACAACTTTGTTTGATTGGGACCCTATCCATGCCACCTCACATATCAGGAGTGTCGTTCTTCTTTTCATAAAGAGGTCCAAGGGCTAGTCTTGCAGAAGTTTTTTCAGCTACACAGGATGCGCAACATCCGTGCAAGTCCTGGTGACTTTCTCCCCTGCACTGCACCGATCAGATAGATCAGTGTGGGGCAGGAGAAAGGAGAACAGTTCTTTCAGTGATCATGAAGGATGCTGTCAGTGTTTTCCTCCATCAGAATAAGCAGCCTCTAGACTGTAAGAAACGCACACATTTTAACATCATTTTGATTGTCTAAAATTTACTGCAGCTAAAAATTACATTTGGTTTACAATGCATTTTGCCAGATATGTTGTCACTTGTCAAAGCTAAGAATTTTACATGCTGGGTTTTTTTATGGCACATTTAGCACTGATAAGTTGTCACACTCTTGCTTAATATGTTAACATTCTGTCTGTAAACTGTATATGCATAGCTACCTTTTTGAAGCAATATTGAGATTTACTTAAGAACGTGGGGCCCAATAAATACCATCAATGGTGCCCAGTCCAAGAGATGGTGGATCCTATA
Source organism: Phyllobates terribilis (assembly GCF_046119375.1). Lineage (NCBI taxonomy): Eukaryota > Metazoa > Chordata > Amphibia > Anura > Dendrobatidae > Phyllobates > Phyllobates terribilis. The sequence continues at coordinate 550,083 of NW_027363631.1, forward strand.
GGTAAACACCACCTCATCATGCACTAAAACTTACTAAAAAAAAAAAAGATGTGAAGTTCACACATATAGAAAATGGACATTTTGTGAATACATATTACACGTATTGTAAAATAGATAGAGCTCATATGTAGAGTTTGTTTGATAAACTTTCCTACTACTTTGTCTAAATTAGAAGCAAATTGGTTGAACATTACTTCTACCTAAAATGGCAGAAAACGCACCTATCTTGGTGATGGACAGGACAGCTAGAGGGGATATGGAGGAGGCTGTTATTTTTTTTTTAATAGGTGTACTATCACCAATTTGCTGATAATTCATTGAAAGTAGATGATCGGTACAATTGCTGCCAATGCATTTTTTAAAGCTGTATTGTCATGAGTCAAATTTGATCATGTTAGGTTCTTGCATAGGTCCTATAGCATTGATAAGTTTCCACCCTCTTTCCTACATACACACATCTCTCCTGCATACACACAACTCTACTACTATCACACACGCAATTTTCCGAAATACACACACAACTCTCCTCCATACACAAACACAGTTCTAACACATATAGCTTTTCTACAGCTTTGAAGTATGCACTCACACCTCTGTTACATACACGCACTGTTTTGCTACATACTTGTACACAGCTTTCTTACATACACCAACAGCTCTCTTATATACTCATGCAGCTCCACACACACAAACACTTATATATATATATATATATATATATATATATGTACACTCATCCATCGTATACATTACCACATCTTGAAATTCCTTCCAGGAATGTGACTGATCACATGACCTGAAAGGTTCAATGGCTAATCAACAACTTTGTTTGATTGGGACCCTATCCATGCCACCTCACATATCAGGAGTGTCGTTCTTCTTTTCATAAAGAGGTCCAAGGGCTAGTCTTGCAGAAGTTTTTTCAGCTACACAGGATGCGCAACATCCGTGCAAGTCCTGGTGACTTTCTCCCCTGCACTGCACCGATCAGATAGATCAGTGTGGGGCAGGAGAACAGTTCTTTCAGTGATCATGAAGGATGCTGTCAGTGTTTTCCTCCATCAGAATAAGCAGCCTCTAGACTGTAAGAAACACACACATTTTAACATCATTTTGATTGTCTAAAATTTACTGCAGCTAAAAATTACATTTGGTTTACAATGCATTTTGCCAGATATGTTGTCACTTGTCAAAGCTAAGAATTTTACATGCTGGGTTTTTTTTATGGCACATTTAGCACTGATAAGTTGTCACACTCTTGCTTAATATGTTAACATTCTGTCTGTAAACTGTATATGCATAGCTACCTTTTTGAAGCAATATTGAGATTTACTTAAGAACGTGGGGCCCAATAAATACCATCAATGGTGCCCAGTCTAAAAGATGGTGGATCCTATAGGTAAACACCACCTCATCATGCACTAAAACTTACTAAAAAAAAAAAAGATGTGAAGTTCACACATATAGAAAATGGACATTTTGTGAATACATATTACACGTATTGTAAAATAGATAGAGCTCATATGTAGAGTTTGTTTGATAAACTTTCCTACTACTTTGTCTAAATTAGAAGCAAATTGGTTGAACATTACTTCTACCTAAAATGGCAGAAAACGCACCTATCTTGGTGATGGACAGGACAGCTAGAGGGGATTTGGAGGAGGCTGTTATTTTTTTTTAATAGGTGTACTATCACCAATTTGCTGATAATTCATTGAAAGTAGATGATCGGTACAATTGCTGCCAATGCATTTTTTAAAGCTGTATTGTCATGAGTCAAATTTGATCATGTTAGGTTCTTGCATAGGTCCTATAGCATTGATAAGTTTCCACCCTCTTTCCTACATACACACATCTCTCCTGCATACACACAACTCTACTACTATCACACACGCAATTTTCCGAAATACACACACAACTCTCCTCCATACACAAACACAGTTCTAACACATATAGCTTTTCTACAGCTTTGAAGTATGCACTCACACCTCTGTTACATACACGCACTGTTTTGCTACATACTTGTACACAGCTTTCTTACATACACCAACAGCTCTCTTATATACTCATGCAGCTCCACACACACAAACACTTATATATATATATATATATATGTACACTCATCCATCGTATACATTACCACATCTTGAAATTCCTTCCAGGAATGTGACTGATCACATGACCTGAAAGGTTCAATGGCTAAACAACAACTTTGTTTGATTGGGACCCTATCCATGCCACCTCACATATCAGGAGTGTCGTTCTTCTTTTCATAAAGAGGTCCAAGGGCTAGTCTTGCAGAAGTTTTTTCAGCTACACAGGATGCGCAACATCCGTGCAAGTCCTGGTGACTTTCTCCCCTGCACTGCACCGATCAGATAGATCAGTGTGGGGCAGGAGAAAGGAGAACAGTTCTTTCAGTGATCATGAAGGATGCTGTCAGTGTTTTCCTCCATCAGAATAAGCAGCCTCTAGACTGTAAGAAACGCACACATTTTAACATCATTTTGATTGTCTAAAATTTACTGCAGCTAAAAATTACATTTGGTTTACAATGCATTTTGCCAGATATGTTGTCACTTGTCAAAGCTAAGAATTTTACATGCTGGGTTTTTTTATGGCACATTTAGCACTGATAAGTTGTCACACTCTTGCTTAATATGTTAACATTCTGTCTGTAAACTGTATATGCATAGCTACCTTTTTGAAGCAATATTGAGATTTACTTAAGAACGTGGGGCCCAATAAATACCATCAATGGTGCCCAGTCCAAGAGATGGTGGATCCTATAGGTAAACACCACCTCATCATGCACTAAAACTTACTAAAAAAAAAAAAGATGTGAAGTTCACACATATAGAAAATGGACATTTTGTGAATACATATTACACGTATTGTAAAATAGATAGAGCTCATATGTAGAGTTTGTTTGATAAACTTTCCTACTACTTTGTCTAAATTAGAAGCAAATTGGTTGAACATTACTTCTACCTAAAATGGCAGAAAACGCACCTATCTTGGTGATGGACAGGACAGCTAGAGGGGATATGGAGGAGGCTGTTATTTTTTTTTTAATAGGTGTACTATCACCAATTTGCTGATAATTCATTGAAAGTAGATGATCGGTACAATTGCTGCCAATGCATTTTTTAAAGCTGTATTGTCATGAGTCAAATTTGATCATGTTAGGTTCTTGCATAGGTCCTATAGCATTGATAAGTTTCCACCCTCTTTCCTACATACACACATCTCTCCTGCATACACACAACTCTACTACTATCACACACGCAATTTTCCGAAATACACACACAACTCTCCTCCATACACAAACACAGTTCTAACACATATAGCTTTTCTACAGCTTTGAAGTATGCACTCACACCTCTGTTACATACACGCACTGTTTTGCTACATACTTGTACACAGCTTTCTTACATACACCAACAGCTCTCTTATATACTCATGCAGCTCCACACACACAAACACTTATATATATATATATATATATATATGTACACTCATCCATCGTATACATTACCACATCTTGAAATTCCTTCCAGGAATGTGACTGATCACATGACCTGAAAGGTTCAATGGCTAATCAACAACTTTGTTTGATTGGGACCCTATCCATGCCACCTCACATATCAGGAGTGTCGTTCTTCTTTTCATAAAGAGGTCCAAGGGCTAGTCTTGCAGAAGTTTTTTCAGCTACACAGGATGCGCAACATCCGTGCAAGTCCTGGTGACTTTCTCCCCTGCACTGCACCGATCAGATAGATCAGTGTGGGGCAGGAGAAAGGAGAACAGTTCTTTCAGTGATCATGAAGGATGCTGTCAGTGTTTTCCTCCATCAGAATAAGCAGCCTCTAGACTGTAAGAAACACACACATTTTAACATCATTTTGATTGTCTAAAATTTACTGCAGCTAAAAATTACATTTGGTTTACAATGCATTTTGCCAGATATGTTGTCACTTGTCAAAGCTAAGAATTTTACATGCTGGGTTTTTTTTATGGCACATTTAGCACTGATAAGTTGTCACACTCTTGCTTAATGTGTTAACATTCTGTCTGTAAACTGTATATGCATAGCTACCTTTTTGAAGCAATATTGAGATTTACTTAAGAACGTGGGGCCCAATAAATACCATCAATGGTGCCCAGTCCAAGAGATGGTGGATCCTATAGGTAAACACCACCTCATCATGCACTAAAACTTACTAAAAAAAAAAAAGATGTGAAGTTCACACATATAGAAAATGGACATTTTGTGAATACATATTACACGTATTGTAAAATAGATAGAGCTCATATGTAGAGTTTGTTTGATAAACTTTCCTACTACTTTGTCTAAATTAGAAGCAAATTGGTTGAACATTACTTCTACCTAAAATGGCAGAAAACGCACCTATCTTGGTGATGGACAGGACAGCTAGAGGGGATATGGAGGAGGCTGTTATTTTTTTTTTAATAGGTGTACTATCACCAATTTGCTGATAATTCATTGAAAGTAGATGATCGGTACAATTGCTGCCAATGCATTTTTTAAAGCTGTATTGTCATGAGTCAAATTTGATCATGTTAGGTTCTTGCATAGGTCCTATAGCATTGATAAGTTTCCACCCTCTTTCCTACATACACACATCTCTCCTGCATACACACAACTCTACTACTATCACACACGCAATTTTCCGAAATACACACACAACTCTCCTCCATACACAAACACAGTTCTAACACATATAGCTTTTCTACAGCTTTGAAGTATGCACTCACACCTCTGTTACATACACGCACTGTTTTGCTACATACTTGTACACAGCTTTCTTACATACACCAACAGCTCTCTTATATACTCATGCAGCTCCACACACACAAACACTTATATATATATATATATATATATATGTACACTCATCCATCGTATACATTACCACATCTTGAAATTCCTTCCAGGAATGTGACTGATCACATGACCTGAAAGGTTCAATGGCTAATCAACAACTTTGTTTGATTGGGACCCTATCCATGCCACCTCACATATCAGGAGTGTCGTTCTTCTTTTCATAAAGAGGTCCAAGGGCTAGTCTTGCAGAAGTTTTTTCAGCTACACAGGATGCGCAACATCCGTGCAAGTCCTGGTGACTTTCTCCCCTGCACTGCACCGATCAGATAGATCAGTGTGGGGCAGGAGAAAGGAGAACAGTTCTTTCAGTGATCATGAAGGATGCTGTCAGTGTTTTCCTCCATCAGAATAAGCAGCCTCTAGACTGTAAGAAACACACACATTTTAACATCATTTTGATTGTCTAAAATTTACTGCAGCTAAAAATTACATTTGGTTTACAATGCATTTTGCCAGATATGTTGTCACTTGTCAAAGCTAAGAATTTTACATGCTGGGTTTTTTTTATGGCACATTTAGCACTGATAAGTTGTCACACTCTTGCTTAATATGTTAACATTCTGTCTGTAAACTGTATATGCATAGCTACCTTTTTGAAGCAATATTGAGATTTACTTAAGAACGTGGGGCCCAATAAATACCATCAATGGTGCCCAGTCTAAAAGATGGTGGATCCTATAGGTAAACACCACCTCATCATGCACTAAAACTTACTAAAAAAAAAAAAGATGTGAAGTTCACACATATAGAAAATGGACATTTTGTGAATACATATTACACGTATTGTAAAATAGATAGAGCTCATATGTAGAGTTTGTTTGATAAACTTTCCTACTACTTTGTCTAAATTAGAAGCAAATTGGTTGAACATTACTTCTACCTAAAATGGCAGAAAACGCACCTATCTTGGTGATGGACAGGACAGCTAGAGGGGATTTGGAGGAGGCTGTTATTTTTTTTTAATAGGTGTACTATCACCAATTTGCTGATAATTCATTGAAAGTAGATGATCGGTACAATTGCTGCCAATGCATTTTTTAAAGCTGTATTGTCATGAGTCAAATTTGATCATGTTAGGTTCTTGCATAGGTCCTATAGCATTGATAAGTTTCCACCCTCTTTCCTACATACACACATCTCTCCTGCATACACACAACTCTACTACTATCACACACGCAATTTTCCGAAATACACACACAACTCTCCTCCATACACAAACACAGTTCTAACACATATAGCTTTTCTACAGCTTTGAAGTATGCACTCACACCTCTGTTACATACACGCACTGTTTTGCTACATACTTGTACACAGCTTTCTTACATACACCAACAGCTCTCTTATATACTCATGCAGCTCCACACACACAAACACTTATATATATATATATATATATGTACACTCATCCATCGTATACATTACCACATCTTGAAATTCCTTCCAGGAATGTGACTGATCACATGACCTGAAAGGTTCAATGGCTAAACAACAACTTTGTTTGATTGGGACCCTATCCATGCCACCTCACATATCAGGAGTGTCGTTCTTCTTTTCATAAAGAGGTCCAAGGGCTAGTCTTGCAGAAGTTTTTTCAGCTACACAGGATGCGCAACATCCGTGCAAGTCCTGGTGACTTTCTCCCCTGCACTGCACCGATCAGATAGATCAGTGTGGGGCAGGAGAAAGGAGAACAGTTCTTTCAGTGATCATGAAGGATGCTGTCAGTGTTTTCCTCCATCAGAATAAGCAGCCTCTAGACTGTAAGAAACGCACACATTTTAACATCATTTTGATTGTCTAAAATTTACTGCAGCTAAAAATTACATTTGGTTTACAATGCATTTTGCCAGATATGTTGTCACTTGTCAAAGCTAAGAATTTTACATGCTGGGTTTTTTTATGGCACATTTAGCACTGATAAGTTGTCACACTCTTGCTTAATATGTTAACATTCTGTCTGTAAACTGTATATGCATAGCTACCTTTTTGAAGCAATATTGAGATTTACTTAAGAACGTGGGGCCCAATAAATACCATCAATGGTGCCCAGTCCAAGAGATGGTGGATCCTATAGGTAAACACCACCTCATCATGCACTAAAACTTACTAAAAAAAAAAAAGATGTGAAGTTCACACATATAGAAAATGGACATTTTGTGAATACATATTACACGTATTGTAAAATAGATAGAGCTCATATGTAGAGTTTGTTTGATAAACTTTCCTACTACTTTGTCTAAATTAGAAGCAAATTGGTTGAACATTACTTCTACCTAAAATGGCAGAAAACGCACCTATCTTGGTGATGGACAGGACAGCTAGAGGGGATTTGGAGGAGGCTGTTATTTTTTTTTAATAGGTGTACTATCACCAATTTGCTGATAATTCATTGAAAGTAGATGATCGGTACAATTGCTGCCAATGCATTTTTTAAAGCTGTATTGTCATGAGTCAAATTTGATCATGTTAGGTTCTTGCATAGGTCCTATAGCATTGATAAGTTTCCACCCTCTTTCCTACATACACACATCTCTCCTGCATACACACAACTCTACTACTATCACACACGCAATTTTCCGAAATACACACACAACTCTCCTCCATACACAAACACAGTTCTAACACATATAGCTTTTCTACAGCTTTGAAGTATGCACTCACACCTCTGTTACATACACGCACTGTTTTGCTACATACTTGTACACAGCTTTCTTACATACACCAACAGCTCTCTTATATACTCATGCAGCTCCACACACACAAACACTTATATATATATATATATATATGTACACTCATCCATCGTATACATTACCACATCTTGAAATTCCTTCCAGGAATGTGACTGATCACATGACCTGAAAGGTTCAATGGCTAAACAACAACTTTGTTTGATTGGGACCCTATCCATGCCACCTCACATATCAGGAGTGTCGTTCTTCTTTTCATAAAGAGGTCCAAGGGCTAGTCTTGCAGAAGTTTTTTCAGCTACACAGGATGCGCAACATCCGTGCAAGTCCTGGTGACTTTCTCCCCTGCACTGCACCGATCAGATAGATCAGTGTGGGGCAGGAGAAAGGAGAACAGTTCTTTCAGTGATCATGAAGGATGCTGTCAGTGTTTTCCTCCATCAGAATAAGCAGCCTCTAGACTGTAAGAAACGCACACATTTTAACATCATTTTGATTGTCTAAAATTTACTGCAGCTAAAAATTACATTTGGTTTACAATGCATTTTGCCAGATATGTTGTCACTTGTCAAAGCTAAGAATTTTACATGCTGGGTTTTTTTATGGCACATTTAGCACTGATAAGTTGTCACACTCTTGCTTAATATGTTAACATTCTGTCTGTAAACTGTATATGCATAGCTACCTTTTTGAAGCAATATTGAGATTTACTTAAGAACGTGGGGCCCAATAAATACCATCAATGGTGCCCAGTCCAAGAGATGGTGGATCCTATAGGTAAACACCACCTCATCATGCACTAAAACTTACTAAAAAAAAAAAAGATGTGAAGTTCACACATATAGAAAATGGACATTTTGTGAATACATATTACACGTATTGTAAAATAGATAGAGCTCATATGTAGAGTTTGTTTGATAAACTTTCCTACTACTTTGTCTAAATTAGAAGCAAATTGGTTGAACATTACTTCTACCTAAAATGGCAGAAAACGCACCTATCTTGGTGATGGACAGGACAGCTAGAGGGGATATGGAGGAGGCTGTTATTTTTTTTTTAATAGGTGTACTATCACCAATTTGCTGATAATTCATTGAAAGTAGATGATCGGTACAATTGCTGCCAATGCATTTTTTAAAGCTGTATTGTCATGAGTCAAATTTGATCATGTTAGGTTCTTGCATAGGTCCTATAGCATTGATAAGTTTCCACCCTCTTTCCTACATACACACATCTCTCCTGCATACACACAACTCTACTACTATCACACACGCAATTTTCCGAAATACACACACAACTCTCCTCCATACACAAACACAGTTCTAACACATATAGCTTTTCTACAGCTTTGAAGTATGCACTCACACCTCTGTTACATACACGCACTGTTTTGCTACATACTTGTACACAGCTTTCTTACATACACCAACAGCTCTCTTATATACTCATGCAGCTCCACACACACAAACACTTATATATATATATATATATATATATATGTACACTCATCCATCGTATACATTACCACATCTTGAAATTCCTTCCAGGAATGTGACTGATCACATGACCTGAAAGGTTCAATGGCTAATCAACAACTTTGTTTGATTGGGACCCTATCCATGCCACCTCACATATCAGGAGTGTCGTTCTTCTTTTCATAAAGAGGTCCAAGGGCTAGTCTTGCAGAAGTTTTTTCAGCTACACAGGATGCGCAACATCCGTGCAAGTCCTGGTGACTTTCTCCCCTGCACTGCACCGATCAGATAGATCAGTGTGGGGCAGGAGAAAGGAGAACAGTTCTTTCAGTGATCATGAAGGATGCTGTCAGTGTTTTCCTCCATCAGAATAAGCAGCCTCTAGACTGTAAGAAACACACACATTTTAACATCATTTTGATTGTCTAAAATTTACTGCAGCTAAAAATTACATTTGGTTTACAATGCATTTTGCCAGATATGTTGTCACTTGTCAAAGCTAAGAATTTTACATGCTGGGTTTTTTTTATGGCACATTTAGCACTGATAAGTTGTCACACTCTTGCTTAATGTGTTAACATTCTGTCTGTAAACTGTATATGCATAGCTACCTTTTTGAAGCAATATTGAGATTTACTTAAGAACGTGGGGCCCAATAAATACCATCAATGGTGCCCAGTCCAAGAGATGGTGGATCCTATAGGTAAACACCACCTCATCATGCACTAAAACTTACTAAAAAAAAAAAAGATGTGAAGTTCACACATATAGAAAATGGACATTTTGTGAATACATATTACACGTATTGTAAAATAGATAGAGCTCATATGTAGAGTTTGTTTGATAAACTTTCCTACTACTTTGTCTAAATTAGAAGCAAATTGGTTGAACATTACTTCTACCTAAAATGGCAGAAAACGCACCTATCTTGGTGATGGACAGGACAGCTAGAGGGGATATGGAGGAGGCTGTTATTTTTTTTTTAATAGGTGTACTATCACCAATTTGCTGATAATTCATTGAAAGTAGATGATCGGTACAATTGCTGCCAATGCATTTTTTAAAGCTGTATTGTCATGAGTCAAATTTGATCATGTTAGGTTCTTGCATAGGTCCTATAGCATTGATAAGTTTCCACCCTCTTTCCTACATACACACATCTCTCCTGCATACACACAACTCTACTACTATCACACACGCAATTTTCCGAAATACACACACAACTCTCCTCCATACACAAACACAGTTCTAACACATATAGCTTTTCTACAGCTTTGAAGTATGCACTCACACCTCTGTTACATACACGCACTGTTTTGCTACATACTTGTACACAGCTTTCTTACATACACCAACAGCTCTCTTATATACTCATGCAGCTCCACACACACAAACACTTATATATATATATATATATATATATATGTACACTCATCCATCGTATACATTACCACATCTTGAAATTCCTTCCAGGAATGTGACTGATCACATGACCTGAAAGGTTCAATGGCTAATCAACAACTTTGTTTGATTGGGACCCTATCCATGCCACCTCACATATCAGGAGTGTCGTTCTTCTTTTCATAAAGAGGTCCAAGGGCTAGTCTTGCAGAAGTTTTTTCAGCTACACAGGATGCGCAACATCCGTGCAAGTCCTGGTGACTTTCTCCCCTGCACTGCACCGATCAGATAGATCAGTGTGGGGCAGGAGAAAGGAGAACAGTTCTTTCAGTGATCATGAAGGATGCTGTCAGTGTTTTCCTCCATCAGAATAAGCAGCCTCTAGACTGTAAGAAACACACACATTTTAACATCATTTTGATTGTCTAAAATTTACTGCAGCTAAAAATTACATTTGGTTTACAATGCATTTTGCCAGATATGTTGTCACTTGTCAAAGCTAAGAATTTTACATGCTGGGTTTTTTTTATGGCACATTTAGCACTGATAAGTTGTCACACTCTTGCTTAATGTGTTAACATTCTGTCTGTAAACTGTATATGCATAGCTACCTTTTTGAAGCAATATTGAGATTTACTTAAGAACGTGGGGCCCAATAAATACCATCAATGGTGCCCAGTCCAAGAGATGGTGGATCCTATAGGTAAACACCACCTCATCATGCACTAAAACTTACTAAAAAAAAAAAAGATGTGAAGTTCACACATATAGAAAATGGACATTTTGTGAATACATATTACACGTATTGTAAAATAGATAGAGCTCATATGTAGAGTTTGTTTGATAAACTTTCCTACTACTTTGTCTAAATTAGAAGCAAATTGGTTGAACATTACTTCTACCTAAAATGGCAGAAAACGCACCTATCTTGGTGATGGACAGGACAGCTAGAGGGGATATGGAGGAGGCTGATATTTTTTTTTTAATAGGTGTACTTTCACCAATTTGCTGATAATTCATTGAAAGTAGATGATCGGTACAATTGCTGCCAATGCATTTTTTAAAGCTGTATTGTCATGAGTCAAATTTGATCATGTTAGGTTCTTGCATAGGTCCTATAGCATTGATAAGTTTCCACCCTCTTTCCTACATACACACATCTCTCCTGCATACACACAACTCTACTACTATCACACACGCAATTTTCCGAAATACACACACAACTCTCCTCCATACACAAACACAGTTCTAACACATATAGCTTTTCTACAGCTTTGAAGTATGCACTCACACCTCTGTTACATACACGCACTGTTTTGCTACATACTTGTACACAGCTTTCTTACATACACCAACAGCTCTCTTATATACTCATGCAGCTCCACACACACAAACACTTATATTATATATATATATATATATATATATATATATATATGTACACTCATCCATCGTATACATTACCACATCTTGAAATTCCTTCCAGGAATGTGACTGATCACATGACCTGAAAGGTTCAATGGCTAATCAACAACTTTGTTTGATTGGGACCCTATCCATGCCACCTCACATATCAGGAGTGTCGTTCTTCTTTTCATAAAGAGGTCCAAGGGCTAGTCTTGCAGAAGTTTTTTCAGCTACACAGGATGCGCAACATCCGTGCAAGTCCTGGTGACTTTCTCCCCTGCACTGCACCGATCAGATAGATCAGTGTGGGGCAGGAGAACAGTTCTTTCAGTGATCATGAAGGATGCTGTCAGTGTTTTCCTCCATCAGAATAAGCAGCCTCTAGACTGTAAGAAACACACACATTTTAACATCATTTTGATTGTCTAAAATTTACTGCAGCTAAAAATTACATTTGGTTTACAATGCATTTTGCCAGATATGTTGTCACTTGTCAAAGCTAAGAATTTTACATGCTGGGTTTTTTTTATGGCACATTTAGCACTGATAAGTTGTCACACTCTTGCTTAATATGTTAACATTCTGTCTGTAAACTGTATATGCATAGCTACCTTTTTGAAGCAATATTGAGATTTACTTAAGAACGTGGGGCCCAATAAATACCATCAATGGTGCCCAGTCTAAAAAAAAGAAAAAAGAAAAAAAAAATAAAAAAAAAAAAATAAAAAAGAGATAAAAAAAAAAAAAAAGATGTGAAGTTCACACATATAGAAAATGGACATTTTGTGAATACATATTACACGTATTGTAAAATAGATAGAGCTCATATGTAGAGTTTGTTTGATAAACTTTCCTACTACTTTGTCTAAATTAGAAGCAAATTGGTTGAACATTACTTCTACCTAAAATGGCAGAAAACGCACCTATCTTGGTGATGGACAGGACAGCTAGAGGGGATATGGAGGAGGCTGTTATTTTTTTTTTAATAGGTGTACTTTCACCAATTTGCTGATAATTCATTGAAAGTAGATGATCGGTACAATTGCTGCCAATGCATTTTTTAAAGCTGTATTGTCATGAGTCAAATTTGATCATGTTAGGTTCTTGCATAGGTCCTATAGCATTGATAAGTTTCCACCCTCTTTCCTACATACACACATCTCTCCTGCATACACACAACTCTACTACTATCACACACGCAATTTTCCGAAATACACACACAACTCTCCTCCATACACAAACACAGTTCTAACACATATAGCTTTTCTACAGCTTTGAAGTATGCACTCACACCTCTGTTACATACACGCACTGTTTTGCTACATACTTGTACACAGCTTTCTTACATACACCAACAGCTCTCTTATATACTCATGCAGCTCCACACACACAAACACTTATATATATATATATATATATGTACACTCATCCATCGTATACATTACCACATCTTGAAATTCCTTCCAGGAATGTGACTGATCACATGACCTGAAAGGTTCAATGGCTAATCAACAACTTTGTTTGATTGGGACCCTATCCATGCCACCTCACATATCAGGAGTGTCGTTCTTCTTTTCATAAAGAGGTCCAAGGGCTAGTCTTGCAGAAGTTTTTTCAGCTACACAGGATGCGCAACATCCGTGCAAGTCCTGGTGACTTTCTCCCCTGCACTGCACCGATCAGATAGATCAGTGTGGGGCAGGAGAAAGGAGAACAGTTCTTTCAGTGATCATGAAGGATGCTGTCAGTGTTTTCCTCCATCAGAATAAGCAGCCTCTAGACTGTAAGAAACGCACACATTTTAACATCATTTTGATTGTCTAAAATTTACTGCAGCTAAAAATTACATTTGGTTTACAATGCATTTTGCCAGATATGTTGTCACTTGTCAAAGCTAAGAATTTTACATGCTGGGTTTTTTTATGGCACATTTAGCACTGATAAGTTGTCACACTCTTGCTTAATATGTTAACATTCTGTCTGTAAACTGTATATGCATAGCTACCTTTTTGAAGCAATATTGAGATTTACTTAAGAACGTGGGGCCCAATAAATACCATCAATGGTGCCCAGTCCAAGAGATGGTGGATCCTATAGGTAAACACCACCTCATCATGCACTAAAACTTACTAAAAAAAAAAAAGATGTGAAGTTCACACATATAGAAAATGGACATTTTGTGAATACATATTACATATTTTTTTTTTAATAGGTGTACTATCACCAATTTGCTGATAATTCATTGAAAGTAGATGATCGGTACAATTGCTGCCAATGCATTTTTTAAAGCTGTATTGTCATGAGTCAAATTTGATCATGTTAGGTTCTTGCATAGGTCCTATAGCATTGATAAGTTTCCACCCTCTTTCCTACATACACACATCTCTCCTGCATACACACAACTCTACTACTATCACACACGCAATTTTCCGAAATACACACACAACTCTCCTCCATACACAAACACAGTTCTAACACATATAGCTTTTCTACAGCTTTGAAGTATGCACTCACACCTCTGTTACATACACGCACTGTTTTGCTACATACTTGTACACAGCTTTCTTACATACACCAACAGCTCTCTTATATACTCATGCAGCTCCACACACACAAACACTTATATATATATATATATATATATATGTACACTCATCCATCGTATACATTACCACATCTTGAAATTCCTTCCAGGAATGTGACTGATCACATGACCTGAAAGGTTCAATGGCTAATCAACAACTTTGTTTGATTGGGACCCTATCCATGCCACCTCACATATCAGGAGTGTCGTTCTTCTTTTCATAAAGAGGTCCAAGGGCTAGTCTTGCAGAAGTTTTTTCAGCTACACAGGATGCGCAACATCCGTGCAAGTCCTGGTGACTTTCTCCCCTGCACTGCACCGATCAGATAGATCAGTGTGGGGCAGGAGAAAGGAGAACAGTTCTTTCAGTGATCATGAAGGATGCTGTCAGTGTTTTCCTCCATCAGAATAAGCAGCCTCTAGACTGTAAGAAACACACACATTTTAACATTTTGATTGTCTAAAATTTACTGCAGCTAAAAATTACATTTGGTTTACAATGCATTTTGCCAGATATGTTGTCACTTGTCAAAGCTAAGAATTTTACATGCTGGGTTTTTTTTATGGCACATTTAGCACTGATAAGTTGTCACACTCTTGCTTAATGTGTTAACATTCTGTCTGTAAACTGTATATGCATAGCTACCTTTTTGAAGCAATATTGAGATTTACTTAAGAACGTGGGGCCCAATAAATACCATCAATGGTGCCCAGTCCAAGAGATGGTGGATCCTATAGGTAAACACCACCTCATCATGCACTAAAACTTACTAAAAAAAAAAAAGATGTGAAGTTCACACATATAGAAAATGGACATTTTGTGAATACATATTACACGTATTGTAAAATAGATAGAGCTCATATGTAGAGTTTGTTTGATAAACTTTCCTACTACTTTGTCTAAATTAGAAGCAAATTGGTTGAACATTACTTCTACCTAAAATGGCAGAAAACGCACCTATCTTGGTGATGGACAGGACAGCTAGAGGGGATATGGAGGAGGCTGTTATTTTTTTTTTAATAGGTGTACTATCACCAATTTGCTGATAATTCATTGAAAGTAGATGATCGGTACAATTGCTGCCAATGCATTTTTTAAAGCTGTATTGTCATGAGTCAAATTTGATCATGTTAGGTTCTTGCATAGGTCCTATAGCATTGATAAGTTTCCACCCTCTTTCCTACATACACACATCTCTCCTGCATACACACAACTCTACTACTATCACACACGCAATTTTCCGAAATACACACACAACTCTCCTCCATACACAAACACAGTTCTAACACATATAGCTTTTCTACAGCTTTGAAGTATGCACTCACACCTCTGTTACATACACGCACTGTTTTGCTACATACTTGTACACAGCTTTCTTACATACACCAACAGCTCTCTTATATACTCATGCAGCTCCACACACACAAACACTTATATATATATATATATATATATATGTACACTCATCCATCGTATACATTACCACATCTTGAAATTCCTTCCAGGAATGTGACTGATCACATGACCTGAAAGGTTCAATGGCTAATCAACAACTTTGTTTGATTGGGACCCTATCCATGCCACCTCACATATCAGGAGTGTCGTTCTTCTTTTCATAAAGAGGTCCAAGGGCTAGTCTTGCAGAAGTTTTTTCAGCTACACAGGATGCGCAACATCCGTGCAAGTCCTGGTGACTTTCTCCCCTGCACTGCACCGATCAGATAGATCAGTGTGGGGCAGGAGAAAGGAGAACAGTTCTTTCAGTGATCATGAAGGATGCTGTCAGTGTTTTCCTCCATCAGAATAAGCAGCCTCTAGACTGTAAGAAACACACACATTTTAACATTTTGATTGTCTAAAATTTACTGCAGCTAAAAATTACATTTGGTTTACAATGCATTTTGCCAGATATGTTGTCACTTGTCAAAGCTAAGAATTTTACATGCTGGGTTTTTTTTATGGCACATTTAGCACTGATAAGTTGTCACACTCTTGCTTAATGTGTTAACATTCTGTCTGTAAACTGTATATGCATAGCTACCTTTTTGAAGCAATATTGAGATTTACTTAAGAACGTGGGGCCCAATAAATACCATCAATGGTGCCCAGTCCAAGAGATGGTGGATCCTATAGGTAAACACCACCTCATCATGCACTAAAACTTACTAAAAAAAAAAAAGATGTGAAGTTCACACATATAGAAAATGGACATTTTGTGAATACATATTACACGTATTGTAAAATAGATAGAGCTCATATGTAGAGTTTGTTTGATAAACTTTCCTACTACTTTGTCTAAATTAGAAGCAAATTGGTTGAACATTACTTCTACCTAAAATGGCAGAAAACGCACCTATCTTGGTGATGGACAGGACAGCTAGAGGGGATATGGAGGAGGCTGTTATTTTTTTTTTAATAGGTGTACTATCACCAATTTGCTGATAATTCATTGAAAGTAGATGATCGGTACAATTGCTGCCAATGCATTTTTTAAAGCTGTATTGTCATGAGTCAAATTTGATCATGTTAGGTTCTTGCATAGGTCCTATAGCATTGATAAGTTTCCACCCTCTTTCCTACATACACACATCTCTCCTGCATACACACAACTCTACTACTATCACACACGCAATTTTCCGAAATACACACACAACTCTCCTCCATACACAAACACAGTTCTAACACATATAGCTTTTCTACAGCTTTGAAGTATGCACTCACACCTCTGTTACATACACGCACTGTTTTGCTACATACTTGTACACAGCTTTCTTACATACACCAACAGCTCTCTTATATACTCATGCAGCTCCACACACACAAACACTTATATATATATATATATATATATATGTACACTCATCCATCGTATACATTACCACATCTTGAAATTCCTTCCAGGAATGTGACTGATCACATGACCTGAAAGGTTCAATGGCTAATCAACAACTTTGTTTGATTGGGACCCTATCCATGCCACCTCACATATCAGGAGTGTCGTTCTTCTTTTCATAAAGAGGTCCAAGGGCTAGTCTTGCAGAAGTTTTTTCAGCTACACAGGATGCGCAACATCCGTGCAAGTCCTGGTGACTTTCTCCCCTGCACTGCACCGATCAGATAGATCAGTGTGGGGCAGGAGAAAGGAGAACAGTTCTTTCAGTGATCATGAAGGATGCTGTCAGTGTTTTCCTCCATCAGAATAAGCAGCCTCTAGACTGTAAGAAACACACACATTTTAACATCATTTTGATTGTCTAAAATTTACTGCAGCTAAAAATTACATTTGGTTTACAATGCATTTTGCCAGATATGTTGTCACTTGTCAAAGCTAAGAATTTTACATGCTGGGTTTTTTTTATGGCACATTTAGCACTGATAAGTTGTCACACTCTTGCTTAATGTGTTAACATTCTGTCTGTAAACTGTATATGCATAGCTACCTTTTTGAAGCAATATTGAGATTTACTTAAGAACGTGGGGCCCAATAAATACCATCAATGGTGCCCAGTCCAAGAGATGGTGGATCCTATAGGTAAACACCACCTCATCATGCACTAAAACTTACTAAAAAAAAAAAAGATGTGAAGTTCACACATATAGAAAATGGACATTTTGTGAATACATATTACACGTATTGTAAAATAGATAGAGCTCATATGTAGAGTTTGTTTGATAAACTTTCCTACTACTTTGTCTAAATTAGAAGCAAATTGGTTGAACATTACTTCTACCTAAAATGGCAGAAAACGCACCTATCTTGGTGATGGACAGGACAGCTAGAGGGGATATGGAGGAGGCTGATATTTTTTTTTTAATAGGTGTACTTTCACCAATTTGCTGATAATTCATTGAAAGTAGATGATCGGTACAATTGCTGCCAATGCATTTTTTAAAGCTGTATTGTCATGAGTCAAATTTGATCATGTTAGGTTCTTGCATAGGTCCTATAGCATTGATAAGTTTCCACCCTCTTTCCTACATACACACATCTCTCCTGCATACACACAACTCTACTACTATCACACACGCAATTTTCCGAAATACACACACAACTCTCCTCCATACACAAACACAGTTCTAACACATATAGCTTTTCTACAGCTTTGAAGTATGCACTCACACCTCTGTTACATACACGCACTGTTTTGCTACATACTTGTACACAGCTTTCTTACATACACCAACAGCTCTCTTATATACTCATGCAGCTCCACACACACAAACACTTATATTTATATATATATATATATATATATATATATATATATGTACACTCATCCATCGTATACATTACCACATCTTGAAATTCCTTCCAGGAATGTGACTGATCACATGACCTGAAAGGTTCAATGGCTAATCAACAACTTTGTTTGATTGGGACCCTATCCATGCCACCTCACATATCAGGAGTGTCGTTCTTCTTTTCATAAAGAGGTCCAAGGGCTAGTCTTGCAGAAGTTTTTTCAGCTACACAGGATGCGCAACATCCGTGCAAGTCCTGGTGACTTTCTCCCCTGCACTGCACCGATCAGATAGATCAGTGTGGGGCAGGAGAACAGTTCTTTCAGTGATCATGAAGGATGCTGTCAGTGTTTTCCTCCATCAGAATAAGCAGCCTCTAGACTGTAAGAAACACACACATTTTAACATCATTTTGATTGTCTAAAATTTACTGCAGCTAAAAATTACATTTGGTTTACAATGCATTTTGCCAGATATGTTGTCACTTGTCAAAGCTAAGAATTTTACATGCTGGGTTTTTTTTATGGCACATTTAGCACTGATAAGTTGTCACACTCTTGCTTAATATGTTAACATTCTGTCTGTAAACTGTATATGCATAGCTACCTTTTTGAAGCAATATTGAGATTTACTTAAGAACGTGGGGCCCAATAAATACCATCAATGGTGCCCAGTCTAAAAGATGGTGGATCCTATAGGTAAACACCACCTCATCATGCACTAAAACTTACTAAAAAAAAAAAAGATGTGAAGTTCACACATATAGAAAATGGACATTTTGTGAATACATATTACACGTATTGTAAAATAGATAGAGCTCATATGTAGAGTTTGTTTGATAAACTTTCCTACTACTTTGTCTAAATTAGAAGCAAATTGGTTGAACATTACTTCTACCTAAAATGGCAGAAAACGCACCTATCTTGGTGATGGACAGGACAGCTAGAGGGGATATGGAGGAGGCTGTTATTTTTTTTTTAATAGGTGTACTTTCACCAATTTGCTGATAATTCATTGAAAGTAGATGATCGGTACAATTGCTGCCAATGCATTTTTTAAAGCTGTATTGTCATGAGTCAAATTTGATCATGTTAGGTTCTTGCATAGGTCCTATAGCATTGATAAGTTTCCACCCTCTTTCCTACATACACACATCTCTCCTGCATACACACAACTCTACTACTATCACACACGCAATTTTCCGAAATACACACACAACTCTCCTCCATACACAAACACAGTTCTAACACATATAGCTTTTCTACAGCTTTGAAGTATGCACTCACACCTCTGTTACATACACGCACTGTTTTGCTACATACTTGTACACAGCTTTCTTACATACACCAACAGCTCTCTTATATACTCATGCAGCTCCACACACACAAACACTTATATATATATATATATATATGTACACTCATCCATCGTATACATTACCACATCTTGAAATTCCTTCCAGGAATGTGACTGATCACATGACCTGAAAGGTTCAATGGCTAATCAACAACTTTGTTTGATTGGGACCCTATCCATGCCACCTCACATATCAGGAGTGTCGTTCTTCTTTTCATAAAGAGGTCCAAGGGCTAGTCTTGCAGAAGTTTTTTCAGCTACACAGGATGCGCAACATCCGTGCAAGTCCTGGTGACTTTCTCCCCTGCACTGCACCGATCAGATAGATCAGTGTGGGGCAGGAGAAAGGAGAACAGTTCTTTCAGTGATCATGAAGGATGCTGTCAGTGTTTTCCTCCATCAGAATAAGCAGCCTCTAGACTGTAAGAAACGCACACATTTTAACATCATTTTGATTGTCTAAAATTTACTGCAGCTAAAAATTACATTTGGTTTACAATGCATTTTGCCAGATATGTTGTCACTTGTCAAAGCTAAGAATTTTACATGCTGGGTTTTTTTATGGCACATTTAGCACTGATAAGTTGTCACACTCTTGCTTAATATGTTAACATTCTGTCTGTAAACTGTATATGCATAGCTACCTTTTTGAAGCAATATTGAGATTTACTTAAGAACGTGGGGCCCAATAAATACCATCAATGGTGCCCAGTCCAAGAGATGGTGGATCCTATAGGTAAACACCACCTCATCATGCACTAAAACTTACTAAAAAAAAAAAAGATGTGAAGTTCACACATATAGAAAATGGACATTTTGTGAATACATATTACATATTTTTTTTTTAATAGGTGTACTATCACCAATTTGCTGATAATTCATTGAAAGTAGATGATCGGTACAATTGCTGCCAATGCATTTTTTAAAGCTGTATTGTCATGAGTCAAATTTGATCATGTTAGGTTCTTGCATAGGTCCTATAGCATTGATAAGTTTCCACCCTCTTTCCTACATACACACATCTCTCCTGCATACACACAACTCTACTACTATCACACACGCAATTTTCCGAAATACACACACAACTCTCCTCCATACACAAACACAGTTCTAACACATATAGCTTTTCTACAGCTTTGAAGTATGCACTCACACCTCTGTTACATACACGCACTGTTTTGCTACATACTTGTACACAGCTTTCTTACATACACCAACAGCTCTCTTATATACTCATGCAGCTCCACACACACAAACACTTATATATATATATATATATATATATGTACACTCATCCATCGTATACATTACCACATCTTGAAATTCCTTCCAGGAATGTGACTGATCACATGACCTGAAAGGTTCAATGGCTAATCAACAACTTTGTTTGATTGGGACCCTATCCATGCCACCTCACATATCAGGAGTGTCGTTCTTCTTTTCATAAAGAGGTCCAAGGGCTAGTCTTGCAGAAGTTTTTTCAGCTACACAGGATGCGCAACATCCGTGCAAGTCCTGGTGACTTTCTCCCCTGCACTGCACCGATCAGATAGATCAGTGTGGGGCAGGAGAAAGGAGAACAGTTCTTTCAGTGATCATGAAGGATGCTGTCAGTGTTTTCCTCCATCAGAATAAGCAGCCTCTAGACTGTAAGAAACACACACATTTTAACATTTTGATTGTCTAAAATTTACTGCAGCTAAAAATTACATTTGGTTTACAATGCATTTTGCCAGATATGTTGTCACTTGTCAAAGCTAAGAATTTTACATGCTGGGTTTTTTTTATGGCACATTTAGCACTGATAAGTTGTCACACTCTTGCTTAATGTGTTAACATTCTGTCTGTAAACTGTATATGCATAGCTACCTTTTTGAAGCAATATTGAGATTTACTTAAGAACGTGGGGCCCAATAAATACCATCAATGGTGCCCAGTCCAAGAGATGGTGGATCCTATAGGTAAACACCACCTCATCATGCACTAAAACTTACTAAAAAAAAAAAAGATGTGAAGTTCACACATATAGAAAATGGACATTTTGTGAATACATATTACACGTATTGTAAAATAGATAGAGCTCATATGTAGAGTTTGTTTGATAAACTTTCCTACTACTTTGTCTAAATTAGAAGCAAATTGGTTGAACATTACTTCTACCTAAAATGGCAGAAAACGCACCTATCTTGGTGATGGACAGGACAGCTAGAGGGGATATGGAGGAGGCTGTTATTTTTTTTTTAATAGGTGTACTATCACCAATTTGCTGATAATTCATTGAAAGTAGATGATCGGTACAATTGCTGCCAATGCATTTTTTAAAGCTGTATTGTCATGAGTCAAATTTGATCATGTTAGGTTCTTGCATAGGTCCTATAGCATTGATAAGTTTCCACCCTCTTTCCTACATACACACATCTCTCCTGCATACACACAACTCTACTACTATCACACACGCAATTTTCCGAAATACACACACAACTCTCCTCCATACACAAACACAGTTCTAACACATATAGCTTTTCTACAGCTTTGAAGTATGCACTCACACCTCTGTTACATACACGCACTGTTTTGCTACATACTTGTACACAGCTTTCTTACATACACCAACAGCTCTCTTATATACTCATGCAGCTCCACACACACAAACACTTATATATATATATATATATATATATGTACACTCATCCATCGTATACATTACCACATCTTGAAATTCCTTCCAGGAATGTGACTGATCACATGACCTGAAAGGTTCAATGGCTAATCAACAACTTTGTTTGATTGGGACCCTATCCATGCCACCTCACATATCAGGAGTGTCGTTCTTCTTTTCATAAAGAGGTCCAAGGGCTAGTCTTGCAGAAGTTTTTTCAGCTACACAGGATGCGCAACATCCGTGCAAGTCCTGGTGACTTTCTCCCCTGCACTGCACCGATCAGATAGATCAGTGTGGGGCAGGAGAAAGGAGAACAGTTCTTTCAGTGATCATGAAGGATGCTGTCAGTGTTTTCCTCCATCAGAATAAGCAGCCTCTAGACTGTAAGAAACACACACATTTTAACATTTTGATTGTCTAAAATTTACTGCAGCTAAAAATTACATTTGGTTTACAATGCATTTTGCCAGATATGTTGTCACTTGTCAAAGCTAAGAATTTTACATGCTGGGTTTTTTTTATGGCACATTTAGCACTGATAAGTTGTCACACTCTTGCTTAATGTGTTAACATTCTGTCTGTAAACTGTATATGCATAGCTACCTTTTTGAAGCAATATTGAGATTTACTTAAGAACGTGGGGCCCAATAAATACCATCAATGGTGCCCAGTCTAAGAGATGGTGGATCCTATAGGTAAACACCACCTCATCATGCACTAAAACTTACTAAAAAAAAAAAAGATGTGAAGTTCACACATATAGAAAATGGACATTTTGTGAATACATATTACACGTATTGTAAAATAGATAGAGCTCATATGTAGAGTTTGTTTGATAAACTTTCCTACTACTTTGTCTAAATTAGAAGCAAATTGGTTGAACATTACTTCTACCTAAAATGGCAGAAAACGCACCTATCTTGGTGATGGACAGGACAGCTAGAGGGGATATGGAGGAGGCTGATATTTTTTTTTTAATAGGTGTACTTTCACCAATTTGCTGATAATTCATTGAAAGTAGATGATCGGTACAATTGCTGCCAATGCATTTTTTAAAGCTGTATTGTCATGAGTCAAATTTGATCATGTTAGGTTCTTGCATAGGTCCTATAGCATTGATAAGTTTCCACCCTCTTTCCTACATACACACATCTCTCCTGCATACACACAACTCTACTACTATCACACACGCAATTTTCCGAAATACACACACAACTCTCCTCCATACACAAACACAGTTCTAACACATATAGCTTTTCTACAGCTTTGAAGTATGCACTCACACCTCTGTTACATACACGCACTGTTTTGCTACATACTTGTACACAGCTTTCTTACATACACCAACAGCTCTCTTATATACTCATGCAGCTCCACACACACAAACACTTATATTTATATATATATATATATATATATATATATATATATGTACACTCATCCATCGTATACATTACCACATCTTGAAATTCCTTCCAGGAATGTGACTGATCACATGACCTGAAAGGTTCAATGGCTAATCAACAACTTTGTTTGATTGGGACCCTATCCATGCCACCTCACATATCAGGAGTGTCGTTCTTCTTTTCATAAAGAGGTCCAAGGGCTAGTCTTGCAGAAGTTTTTTCAGCTACACAGGATGCGCAACATCCGTGCAAGTCCTGGTGACTTTCTCCCCTGCACTGCACCGATCAGATAGATCAGTGTGGGGCAGGAGAAAGGAGAACAGTTCTTTCAGTGATCATGAAGGATGCTGTCAGTGTTTTCCTCCATCAGAATAAGCAGCCTCTAGACTGTAAGAAACACACACATTTTAACATCATTTTGATTGTCTAAAATTTACTGCAGCTAAAAATTACATTTGGTTTACAATGCATTTTGCCAGATATGTTGTCACTTGTCAAAGCTAAGAATTTTACATGCTGGGTTTTTTTTATGGCACATTTAGCACTGATAAGTTGTCACACTCTTGCTTAATGTGTTAACATTCTGTCTGTAAACTGTATATGCATAGCTACCTTTTTGAAGCAATATTGAGATTTACTTAAGAACGTGGGGCCCAATAAATACCATCAATGGTGCCCAGTCTAAGAGATGGTGGATCCTATAGGTAAACACCACCTCATCATGCACTAAAACTTACTAAAAAAAAAAAAGATGTGAAGTTCACACATATAGAAAATGGACATTTTGTGAATACATATTACACGTATTGTAAAATAGATAGAGCTCATATGTAGAGTTTGTTTGATAAACTTTCCTACTACTTTGTCTAAATTAGAAGCAAATTGGTTGAACATTACTTCTACCTAAAATGGCAGAAAACGCACCTATCTTGGTGATGGACAGGACAGCTAGAGGGGATATGGAGGAGGCTGATATTTTTTTTTTAATAGGTGTACTTTCACCAATTTGCTGATAATTCATTGAAAGTAGATGATCGGTACAATTGCTGCCAATGCATTTTTTAAAGCTGTATTGTCATGAGTCAAATTTGATCATGTTAGGTTCTTGCATAGGTCCTATAGCATTGATAAGTTTCCACCCTCTTTCCTACATACACACATCTCTCCTGCATACACACAACTCTACTACTATCACACACGCAATTTTCCGAAATACACACACAACTCTCCTCCATACACAAACACAGTTCTAACACATATAGCTTTTCTACAGCTTTGAAGTATGCACTCACACCTCTGTTACATACACGCACTGTTTTGCTACATACTTGTACACAGCTTTCTTACATACACCAACAGCTCTCTTATATACTCATGCAGCTCCACACACACAAACACTTATATTTATATATATATATATATATATATATATATATATATGTACACTCATCCATCGTATACATTACCACATCTTGAAATTCCTTCCAGGAATGTGACTGATCACATGACCTGAAAGGTTCAATGGCTAATCAACAACTTTGTTTGATTGGGACCCTATCCATGCCACCTCACATATCAGGAGTGTCGTTCTTCTTTTCATAAAGAGGTCCAAGGGCTAGTCTTGCAGAAGTTTTTTCAGCTACACAGGATGCGCAACATCCGTGCAAGTCCTGGTGACTTTCTCCCCTGCACTGCACCGATCAGATAGATCAGTGTGGGGCAGGAGAAAGGAGAACAGTTCTTTCAGTGATCATGAAGGATGCTGTCAGTGTTTTCCTCCATCAGAATAAGCAGCCTCTAGACTGTAAGAAACACACACATTTTAACATCATTTTGATTGTCTAAAATTTACTGCAGCTAAAAATTACATTTGGTTTACAATGCATTTTGCCAGATATGTTGTCACTTGTCAAAGCTAAGAATTTTACATGCTGGGTTTTTTTATGGCACATTTAGCACTGATAAGTTGTCACACTCTTGCTTAATATGTTAACATTCTGTCTGTAAACTGTATATGCATAGCTACCTTTTTGAAGCAATATTGAGATTTACTTAAGAACGTGGGGCCCAATAAATACCATCAATGGTGCCCAGTCCAAGAGATGGTGGATCCTATAGGTAAACACCACCTCATCATGCACTAAAACTTACTAAAAAAAAAAAAGATGTGAAGTTCACACATATAGAAAATGGACATTTTGTGAATACATATTACACGTATTGTAAAATAGATAGAGCTCATATGTAGAGTTTGTTTGATAAACTTTCCTACTACTTTGTCTAAATTAGAAGCAAATTGGTTGAACATTACTTCTACCTAAAATGGCAGAAAACGCACCTATCTTGGTGATGGACAGGACAGCTAGAGGGGATATGGAGGAGGCTGTTATTTTTTTTTTAATAGGTGTACTTTCACCAATTTGCTGATAATTCATTGAAAGTAGATGATCGGTACAATTGCTGCCAATGCATTTTTTAAAGCTGTATTGTCATGAGTCAAATTTGATCATGTTAGGTTCTTGCATAGGTCCTATAGCATTGATAAGTTTCCACCCTCTTTCCTACATACACACATCTCTCCTGCATACACACAACTCTACTACTATCACACACGCAATTTTCCGAAATACACACACAACTCTCCTCCATACACAAACACAGTTCTAACACATATAGCTTTTCTACAGCTTTGAAGTATGCACTCACACCTCTGTTACATACACGCACTGTTTTGCTACATACTTGTACACAGCTTTCTTACATACACCAACAGCTCTCTTATATACTCATGCAGCTCCACACACACAAACACTTATATATATATATATATATATATATATATATATATGTACACTCATCCATCGTATACATTACCACATCTTGAAATTCCTTCCAGGAATGTGACTGATCACATGACCTGAAAGGTTCAATGGCTAATCAACAACTTTGTTTGATTGGGACCCTATCCATGCCACCTCACATATCAGGAGTGTCGTTCTTCTTTTCATAAAGAGGTCCAAGGGCTAGTCTTGCAGAAGTTTTTTCAGCTACACAGGATGCGCAACATCCGTGCAAGTCCTGGTGACTTTCTCCCCTGCACTGCACCGATCAGATAGATCAGTGTGGGGCAGGAGAAAGGAGAACAGTTCTTTCAGTGATCATGAAGGATGCTGTCAGTGTTTTCCTCCATCAGAATAAGCAGCCTCTAGACTGTAAGAAACGCACACATTTTAACATCATTTTGATTGTCTAAAATTTACTGCAGCTAAAAATTACATTTGGTTTACAATGCATTTTGCCAGATATGTTGTCACTTGTCAAAGCTAAGAATTTTACATGCTGGGTTTTTTTATGGCACATTTAGCACTGATAAGTTGTCACACTCTTGCTTAATATGTTAACATTCTGTCTGTAAACTGTATATGCATAGCTACCTTTTTGAAGCAATATTGAGATTTACTTAAGAACGTGGGGCCCAATAAATACCATCAATGGTGCCCAGTCCAAGAGATGGTGGATCCTATAGGTAAACACCACCTCATCATGCACTAAAACTTACTAAAAAAAAAAAAGATGTGAAGTTCACACATATAGAAAATGGACATTTTGTGAATACATATTACACGTATTGTAAAATAGATAGAGCTCATATGTAGAGTTTGTTTGATAAACTTTCCTACTACTTTGTCTAAATTAGAAGCAAATTGGTTGAACATTACTTCTACCTAAAATGGCAGAAAACGCACCTATCTTGGTGATGGACAGGACAGCTAGAGGGGATATGGAGGAGGCTGTTATTTTTTTTTTAATAGGTGTACTTTCACCAATTTGCTGATAATTCATTGAAAGTAGATGATCGGTACAATTGCTGCCAATGCATTTTTTAAAGCTGTATTGTCATGAGTCAAATTTGATCATGTTAGGTTCTTGCATAGGTCCTATAGCATTGATAAGTTTCCACCCTCTTTCCTACATACACACATCTCTCCTGCATACACACAACTCTACTACTATCACACACGCAATTTTCCGAAATACACACACAACTCTCCTCCATACACAAACACAGTTCTAACACATATAGCTTTTCTACAGCTTTGAAGTATGCACTCACACCTCTGTTACATACACGCACTGTTTTGCTACATACTTGTACACAGCTTTCTTACATACACCAACAGCTCTCTTATATACTCATGCAGCTCCACACACACAAACACTTATATATATATATATATATATATATGTACACTCATCCATCGTATACATTACCACATCTTGAAATTCCTTCCAGGAATGTGACTGATCACATGACCTGAAAGGTTCAATGGCTAATCAACAACTTTGTTTGATTGGGACCCTATCCATGCCACCTCACATATCAGGAGTGTCGTTCTTCTTTTCATAAAGAGGTCCAAGGGCTAGTCTTGCAGAAGTTTTTTCAGCTACACAGGATGCGCAACATCCGTGCAAGTCCTGGTGACTTTCTCCCCTGCACTGCACCGATCAGATAGATCAGTGTGGGGCAGGAGAAAGGAGAACAGTTCTTTCAGTGATCATGAAGGATGCTGTCAGTGTTTTCCTCCATCAGAATAAGCAGCCTCTAGACTGTAAGAAACACACACATTTTAACATTTTGATTGTCTAAAATTTACTGCAGCTAAAAATTACATTTGGTTTACAATGCATTTTGCCAGATATGTTGTCACTTGTCAAAGCTAAGAATTTTACATGCTGGGTTTTTTTTATGGCACATTTAGCACTGATAAGTTGTCACACTCTTGCTTAATGTGTTAACATTCTGTCTGTAAACTGTATATGCATAGCTACCTTTTTGAAGCAATATTGAGATTTACTTAAGAACGTGGGGCCCAATAAATACCATCAATGGTGCCCAGTCTAAGAGATGGTGGATCCTATAGGTAAACACCACCTCATCATGCACTAAAACTTACTAAAAAAAAAAAAGATGTGAAGTTCACACATATAGAAAATGGACATTTTGTGAATACATATTACACGTATTGTAAAATAGATAGAGCTCATATGTAGAGTTTGTTTGATAAACTTTCCTACTACTTTGTCTAAATTAGAAGCAAATTGGTTGAACATTACTTCTACCTAAAATGGCAGAAAACGCACCTATCTTGGTGATGGACAGGACAGCTAGAGGGGATATGGAGGAGGCTGATATTTTTTTTTTAATAGGTGTACTTTCACCAATTTGCTGATAATTCATTGAAAGTAGATGATCGGTACAATTGCTGCCAATGCATTTTTTAAAGCTGTATTGTCATGAGTCAAATTTGATCATGTTAGGTTCTTGCATAGGTCCTATAGCATTGATAAGTTTCCACCCTCTTTCCTACATACACACATCTCTCCTGCATACACACAACTCTACTACTATCACACACGCAATTTTCCGAAATACACACACAACTCTCCTCCATACACAAACACAGTTCTAACACATATAGCTTTTCTACAGCTTTGAAGTATGCACTCACACCTCTGTTACATACACGCACTGTTTTGCTACATACTTGTACACAGCTTTCTTACATACACCAACAGCTCTCTTATATACTCATGCAGCTCCACACACACAAACACTTATATTTATATATATATATATATATATATATATATGTACACTCATCCATCGTATACATTACCACATCTTGAAATTCCTTCCAGGAATGTGACTGATCACATGACCTGAAAGGTTCAATGGCTAATCAACAACTTTGTTTGATTGGGACCCTATCCATGCCACCTCACATATCAGGAGTGTCGTTCTTCTTTTCATAAAGAGGTCCAAGGGCTAGTCTTGCAGAAGTTTTTTCAGCTACACAGGATGCGCAACATCCGTGCAAGTCCTGGTGACTTTCTCCCCTGCACTGCACCGATCAGATAGATCAGTGTGGGGCAGGAGAAAGGAGAACAGTTCTTTCAGTGATCATGAAGGATGCTGTCAGTGTTTTCCTCCATCAGAATAAGCAGCCTCTAGACTGTAAGAAACACACACATTTTAACATCATTTTGATTGTCTAAAATTTACTGCAGCTAAAAATTACATTTGGTTTACAATGCATTTTGCCAGATATGTTGTCACTTGTCAAAGCTAAGAATTTTACATGCTGGGTTTTTTTATGGCACATTTAGCACTGATAAGTTGTCACACTCTTGCTTAATATGTTAACATTCTGTCTGTAAACTGTATATGCATAGCTACCTTTTTGAAGCAATATTGAGATTTACTTAAGAACGTGGGGCCCAATAAATACCATCAATGGTGCCCAGTCCAAGAGATGGTGGATCCTATAGGTAAACACCACCTCATCATGCACTAAAACTTACTAAAAAAAAAAAAGATGTGAAGTTCACACATATAGAAAATGGACATTTTGTGAATACATATTACACGTATTGTAAAATAGATAGAGCTCATATGTAGAGTTTGTTTGATAAACTTTCCTACTACTTTGTCTAAATTAGAAGCAAATTGGTTGAACATTACTTCTACCTAAAATGGCAGAAAACGCACCTATCTTGGTGATGGACAGGACAGCTAGAGGGGATATGGAGGAGGCTGTTATTTTTTTTTTAATAGGTGTACTTTCACCAATTTGCTGATAATTCATTGAAAGTAGATGATCGGTACAATTGCTGCCAATGCATTTTTTAAAGCTGTATTGTCATGAGTCAAATTTGATCATGTTAGGTTCTTGCATAGGTCCTATAGCATTGATAAGTTTCCACCCTCTTTCCTACATACACACATCTCTCCTGCATACACACAACTCTACTACTATCACACACGCAATTTTCCGAAATACACACACAACTCTCCTCCATACACAAACACAGTTCTAACACATATAGCTTTTCTACAGCTTTGAAGTATGCACTCACACCTCTGTTACATACACGCACTGTTTTGCTACATACTTGTACACAGCTTTCTTACATACACCAACAGCTCTCTTATATACTCATGCAGCTCCACACACACAAACACTTATATATATATATATATATATGTACACTCATCCATCGTATACATTACCACATCTTGAAATTCCTTCCAGGAATGTGACTGATCACATGACCTGAAAGGTTCAATGGCTAATCAACAACTTTGTTTGATTGGGACCCTATCCATGCCACCTCACATATCAGGAGTGTCGTTCTTCTTTTCATAAAGAGGTCCAAGGGCTAGTCTTGCAGAAGTTTTTTCAGCTACACAGGATGCGCAACATCCGTGCAAGTCCTGGTGACTTTCTCCCCTGCACTGCACCGATCAGATAGATCAGTGTGGGGCAGGAGAAAGGAGAACAGTTCTTTCAGTGATCATGAAGGATGCTGTCAGTGTTTTCCTCCATCAGAATAAGCAGCCTCTAGACTGTAAGAAACGCACACATTTTAACATCATTTTGATTGTCTAAAATTTACTGCAGCTAAAAATTACATTTGGTTTACAATGCATTTTGCCAGATATGTTGTCACTTGTCAAAGCTAAGAATTTTACATGCTGGGTTTTTTTATGGCACATTTAGCACTGATAAGTTGTCACACTCTTGCTTAATATGTTAACATTCTGTCTGTAAACTGTATATGCATAGCTACCTTTTTGAAGCAATATTGAGATTTACTTAAGAACGTGGGGCCCAATAAATACCATCAATGGTGCCCAGTCCAAGAGATGGTGGATCCTATAGGTAAACACCACCTCATCATGCACTAAAACTTACTAAAAAAAAAAAAGATGTGAAGTTCACACATATAGAAAATGGACATTTTGTGAATACATATTACACGTATTGTAAAATAGATAGAGCTCATATGTAGAGTTTGTTTGATAAACTTTCCTACTACTTTGTCTAAATTAGAAGCAAATTGGTTGAACATTACTTCTACCTAAAATGGCAGAAAACGCACCTATCTTGGTGATGGACAGGACAGCTAGAGGGGATATGGAGGAGGCTGTTATTTTTTTTTTAATAGGTGTACTTTCACCAATTTGCTGATAATTCATTGAAAGTAGATGATCGGTACAATTGCTGCCAATGCATTTTTTAAAGCTGTATTGTCATGAGTCAAATTTGATCATGTTAGGTTCTTGCATAGGTCCTATAGCATTGATAAGTTTCCACCCTCTTTCCTACATACACACATCTCTCCTGCATACACACAACTCTACTACTATCACACACGCAATTTTCCGAAATACACACACAACTCTCCTCCATACACAAACACAGTTCTAACACATATAGCTTTTCTACAGCTTTGAAGTATGCACTCACACCTCTGTTACATACACGCACTGTTTTGCTACATACTTGTACACAGCTTTCTTACATACACCAACAGCTCTCTTATATACTCATGCAGCTCCACACACACAAACACTTATATATATATATATATATATATATATGTACACTCATCCATCGTATACATTACCACATCTTGAAATTCCTTCCAGGAATGTGACTGATCACATGACCTGAAAGGTTCAATGGCTAATCAACAACTTTGTTTGATTGGGACCCTATCCATGCCACCTCACATATCAGGAGTGTCGTTCTTCTTTTCATAAAGAGGTCCAAGGGCTAGTCTTGCAGAAGTTTTTTCAGCTACACAGGATGCGCAACATCCGTGCAAGTCCTGGTGACTTTCTCCCCTGCACTGCACCGATCAGATAGATCAGTGTGGGGCAGGAGAAAGGAGAACAGTTCTTTCAGTGATCATGAAGGATGCTGTCAGTGTTTTCCTCCATCAGAATAAGCAGCCTCTAGACTGTAAGAAACACACACATTTTAACATTTTGATTGTCTAAAATTTACTGCAGCTAAAAATTACATTTGGTTTACAATGCATTTTGCCAGATATGTTGTCACTTGTCAAAGCTAAGAATTTTACATGCTGGGTTTTTTTTATGGCACATTTAGCACTGATAAGTTGTC